>NC_139029.1:5201062-5546454 GCF_964662115.1 Mustela nivalis | reverse complement strand
CTGGGTTGCTCCTAGAAGCTAAGTAAGTTTTAGCTGCTCTTGTATTATTTACTTTGATTTTACTTGTTTTGGAATGTCTAAAGAAAAGTTATTATTTGGGGAATGTTCTTACAGTATAGTCAAATGGAAGAATTCAGTACAATTTCTTGGAATTAAGTGTTTTTCCTCAGTTTTGCTTTTTATTTTACCTCCTTAGTGCCTTGTATATCACTAGATGAGGATGCTGATAATGTGTTACTTGGTTTTTCCATTTGTTTGTTTTTGTTTTTGTTTTTGTTTTTGTTTTTGTGAGTAAAGCCATAGAATTTTATTAAGCAAGGATACAGAAAAAGCTCTCAGGAGTGAAAGGTTTGCCCACTTTTTTTTTTTTTTTTTAATGAAATAGATCCTAAACTAAAGATTAGTATAAGAATGTAAAACTGCAAAGGAAGGTCTTCTCTGAGGTAGTCTGTGGAACTCTGAAATTCTGTTTAGCTTGCTAGTTGTTATAGGGATAAGCACCGTGCTTGGGATTCCTGACAGTAAAACCATGTGTGTCTTACACATTGTTTCACCCAAGACTGTAGAGGGGATCAGCAGAGCAAAACCAACCAGGCCCGTGCCAATTTCACTTTGGTGTTATTTAGGAACCCTGGCAGAAACACGGACATTGCTGTTTATTTAGAGATAAAATGACTCCACTGTTTTAAAATTAAATATTAAATTACATGTGGTCGGGCTGGTTGCTTCTGAAATGCTGGGCTGCTAGTATGTGATGACCGGACAGGGGTAGCATGTTGAGACCCAGTCTGCTCAGTGGAGGCTCCTGTGCTGCTCCAAGACCAGCAGGGATGTGTGGTTTCCCTAGTTGTTCTAGGGTAGAAGAATCATTTGTTCTTACTCTTTTTCCTCTTCATAATGACCGAAGGAGAAGATACTATGGAAAATCAGAGACTCTTACTCTGGTTGAATCCACAGTATTTTATTAATGCTCTCTAATCCCCCACCCTCAGCCCCCAAGCCGGATCATATCTGGTGACCATTTGTGTGAAGAAGTATTACAGAGAATAGTTTCTTTTTTTTGGGAACAGTACTGACCTTAGGCAGAATTAGGAAATGAATAAAATTTGCTTTGGGGATCATCTTCTTTTTATGTGACCTTCTTACTTCCTCTACCAGCCTAGACACCCTCCGCTCAGATGCCAGCTCCTGTTGTCTTACACCTGCCCTGCCACTCCACTGCTCTGTGCGGCTGCTTTCAGCCATCTGAGTGAACAATTACACATTAAGATGTTTTCCCCAGAAGGCTCCTAGAATTATTTGTATAAAAATAAGTTGTAAGTAAATCATAGGTGGAAGTTATTGGATGGTTATTAGATGCCAGACACTGTTCTCAAACTTCTTGACAGTGGGTTAAGGACATTTATCATGCTAACAACACTATGCAGGAGATACTGTTATTTCTCCATTTTATAGTGGGAACCAAAGCAGAGCGAGTAATTTAAACAGGGTTTTAAGGGGCGCCTGGGTGGCTCAGTTGGTTAAGCAACTACCTTTGGCTCAGGTCGTGATCCTGGAGTCCTGGGATCAAGTCCCACATCGGGCTCACTGCTTGACAGGGAGTCTGCTTCTCCCGCTGACCTCTCTCCTCTCATTCTCTCTCTTTCTCAAATAATAAATAAATAAAATCTTAAAAAAAAAAAAAAGGTTTTACAGATAGTAACTGGTAGAGCTGGGGTTTAGACTCTGGCAGTCAGGATCCACAGGCTGAAACACTGTGCTGAACTACCTCTGTCAGTGTGTATGGATTTCCAGTTGAGAGAGTTCCAGGTAGTCTAGGGGGAAATGCCTGTGTGTGTGTGTGTGTGTGTGTGTGTGTGTGTGTGTGTGTGTGTAATGTGTGGGCAGGGATAGGAAGAGAGGAGCAGAGATTTTTGCCTTCTCTGCCCCCTCTTCGTCTTCAGGATGATCAGTGTTGTCTGAAAATCAGCTTTTTAAAATAATTTCCCTGCTTGTCCCATTTCCTTTCCTTCCTATTCTCCCAAAGGTCTCGTTAAGAGTATTGGTGCAACTCTTGATCTGGGGGTTATAAGTTTGAGTTTCACATTGGGTAGAGAGATTATTTAAAAATAAAAAAAATCTGGGGGCACGTGGGTGGCCTAGTCAGTTTAGTGTCTGACTCTTGGTTTTGGCCCAGGTCGTGATCTCATGGGTTGTGGGATGGAATCCCACGGAGAGGCTCCATGCTCAGCTGGGAGTCTGCTTGAAACTCTCTGCGCCGCCCCCCCCCTTCCCCGGGCCCATCCCGCTCCGTGCATTTGCATGCACGCTCTCTCTCAAATAAATCTTTTTTTTTTTTTTAAGATTTTATTGATTTATTTGACAGAGATCACAAGTAGCAGAGAGAGAGGAGGAAGCAGGCTCCCCGCTGAGCAGAGAGTCCCATAGGGGGCTCAATCCAAGGACCCTGGGATCATGACCTGAGCCGAAGGCAGGTCACTGAGCCCCCCGACTCTCTCAAATAAATCTTAAACAAATCTTTTTGTTTTTGTTTTTGTTTTTAAGATTTTATTTATTTGACAGAGAGAGATCACAAGTAGGCAGAGAGGCAAGCAGAGAGAGAGAGAGAGGAGGAAGCAGGCTCCCCGCCAAGCAGAGAGCCCGATGGAGGACTTGATCCCAGAACCCTGAGATCATGATCTGAGCTGAAGGCAAAGGCTTAACCCACTGAGCCACCCAGGCGCCCCAATCTTAAAAAAATCTTAAAAGAAACCTGATTCTCTAACTTTGAGCAAGATACTTAACCTATTTAAAGCACAGCCTCCTTATCTCTAAAATGGGCATAACACTAAGAATACCTACTCTTAGGTAAGGGTCAAATGACAGAATTGGTAAGAATTGCTTGGTGTAATTTCTGGCATGTCCTAAGTGGGTTTTTTTGGCTTGTTTGTTTGTTTTTGTAGTGGCAGGATGGGCAGAGGGAGGTTGGTGGGTGTTTTGTAAACAGGGACTGCTTGTATAAGTATCTTTCAGAGTTAATGAGAGATCATCGTGATAAGCAACAGAAGGGTACCTGTTTCAGGAAGTGCGCTCAGGTGTTTCAAGCACTTTAGAGCAGCTCATATTGAAGACAAAGTTGATAATTGCTTTTAAGATGATATATTTGGTATTACAGTAGTTTGAAGCTATGGAAGAGAAACTGTGACTGATAATCATTAACCTGGGAGCTTTCCCTGATAAATAGTAGGGATTAATTTCAGAGAGATAGGAAAAAGAAGACAGATGGACTTTTCACATAGAAATGTATATATTTTTAAGTCACTTCAAGAGAAGGGGGTTTGGAATGTGAAAGAAAAATGATTTCTATGTGGTGAAAGCACCAGTTTTTCTAGTATCCGGTTAAATGATATTTAACGTTTGCTTTTGCCAGAGGCCTTAAAATAGCAAACATTTCTCTGTATTGCAGATGAGTGAGAAAATACCTTTTTAGCAAAAGCAATTTTGTAAAATATGTCTTGATTCTTACTCCTGGATACTTAAAAATTGGTTTTTCTAATCAGCTGAAAATTACATCTGTAAGCAAGCTTTAAATTTTGGGGTTAGTATCAGAGCTGATATTTTCAACACCCCCCCTTTTTTTCAATTTAAAAATAAAGGTGGCATTTAAAAAGAAACCTCCTAGGGTGCTGGCTCAGTGGGTAGATAGAGTGTGAGACTCTTGATCTTGGGGTTGTGGGTTCAAACCCCATATTGGGTGTAGAGATTACTTAAAAAAATTAAATCTTAAAAAAAAATGAAAAGAAACTTTTCAAGTTAAATTAGATCTTAAAGTTCTAATTGTTCATAATTCTAAACATGTGGTAAGAATCCTTTTTGACAATTAAAATCTTTGTTATTCTTCGTGTTTAGTGTAACCATTAATTCTTAAAAGCATGGAGAATTATAAACCTTGGCAGATGCTATAGAAAAGATGTGTAGGAAGATTTATCTAAGAGAGGTCGTATTTCTTCTGCATCCAATTTGCAGATCCTACCCCCATTTCAAAAGTTTATAGTTTTTCCCATCACTTACTATCTTTTTTCTTCTGCTATCTTTCTTTTTAATTAATTTATTTAAAGTGGGCTCCATGACCATTGTGGGGCTTGAACTCACTACCCTTAGATCAAGAATTCCAGGACTACAACTAAGCAGCCAGGCGCCTCTTTTCTTCTGCTGTCTTTACTGTCTTTCAGTAAATTAAGATCTTTTAAATATACACAGTCTTTGTCAAAAGCCAAAGGATTTTAATATAGCATTTGTTTTATTATGCATGTATTAAGGAATGGAAATGTATGTATGTATATATTAATCAGAAACATTTAAATTAATTTTTGAAAAATATCAATTAAATTATTAGGCACTTTTTCAGAAAAAGTATCCCTATGGTGGGAAAACCTTGTTAGTAATTGGTATGACATTTCCTCCCATTTTTTCTTTCTGTCTACTGTGGGCAGCTTTTGACAGTTACAGAAGATGTCTGAAGAATCCAGTCCTCCCAGGAAATTCCCTGGGGTGACTGACTTCGATGGATCCTGGCCATGAAGTTATACCCACCTGAGTGTTAGAGCAAGCTATGGCACAAAGCCTGGAGAGTTCTGTACCCATCACCATAGCCCTAGTTTGAAGCATTTTCTACTCTTTTTTTTTTTTTTTTAAGCAGTTTATTCTAAGGAATATTTGCTGTTTATTGTCTATTTGGTACGTACATCGCTTCAGGTGTCAGAAAAAACAGTATTCTGAGATTCTGTGTCTAACAACAGTATTTGTTTGTAACAACTTAAGGCATTTGATATAAAGAAATGATGTGATTCCAGCAATAGGTGAAATATATTTTTGTTCCAACTCTGTTTTTAAAGGTCCTATTGATAGGTTGTAAAACATCTGTGATATATAATAGGGCTAGTCAGTGGCAAGAGTATAAGTGCATCTGGTGGCTAAAATTAAAAAGTTTTATGCCAAGGGCTGATTGGGTGGCTCTGACGGTTGAGCATCGTGTCCCAACTCTTGGTTTTGGCTTGGGTCATGATCTCAGGGTTGTGGTTTGAGCCACTGGCTCTGCACTTAGCTTGGAATCTGCTTGACCTGCTCCCACCCCTTCTTCCCTTCTCCCCCTGCTCCTGCTCTCTCTGTCTCTCTCTAAAATAAGTAAATAAAATACTTTAAAAAGTTTTAAGACAAAAAAGGGGAAAAAGAACCTAGAATTACACAGACCAGAGGCAGAACCTAGCAAGGCACCAGGGCTGTTTGTAGATGACTACTATACCCCAGTTAGTGAGTGTTTTCTTATTTTGATGCCTTATAAAAAAAATTATTTTTAATCCTTGGCTTTTGTGATGAGAGATCTTATTTTGAGAGTTGGTATTTTGAAGGCATAAAATAATGTAACATTTTATTTTATTTTACTTTAAGATTTTTATTTATTTATTTTTTTGAGAAAGCAGGGATGGGGGAGCAGAGGGAGAGGCAGACTCCTCACTGAGCACAGAGCCAGATGTGTGGCTTGATCCCAGAACCCTGAGAATCATAACCTTAGCTGAAGTCAAACCCTTAACCGACTGAGCCACTTAGGCAACCCTGATGTAAAAGGACTGGAGTTGGTTTGTGTGAAAACTTAAAAAAAAAAAAAAAAAAAAAAAAAAAAGAACTTACCAGTATTATTTGGGAGAAAATTCCACACTGTACCTTTCCTGACAAGAGAACTTAGACATTGGCAGACTAATCTTTATCAGTCAACTGCCATAGCAAAGTTACAGAATATCAGGTACTGAGGCTAACCTTGGAGTAGTACAGCTGTCGAGGATAGTGTGTGCGGAAGGGAAGTCACTTGCTGGTAAACATGGAATCGAGATCTGAACCCAGGCAGTTTGATTTCATAGTCCAGCCCTTAACCATGACCTGAAGGGGCCAAAAGCCACTCAAAGAGCCTGAAATACTGCTTAGTAAAGTAATGCCTATTGGTCCTTAAAAGACGTTGTGTAGGCGTTGCATAGAGGCAGTGCTTGTACGCATGCAGCGCCGGAATTCCTGCTCCTGCCCTCCTCTTCTCTAACTCGGCTGCTGCTGCACTGGCTCATTCAGCACATCTTTATTGACTATGGACAGGGCCAGACACAGACCTGGAATAGTAACCTCCTAGTTTCTCCCTAGACGTGGTGCTTGCCCCTCTAAAAGCCATTCTTTTTTTTTAATATTTTATTTATTTATTTGACAGACACAGATCACAAGTAGGCAGAGAGGCAGGCAGAGAGGAGGAAGCAGGCCCCCTGCTGAGCAGGACCCTGGGATCATGACCTGAGCTGAAGGCAGAGGCTTTAACCCACTGAGCCACCCAGGCGCCCCTCTAAAAGCCACTCTTAACATAGTAGGAGTGATTTTTTTCAGAAGCACAGATCAGGTCATTCTCTTACTTAAAACCCTTTAGGAGTTCCTTATCCCACTAGGAGTAAACTCTAGATCTCTTTCAGTGGCCATATGCCACCATGGTCTCACTCTTCCACTCTCTGATATAACCTCTGACCACTCTCTACCTTGCTTTGTTAGCTTCAGTCACATTGGCATCCTGTCTGTGCTGTCGTTTGAGGAACTGACAAGCTGACTCTCACTTAAGGTATATTGCATTTATTGAAACCCCAGCCTGGAATGCGCTTCCATCAGGTTTCGCTTTGCTTGCTCTGTTTTATAATTTAGGTTTCCTTTCAGTATTACTCCTCAAGGACGCTTCTCTGGCCACCAGTCTAATGTATTAGCCCATCACATGGGGTGCCTGGCTGCCTCAGTTGGTAGAGCATTTGACTCCTGATTTTGGGGTTGTGAGTTCGAGCCCCACATTGAGTGTGGAGACTACTTAAAGAAAATACAAACATAAATAAAGTAGTCCATCATACTATTTTGTTGTTGTTGTTTTACATCATTTATCATCTGAAATTGTGTTGTTTGCTTATTTGCTTGTATGTATATTATTTGACTCCTCCCTGACCACAGGTTCCACAAAATTATTGTCAGGGATTGAATTCCCAATGCCAGGAGAAGTTCTCTCTCTCTCTCTCGCTTTCTCTCTCTTTTTAAAAAGATTTTATTTATTTACTTGACGGAGATCACAAGTAGGCAGAGAGGCAGGCAGAGAGAGGGGGGAAGCAGGCTCTCTGCTGAGCAGAGAGCCCGATGCAGGGCTCGATCCCAGGACTCTGGGATCATGACCTGAGCCGAAGGCAGAGGCTTACTGAGTCACCCAGGCACCCCCAGGAGAAGTTCTTGGCACATAGTCAGCCCTCAAGAAACATTTTTAAAATGAAAGAATAAGTTTACCATGGTCTCCTCCTCCTCATATCTCTGTTAGAGTTAGCTGCTGTGGGAGCGGTGGTTATAATAAAGTGGTGGGGAGCACTGGGTCTGAATGTTTTATCCTGACATCATTTACTAACTGTATGACCTTGGACATGTGTGACATGTTCCTTAACTCCTCCAAACCTCAAACTTCTTATCCAAAAATTGTGGTGGTGTTGATGATTCTAATTGCTGTTATACTCCCCCTTCATGGGGTGGTTGTGATGAGGAGAGGAGTGGATGATGGAGTACTTACAAGGGAGGGGAAATAGTACCTGGCACATGGTTTACTGGATCAGGATAAATAGCATTATTATCACCATCACAGTCTGGTGAATGTGTGAGGTGTCAGATTAGAGACTCAGTTGTTTATTTCTTTTCTAAAATATGCATGCCTTGATGCCTTATTATGAGATATTTTAATCAAATCCATGCCTATTTGGGCCTTCTAGGAATGGCTTTTTTTCCCCACCTTAAGATTTTATTTATTTATTTGAGAGAGTGGGAAGAGACAGAGAAGGAGAGTACACACCAGCCGGGGGAGCGGGAAGGGCAGAGGGGGAAGCAGACTCCCCGCCTAGCAGAGAGCCCCATGTGGGGTGCCATCCCAGGACCCCTGGATCATGACTTGACCAAAGGCAGATGCTTAACCAACTGAGCCACCCAGGTGCCCCAGGAATGGCAGTTTTGATTGGATAAGAGGAGAGAGCAGTCATTTAGGAAGGTGGGACTAGGTGGGATGAAGTTTCACCAGTGCTTAATGTCCTGGCCTTTGGGATGGGGAGGTCGGAAGTCTGAAAGGGGAAGTTTGGTAAACACCACATTTTCCCTACTTGGCGGTATTAATGAGCGTCTTGAAATAGGGATTACACCGGTTGAAGATTGCTTGGTAAATTGCAGGTGCCAGAAAGCTGTAGCCTTCAGCTTTTGAAGTTTTAGCTCTTCTCCCTTAATCCAAGCTTTATTGCTTGGGTTGGAGCACAAAGCTTATGTTAGAAATGCAGAGGGTGGGGCACCTGGGTGGCTCAGTGCGTTAAAGCCTCTGCCTTTGGCTCAGGTCATGATCCAAGGGTCCTGGGATCAAGCCCCGTATCGGGCTCTCTGCTAAGCAGGGAGCCTGCTTACCCCTCCCCCTCTCTCTGCCTGCCTTTCTGCCTACTTGTGATCTGTCTGTCTGTCAAATAAATAAACCTCTTAAAAAAAAAGAAATGAAGAGTATATCTGATGATAGTATGGAGAAAGGTTGGAAGAACAGTATGGGAAATGGTGCCATGACCTGTAAGACTATTGTAGGGGTTGAGAAATCCCAGGCTGCTGATTGATGTGACTGGGTGATTTAGGAGTGCCAGTTTGAATCTCAGCTCCATCACTTTCTAGCAGTGACTTTCGGCACTATTACTTCATTTTTCTGACTCAGTTGCATTGTCTGTAAAATGGTGGAGATGGTTAATGGTGTTTGTCTTACAGAACTGTCTTGGGTCTTAAACAAGGCTTTATTTAGCATGTAATAAACTATATGATAATAACTGAAAGTGATTAGTAAATATACCTTCTTAATATCTTTACTAACAGCTAGGATTGGGAATATTACTAATGAGATAGTCAGATTAGGGAGTAAAAGAAGAGTAGGTTTGTGTATATGGGATATCTAGTTAGAGAATTCCAGCTGGCTGTTTGAGTATGGGCTTTGAGTTTAGGAAGGAGTTCTAGGGCCAAATAGCTAGCAAGGAGGTGGTAATTAAAGAAGGGTGTCTTACATATAGTAGATACTCAGCAAATTAAGCATGAATACCATGTGTTGACTTATCTCTTTTTCTAGAGTTGTAATTGGCAACCAAAAAATGGTATATTTGAAAAAGAAGCAAATTCTAGGCTGAACCATTATCATCTTTGGACTGGTTGCTCTTTAACAGTCACTTAACAGGCTGTGTGCTTCCAAGAACTCTCCCCTCCCACCACGCCCCACGCCAGATGTATACACTGGGCTTTTGCAATATTGCAGACAGTGGTAATTTTTTTTTTTTTTAAGATTTTATTTATTTATTTGAGACAGAGCATGCGAGAGAGCATGAGTAGGGATTGGGGGGAAGGAAGGGCAGAGGGAGAGGCAGAAGCAGGCTCTCACTAAGCGGGGATCCTGCTGCAGGGCTCCATCCCAGGATCCTGGGATCATGACCTGAGCTGAAGTAAGCCGCTTAACCAGCGGAGCCACCCAGGAGTCCTGCAGGCAGCGATCCTTTTAAAACCTAAGCTACAACCTGTCCTCCTTTGCAGGAGACTTTCCAGTGTCCTGACATTTTTCTCATAAAAGCCAAAAGCCTTTCGGTGCCATCTAGACTTTCCCCCCTTATCCCTCCTCCTCCATGTTTGCTCACTCTCTCTAGCCATATTGGTTTTCTTACTGTTTCTCTTGCCTGCCAGGAATTCTCTTTTTTCTTCTGTCCTGCACACTATTGTGAAGCAGACCATGATCATAACGTGTATTAGTCAGTACTGAGTTAGTTGACAAGGGACAGAAATCCAGCTCAGACAAAAAGGCATTTGTTTGTGTAATCTGAAAGTTTTGTGGGTGATCCTGTGTAGAAGTTCGATAAGCCTGAAAATCTTTTTTTCTCCATCTTCTTCCTTTGTTTTCCTTTGTGTTCACTTTATACTCATTAGGCTTTCCTCATGTTGTAGCAGAGAGGACTATCTGTAGCTCTAGGCCTCATCTCTGTAGCTAGGGGTTCCAGCAAAAAGATTCTTTTTTCTTACTGTTCTAGCAAAAATTCTGGAGACGGTTCCAGTTGGCTGTGTTTGGACATAGGCTCATTATTCAACCAATTTTAGTGGCCAGGAGGGTTTAGCACACTGACTAAGCAGCCCTGGATCTACCCAAACTACATGTTATTAGATTCCCCCACAAGAAGAAGGGATTCTTTGCCTAGAAAGTGACAGGAGGAGGCTAAACAGGTAGAAACCATCATTAGACTACTATTTAACATGAACGTAGATAGCCTCTGTTTTTAACAGAGGTACAAACAGAATACTTTGACAAGATGCAGGAAGCACCAGCTAATTCTGATTTTGAGGACCAGAGGAATCTTCACCGAGATGACATTTAAACTGAGCCTTTCAAAAGTATAAAAAGGATGTTGTAAAATGGAAAAGAAAGGTAATGTACTTGAGGTGGTGGAAAAGTGTGCTGCCAAGACTCAGCATTTGGAAGGATGGGCTAGGGCCAGAAGTTTAATCCTTAAAATTAAGAGTACAGGGAGTTAAGACTTCATTCAATGCATGGTAGAGTCCAGTAGTTTTTAAGCAGGAGAATAATCTCCTCAGACTCCTCTTTGCAGTGATTTAGCTGGTGATCAAGAAGGCTGAACCAGGCCAAGAGTTAGGTATGGTGTAAAAGGGGACAGATTGGAAAACATTGGGAAACAGAAATGAAAATACTTAATGATACCTAGACTTGCCAGATATCAGTAAATAAGTGTAATCATGGAAGTACTTAAAATAACCTGGGTAAAGTGGCCTGCAAGGGGAGCACACACCACCTCAGTGACGTACTTCCCTGGAGCCAGGAGAAGCTGTGTCAATAGTGCCGTTGATGTCAAAGAAAAATCAAATTGTTCCAATATATGGTATCTTGTTTTCTTGGGTCTATGTGATTTTGAAGTTTTCTATTTTATTAAAGATTTGATTTATTTATTTATTTTAAAGATTTTATTTATTTATTTGACAGACAGCAATCACAGGCAGAGAGGCAGGCAGAGAGAGAGGAAGGGAAGCAGTCTCCCCGCTGAGCAGAGAGCCTGACAGTGGGGCTCAATCCCAGAATCCCGGGACCATGACCTGAGCTGAAGGCAGAGGCTTTATCCCGCTGAGCCACCCAGGTGCTTTAAGATTTTATTTATTTATTTATTTGACAGAGAGAAACACATCGAGAGAGGGACCATAAGCAGGGAGAGTGGGAGAGGGAGATGCAGCCTTCCTGTAGACCCAGGGAGTCTGACGTGGGGCTCCATCCCAGGACCCTGGGATGATGACCCAAGCCAAAAGCAGACACCCAACAACTGAGCCACCCAGGCACCCCAAGATTTTATTTATTTATTTTGAGATAGAATGAGAGAGAGAGAGAGTGTGTGTGTGCACAAGCACAGGGAGTAGCAGGCAAAGAAGTGGACTCCCTGCCCAGCAGGGAGCCTGATGCTGGGCTAGATCCCAGGACCCTGGGATCAGGACCTGAGCTGAAGGCAGACACTTAACGACTGAGCCACCCAGGCGCCCCCATTTTATTTTATTTTTAAAGTATTTATTTATTTTAGAGGGAAAGGGAGAATGCTCTATGTGGGGGTGAGGGCGGAGTCAGGGATGGGGAGAAAAATCTCTAGCAGACTTCTCACTGAGGGCAGAGCCCGGTTGTGGGGGTTGGGGGGGGTGCAGCATCTCATGGTGGTGAGACCACGATCTGAGCCAAAATGAAGATCTGGTTGCTCAACTGTGCTACCCATGCGCCCCTGAAGTTTTCCATTCTAGACCACTGGCATTTTCCTCCATGGTTCTGTAATTCCTATTTATTTTTTCTCAACTGGATTCTAAGAGTCTTTTAATATGTGAATTATATGTTTTATTTCTTTTGTGTTTTACCATGAAACTCATTATAGAACTGTGCACTTGACTGACTGAATATTTGTTAAACAGGATCTCTATTTTTAACATTTTCTTGTTTTCTTTTACTGCCTTGTTAAAATGTGAAGGTTATCTGTACCTGACCCAATAGATATTGTGAGCTATTTGATCAGTTCTGTATTCCTTATTTCTGTTCTAACGGCTAAATGTCACTTCTTATTGTATAATTTTCTCTATAAAAGTTACTTGATTGAGAGCTTATTCATCAGTTGTGTTGCTCTGCACAGGACTTTGTGATAGAACATTTAAGGATACAGCTACCATGAAAATAAAAAGTTAAAAGGATACAGCTACCATGACTTACTGTCATGTCTGTGAAGATTTATAGTATCAGAGGATTTATACCTGAAGAAAATTCTGTTACAAAGGTAAAACTGAAATCCCTCTGTAGTCCGGACCTCATAATGTTATGAAAGCTATGATACAAAATTAATGTCTTGCCATGTATGAAACTTAAGTAGTTTATATTTTCTTTCTTTTTTTTTTTAATTTTTATTTATTGGACAGACGGAGATTATAAGTAGGCGAGAAGCAGGCAGAGAGAGAGAAGGAAGCAGGCTCCCCGCTGAGCAGAGAGCCCGATGTGGGGCTCGATCCCAGGACTCTGGGATCATGACCTGAGCTGAAGGCAGAGGCTTTAACCCACTGAGCCACCAAGGCGCCCCAGTAGTTTATATTTTCTACGGCAGGGTTTTCTTCAATGCTGAAGCAGGACATAGAATTCTTAGCTTTTTGTTAAAATGTACTTGAGCAGTTACTCAGGGGTGGCCTTAGTGGTCTTTGGGTGTAACTCGAATAGAAATTTAATTTCATAAAGTCCTTTGGGTCTTGAGTTGAATTAAAGAGAATTACCTCTCAAATATGTGTCCACTCCCACTTGGAGAGCTTTTCATTTCACAGCCTCCATAGTAAGATCAGTTTCTGGTTCTCTGTTTTCATTCATTCAGTCTGTATCCATTGAGTACCTACTGTGTTTCTCACATAGTCTAAGAGGTGAGGAGGTAGCAGTGAATAAAACAAACTAAATATTTCTTTATTTGTGGAGAAATGTTCTAGTGGAAGGAGACAGACAATAAACAAAGGCGTGCAGACATGTTGACAGTGATAAGCCCTGTGGAGCAAAATAAAGCAGGAAAGGGGGAAAAGGAGCGCCAGAATTTGGCAGAGGGAGGGGTGATGGCGGGTTTATAAAGAAAGTGGTGGGGGAAGAAGACATTTGAGCAAGGAAGTGAGTCATATAGACGTCTGAGGAAAGTCTGTTCTCTGGTGGAGAGAATAGCTAGCTCTGAGGTCTTTTTTGAGTTTCATTTTATGGATTGTCTTTCCTTGATTAGGCTATGGATGTATATACAAAGAAACTTTATGTAGAGAATGAGATATATATCAGTTGGAATAAAAACAGTTAAAAATAATCACATAAACACACAAGGTACTTGAATTCTTTTCTTGATATTGGATTGGTGCTAAAATATGTGTGGAGTGGGGCCCCTGGCAGGCTCAGTTGGTAGAGTGTGCAACTCTTGATCTTGGGGTTTGAAGTTCAATTCCCACATTGAGTGTAAAGAATACTTAAAAATAAATTTTTGAAAAAAAAAATATGTAGCGTATGTGAACATATGTGTCCCTGGCTGTTTCTGCATGAAACAGGGCAGCCCTAGTAATTATATTGTAGAATGTTGTTACAGGGCAAGTTGTAATTGGTCATTTGCGTTCAGCAGTTAGCGTGTGTTTATTAGACTTTTGCTGTTAGATTAGTACCATGATTAGTACCATGCCGAGTATGGGAGAAGATAGTAAAGTACAAGATACACTCTAGTCTGATTGACCAGACTGTTGTCTATACGGATTCTGTAAAATAAGCTAGCATGATGGGGTGTGAGCAGTACTGAACTAGTACTCCTGTGTATCTTTCCACAGTGGCAGAATAACTCTACATACCAGTTCAGTTCTGTACCCTTTACTCCTAGTCTGAACAAATCCTGAGAGAGTCAGCAAGAGAGGGATTCCTTTTTGGAGTAGGTGTCAGAGAAGAGCTAGCTTTGATTTCAGATGGGTTCAGCGTGCTTGAGAGGACTCTTTTTTCATTGCATAATGATTCTAGAACTATGGTTGAGTAAACAAGTTACTGAAAACAGAATGTATTGATTTTCTACTGTGGAACCATGGTGGGCTATGGCATGTCGTGTTGTAATATTTTATTTTCATTATTGGGTATAAATAAACTGAATCCTTTGGTATTTGTACTACATAAGAATGGCACTGTTCACCTTGAAAACTAGCAGTGTTTTTCCTTATCTTATACTATAAAGTTGTATTAATTTTTATTACCAGCTGGTTGAATTAGGTTTTTTCCCTTTTTGAGGAGTAGACTTTTTATTTTACTTTATTTTGGTTGCTAAGTGTGAACCAAAGCCATTTTCTCTTCATCCTTCAAATGAGGGGTGGCCGATCTCTTCATTGCAGTACAGTGATCAGCATATCAGGTATAATGTCATTACCAAAATATTTTCCTCTTAAGCTGTTACCTCATAAAGTCTTTTCCCTCCTGCATTTAATGTTCATTAACTGAACTGGTATTTATTGAATGCCTGCTTTGTTCTAGACATCTCTTTGGTATTCATTGATGAGGAAGACCTTTTTCTTCATAGAGGTAAAAGTATGGAAGGTGAAATACATTAATTACAGCAATGGGTGGTGTGTGTTCTAAACTAGGAAGGAGAAGGTTTAATTTGGGTCTACTTAGCAGGGGCACGTGACTTGGAGCAAGAGACATCTAAGTTGAAGCCTGAAGAATGTTGAACAGTCTTCCAACTGAAACATGGGTATGGAAATATGAAGGAAAACAAAAGGCCATTCTGGGAATGGAAGAAACTCGTATGTAGTGGCCCAGAGGCAAAACAGAACAACAAAAAGCACATATCTTTGCACATGGCAAACAACATAAAGTTCCTGATATCTGGAGTATAGTTTTTTTTTTTTTTTTTTTAAATTACGCAGGCTCCACGCCCAATGTGGGTCTTGAATTCACGACCCTGAAATTAAGAATTGAATGCTCCACCAACTGAGCCAGCCATGCGCCCCAGATTTTTTTCTTTTAAAGTAAACTCTACCCTGGTTGTGGGGCTTGATCTCACAACCCTGAAATTAAGTGTTGCATGCTCTACCAACTGAGCCAGCCAGGCATCCCTGGAGCATAAATTTTGAGGAAAGTTGCAAGGAACTTTCAAAGCCATTAATATTTTTGAATCCCATCCTGTTGATACTTGGGAAATGCCTGAGAGGTTTGAAGCAGTTGATTGACAGAATTGGATTTGTCATTTACAAAGATCATAGTGGTCGCAGTTGAATGGAAAAAAGAGGGCATGTCTGTCTGTGGTAGGAGGCCTGTAGCTGTGATGGCAAGCATTGTGATGGCAACATTTTAAGGAGTTGTTGTGAACCAGGACTGGGGCATTAGCAGTGGGAATAGAGAGAAGTGGATGGATTGGAAGATAGGACCTACAGGGCTTGATGACTGAAGAAGAATCAAGGATGCTTCTAGGTTTCTGTCTTGGGCAAGAGTGATAATGATTATGGTGCTTATACCAATTGTTGATTTATTGCCTTTTACCGCCACATTTGTCTTTTACTTCCTGCTCTATGAAAAGGAATGTGGACCCTTGAAATACTTAAATACCTCCCCTTGGCCAGTGGCAGGAGAAAGGGAAGGGTTTTACTTGCTGGTTTCAGTGTGCTTACCTGGCGGGCTCTGGCAGCCCACCCCTACCTTGGGCAGTTTTGTAGCAGGGTGTCCCCGGTAAGATACTTCCCTGCAGAACTCCATTCTTTGTCCTTCTAGAGGACTGAATTCTAGCAAGTCCAGAGAGCAGATTTCCAGAAGTTCCATCAGATGTGAGCCCTCTTCAGCAGGGTCTGGATCTCAGTCTTAGGATTGGGAGAACTCTTCCTTGGGTGCTCTGTCTCAGCCTTAAGAGTAGTGGTGATGATGTATTTTGCCATTTAATATTATATTTGCTGTTATATTTTATGTCCTCTCTTATTTTGTTCCTTAGAGTTCTTTTTACTTCTTTCTAGCCAGTTCTTTATTACTCCAGTTCCCTGTTGTAGTCAATTAATTCATTATTTTAAAAACTTTTCTAAGAACATATTTCGGGAGGGAGGTAGATAAATGCCAAATTTTTGAGTATATGACACTGATAGAAAGATTTCCAAAAGCATGTAATATATGGGTTTGGAATGAGCTCTGGACTGAAGATGTGTTGTTGATTGCCCAGGAGGAATGTTGAGGAAGGAGGTAACAGTAGGGCCCAGGCTAGAGCCCTATAAATCACTGCCCTCAGGTCCGTTAGCTGGAGAGGAGTCTACCAGCTAAGGAAAATTGGCCACAAAAGCAGGAGAACAAGGCAGTATTGAAGGAAGAAGTTATCGGTGATAAATGCTACTGAAAGGTCAAGTAAAAGGAGGAGTAGAAATTGTCCACAAATAGCAAAAGTAGCGAACAGCTTAAAAATATTTGGTTGTTTATTTGGGAAGCGCTAATAGAGATTCTGCTAGATTAAGTTTACCAAGTATCTGGGTCCCCACTGCTAGTAGCATGGGTTCTGGAACCTGGCTGCTTAGGTGTGAATGCAGGTTCCACCACTGACTAGCTATGTAGTCTTGGACAGTTGGGGAAACTGTGTGCCCTACTCTCTCATCTATGTGTAGAGTGTACAGGGTGAGAGTGATGTGTTTCTCATCATATTTTATTCCTAGTGTTGCAGCGAGGGCAAAATGGGTTAATGTCTAGAAAGCGCTGAGCACAGTGTTGGCACTCAAACCCTAGGTAAACTGACCTGGTGGTGTTGCAATGCTGGGCATTGTGGTGGGTGATAGGGGCAAGAAGATGATCAGAGCTGCAGCCTCTGTCCTGAGGGCGTGGGGTTGTGGGAAGAGGCTTACTCCTACAATACAGTGAGTGTTAGGAATGAGATAGAGTTTATGCCTGAGGTTTGCTGATGAAGAGTCTGGAGGAGGTGAAGGCTGGGTTGGATCTTAGAGGAGTACAAGGAGGAGGAACGGAGAATGCTGGACGGTATGGTCCTACAGTGGAGTCATGCTGGCCCCTGGAATTGGGATGGGGTGATGGTAGAGGTGTATATCATCTGAACATACCCTCAGAACAGGTGTTTATTTTACACTCTTGTGTCCTGTAGCATACTTCATTTTATTTTATACCCTTGTGTCCCATAGTGTACTTCACAACAGTCTAAAGAGACTTAAAACTTGGTGCCAACATCCCCGTAGGCTTTCACTGACTGTGAGTTTTGGGTGTTGTAGGTTAAAGTGTTCTAGAAGGGAAGGGAGGGACTACACTCCATTGTGCTGCTTCATTGGGTTTTACTCTCAGCTTTGAATAATTTCGCTCAAATCCTGGACGTTGCTAAAATGCAGAATTGCTTACAGTTCACATGAGTTCTCCTCAACTTAAAATTCTTTTTGAAAAGTTTAACAACTGAAGAAATGGGAATTCCTCAAAACTGTGGTTGTTCTTTTAAGAGCTTACATTTTTGGAGATTTAGATAATAAAAGTGTGATTAACTTGATTCCTTGGAGGAAAAAAAGCAGTAATTCAGTCTTAAAACTAGGTGATTTCCTCTCTGATTGGAATGTTCTTTCTTTCCTTTTTTCTCTATCTAGCAAACTGCTGCCCCTCCTCAAATGGACAGCTCAAGTATCCATTTTCTGTGGAGCCCTTTCCTAACATTTATGAGTCTGTAGTCCCCCCAAAGCACTGTCCTAAGATGAGTCTGTTGTGGTGCTGATGAGCTTGCACTGAGGATTCTTAAGTCAAAGAATAAGAACAAAGCAACAAGCATTTGTTTGAATTTGTTATCTTAAGATCCTGGTTGAGGATGTCCCTTGCCTGGAATGGTACTGTAATCCCTAAATTCTTTTGAAAGTTTTGCTTCTGACTCTTCAGAGGGAGGGTGAATGTATTTTCTACAGAAAGATTAGAAGAGTTTTTTCTGCCCCTAGAAAGAAGAGTTAAACCATTCTTTATTGGATTGGACTTTTGGGAATTATGCAGGAAGGAAGCTAAGAAGGAAGATGTCAAACTGTGACTCTCTGAAGGTTTTTGTTTTTTTGTTTTTCCCTTGCTTTTCTTAGATGTAACAGACACCTATAGGGAACTCTTTGTTTTTGGTGAACACCAAGTGTTTATGTAAAAGAGCATTGAGAGACCAAAGGAAATAAGACTCTTGGGGCAATTTTACTTTGCTTGACTATAGCTTGTGTGAAATGAAGAAGGCAGATGAAGTCTGAATTCGTCTGGTAATTGCCTCTTTTGCTTGTTTGGATTATAAATCAAGGGCAAGAACCATTACCAGATTATTATATTTTTGGAATTTTGGGGTTGTTTTGAAGGTTGATAGAGTATTTCATTTTGGTGATTTATTGAAGAGTTGAAAGAAAAACATGATATGTACTTTAAGAACAGTATAAATTTGGTAGTTTAAGTGGAGAACAATTGAAAGAATTGTATAGTGAACAACCCATGCTTACTACTTAGATTCCACTCCATTTGCTCTGACATACATTTACTGTATTTACTACTATATAGTTGATACTTGAACAATGTGGGGAGATTAGAGGTACAGACCTCCCTGCAGTCAAATCTATGTGTAACTCTTTTTTTTTTTTTTTTTAAATTAAAGATTTATTTAGGGGCGCCTGGGTGGCTCAGTGGGTTAAGCCGCTGCCTTCTGCTCAGGTCATGATCTCAGGGTCCTGGGATCGAGTCCCGCATCGGGCTCTCTGCTCAGCAGGGAGCCTGCTTCCCTATCTCTCTCTCTCTCTCTGGCTGCCTCTCCGTCTACTTGTGATTTCTCTCTGTCAAATTAATAAATAAAATCTTAAAAAAAAAAAAGATTTATTTATGGGGTGCATGGGTGGCTCATTTGGTTAAGTGTCTGCCTTCGGCTCAGGTCATGATCCTGGGGTCCTGGGATCGAGACCCACATGCTCTCCCTGCTTAGCGGGGTGCTGCTTCTCCCTTTCCCTCTGCCCCTCCCCCTGCTTGTGCTCGCTTGCTCTCTTCTCAAAGAAGTACAATCTTAAAAAAAAAGAAAAAGATATATTTATTTTAGAGAGAATGAAGGGTAGAGAGGGACAGAGGAAGAATGAGAGAGAATCCCAAGCGGACTCTGTGCTGAATGCAGAGCCCCATACTGAGTGTAATCTCAAGGATCCTGAGATCACGACCTGAGCTAAAACCGAGAGTTGGATGCTTACCCAACTGTGCCACCCTGGTGCCCCTATGGATAACTTTTGACTCCCCCAAAACTTAACTGCTAATAGCCTGCTGTTGACTAGAAGTCCTACTGATAACTTATAGTCGATTAACACATATTTTGTATGTTACATGTATTATGAACTGTATTCTCTTTTCTCAAATTATTGGAGTATACTTGACATACAGTATTATATTAGTTTCAGGTTTTCAGCATCGTGATTCAGCAGTTGTATACATTGTGCAGTTTTCACCCCATCTTAAGTGTAGATCTCTGGGACGAGAACACACATTTATAGTACTGTGCTGTATTTATTAAGAAAGCGCCAAAAGAGAAAAAAAGGAAAAGTCCACGTATAAGTGGACCTGCACAGTTCATACCCATGTTGTTCAGGGGCCAGCTCTGCTATGTAATCTTGTATCTATCTTCTGCCCATCCTTTTATTTGTGTTTTAAGGATTATCATTGCAGCATTTTATATTGTAGCAAAAGGCTACAATATGTAGGAGAATAGGAGTATAGGATATGGTATGCCCAGGCAATAGAATTCTGTGTATCAGTTGAAAAGAGTAGGGGCATCTGGATGGCTCAGTCGGTTAGGTGTCTGCCTTGGTTTCAGGTCACGATACCAGGGTTCTGGGATCAAGCCCTTCACTGGGCTCCCTGCTCAGCAGGGAGCTACTTCTCCCTCCACCTCTCCCTGTGGCTTATACACGTGTGCCCTCTTATGCTCTCTCTCTCAGATAAGTAAGTCTTTAAAAAAAGAAAAAAGAGTGGGGCGCCTGGGTGGTTCAGTGGGTTGAGCTTCTGCCTTTGGCCCAGGTCATGATCCCAGGGTCCTGGGATCAAGGCCCGCATTGGGTTCTCTGCTTGCGGGGGAGCCTGCTCCCCCCCAACCCCCGCCTGCCTCTCTGCGTACTTACACGATCGTCAAATAAATAAAATCTTATTTTAAAAAAGTGAAAAAGAAAAGAGTGAGGCACTTTGTGTGTATAACCTGGAACAATGTCCAAGGCAGATGAAGTCAACAAAAAAAGTTGCATAAGGATATGTGAAGTATACTGCTATTTATTTGTATAAGAAAAAAAGGTATTTATGCATATCTGCTATAAATGCATGGAATTTCTCCAGAAAGTTTAAATAAGAAGCTGATAAAAGAGGCACCGGTGGCTCAGTTCATTAAGTGTCTGCCCTCGGCTCAGGTCATGATCCCAGGGTCCTGGGAGAGAGCCCCACATAGGGTTTCCTGCTCAGCAGGGGAGAGCCTGCTTCTCCCTCTCCTTCCTGCTGCTTCCCCTGCTTGTGCTCTCTCTCTCTGTCAAATAAATAAATAAAATCTTAAAAAACAAGCTGATAAAAAGTGGGTTTTTATCTTACAGCCTCCTACAGTAATATATAGGTATATATTAGATATTGTATATATATAATATTTTATAAGTAATAATATATAGCCTATACATCTATATATCTAAGGACTTAGAGATGCCCAGCAATTGAAAAACAAAACAAAACAAGAGTTTAGGGGAATCTGGCTCGCTCAGTCAGCGGAATATGCAACTCGTAATCTTGGGGTTGTGAGTTTGAGCCCCTTGTGGGTGTAGAGATTACTTTAAAAAAAAAAAAACACAACCAGTTTATATTTTGGAACAGTTTTAGATTTATAGAAAAATTGAGCGTATAGTACACAGAGTTTCTTTAGAGTCAACACACACACACACACACACACACACACACACACAGTTTCCCATATTATATCTTGCATTAAGGTGGTATATTTGTTACAGTTAATGCACCAGTATGGATACTTCATTATTAAAATCCATACTTTAAGATTCATCCTTACTGTTATAAAGTAATGTGGGTTTTGACAAATGTTATGTAACCATCATTACATTATCATGCAGAATAGTTTAACTGCCCTAAAACTTCTGTGCTTCACCTACTCATCTCTCCCTTTTTCTCCCCTGAACCCTGGCAGGCAACAGTCTTTTTACACTGTGTAGTTTTATCTTTTCCAGAATATCCTATGGTTGGAATCATACAATATATACCCTTTACAGAATGGCTTCTTTCACTTAGCAGGGTGCACTTAATGTGTGTGTGGGTGTGTGTGTGTGTGTGTATGTATTGGTACCTCATTTCTTTTTATTGTTGAGTAGCATTCCAGTTTGTGGATGTACCACAGTTTGCTTATCGATTTACCAATTAAAGGACATTTTGGATGCTTCCTGTTTTTGGTTATTATGAGTAAAGCTGCTGTAAATATATATGTGCAGGTTTTTGGGTGGATATGTTTTCAGATCAGTTGGGTAAATACCTAGGAGTGCAATTGTGGGATTGTGTGGTAAAATGATGTGCGTTTTGTTTTGTTTGTACGCTTTGTTTTTAAAGATTGTATTTATTTGAGAGAGAGAGTGAGCACAAGTTGGGGGAGCAGCAGAGGGAAAGGGAAGGCTCCCCGCTGAGCAGGGAGCCCAGTGTGGGGCTCAATCCCAGTAGATCGTAGGACTCTGGGATTGTGACCTGCGGCAAAGGCAGACCCTTAACCGACTGAGCTATCCAGGCGCCCCGTATGTTTGGCTTTGTAAGAAACAACCATACTGTGTTTGATGTTTGCTGTAGGTGCCCAGTGCTTCAGCTGTTTGTAGTTTCCGCCCCCCTTCCTCTGCTGTCTTTGGGTTTCTCTAAGAATTCCTTCTTTTTTATTTTATTTTTTTTTTAATTTTATTTATTTATTTGACAGAGATCACAAGTAGGCAGAGAGGCAGGCAGAGAGAGAGAGAGAGAAGCAGGCTCCCAGCTGAGCAGAGAGCCCGATGCGGGACTCGATCCCAGGACCCTGAGATCATGACCTGAGCCGAAGGCAGCGGCTTAACCCACTGAGCCACCCAGGTGCCCCTCTAAGAATTCCTTCTTTAAATAGGATCTGTTTTGCAGCTCTCAGTTATAATCCACTCATTTTATACAGGAGCCCTGTTGATTTGGTGATAAGGTATTGGGAAGGAGGAACATTTTTATAATCTTATATTAAAATTTGTTTTTTTAGTGGGCCTAAGTCCCTGGGCTGTGATCTTCAGAAGTTTCTTAGCTTCCTCCCCCTGTGCCTTCCACCATCCCTCTTCTGTGAGACACGAAGGCAAGAGGGAGCTAACGTTGACTAATTGTATTTTCCCTAGGTCACATAGGCTCTGGCAAAGCAGTTGCCCTTAGAGGACAGACATTCCTTATAGAGGAGGCTCTGAGCTATTTCAAAATTGTTACTCTTCCCTCCCTCCCTCTCCTGCCCAAAACACTAGGGAATTTTACTCTGACCTTCATGTGAGAACCTGGTGAGGGTCTTGAAGGTAAAACTTATATCCAGGTTTCTTTCCTTAAGTCTAGACCTCCAGGAGTTTTTAACTCTCAAATGAGGCCTTAAGCCTTGGGAAATTTGCCAAAATTACCATTGAAGTGTTCTTACCAATTACTGGCTCTTGTAGTTGTGCTTCACGTAAGATAATCTCAGCTGTGATTCTCAATATTTTCTTTTCTCTCCAGATTTTGGGGTGGTGGATCTAGGAAAAGTGATTCATTTCAGGGTTCTTTTTTTCTTGCTCTGAAGATGGAAGTGATGACTTCCAAGCTCTGTGGGTCAGAACTAAAACTGGAAGTCTGGTGCCCCGTAGTCTTTGTTTAAACAGATCTCTCCAGGTGATTCTGATAAATGCTCATGGTGTGGAGACCTACTGATTTAGCCCAATCCTCTCATTTTATAGATGAGAACACTGAAATTTAACAAGCGCAAATAACTCTTATAAGATTATACAGAGTTCAAACCTAGATTAAAATCTTGCTGTCTTGACCAAATCATCTTCATACTGTTTTTTGTATTTACTTATAGTTACCTTCATTGGGATTAATTATACTTCATATTGTAGGTTATGGAAAATAATCTTTAATTTTGATACTTAACTGACTTAAGTCCTTGCTATTTACTTCAAATTCATTTTGGGGTCTGGTTATAATGATACTGTTGTCATAGTTATCTCAAAGGTCACTTGAAATGTTCTTTTTGATATGAATATCAACCCACTTCATAAGTGAGGTCTTATTGTAGAATGGGTGTGAGTGAAATTATAGAAATTTTTATTTTCCGCATTTATTCCTTATAGAAATATTTTAAAGTACCCGAAAGAAAACTTTAGAGCTCTTCATTTAGTCTTTCGGAAAGTTCAGTGTGTATGGACCATTATATGGGATGAATCAGCTGCATCTGTCAGTTCCTTCTTCCCACATGTTCCTATCATGTCATTTCCTTAATTTTTTAGTACAGGCTGAATAGCAGCTGTAATGCCTTTTTTCTCTTCAGACCAGCATCCCTCCTGTGCTTGTGTATATGGTATGCTTCTGAATCCCTGAAGAAGTCTGGGAATCTGTGTTCTAGAGCAAGTATTGGCAGGCTATTTTAGTAAAGGTCCTAAAGGAAATATTTTAGCCTTTGCAAGCTGTTTTGGTCTCTGTAGCCAACCATTCAACTCTGCGCTTATGGCCAGCAAACAGCCAACCATTAGCTGTATGTAAACAAATGGACAAGACTGTGTTCCATTAAAACTTTATTTATAAAAACAACCTGTACGCACTTCATTCATGGGCCCTAGCTTAGTAGCCCCTGTTCTAGAGTCTATAAAAATGCTGTTTTCACTTTTATTCTTCAAAAGATGCTCCTGTTTTTATTTACTGGATTGGAGCACTGAGATCACTTTTATTAGCTTGCTTTCAAAAGTAGTGATAGATATTTTGTCGTGGAACATTGCATCTTAGTTTTGGTTTCTATTTTGAGATCTGCTTTTTTTGGTGTCGAAGAGATACAGATTTTTTTTTTTTTCCTCTAAACAAGATTTGAGCAAGGTTGAGGCTTGATTTTCTCATGTGAATCTAGATTAAAACAAACAAGGAAAAAAACCCCAGTCGCTATAATAGCTGAAGCAAGCTGTACCATCCGTGGCAAATGGTAAAGCATATTTTTTAATAAGTTCTTAAAGATAAAGAGTAATAAACAATCTCAAGTTACGGTGTGTTATAGGTGCCTATGGAGTTATTAGGTTAGAGAGATGGTTTTAATTCTTGGAGTCCTTGGCAAGTTGCTTATTGCATGCTTAGGAAAAGTAGATATTAGTGTTTGTGCTTTGCAGTTAACACAGGTCTTGGTTGCTATGGCTGCTCATTAGCTCCTTAAGTTCCCTTTAGGACTCAGGGTTGCCTGGCTAGAGAAAGGGCAGGAACTGCCAGGAGCTGAGAAGACAGATGCAGGCTGAGAAGTAGCCCCAGGGAACACTAGCTATATGATATGGGGCCAACAATTGTATGTTTGGTCAAATGTGTGAACTTGAGGTTTTGCGAGAAAGAACTCCTGGCCACTGGGTCAGTTAAGATATGCTACAGGTCATCTTTGTTTCAGAGATCTCTGCAGTTCGAGTCATTTAAAACTTAAAATGCAAATATAAAATTCTGTTTTGGGTGGTTTCCTGTCCTTTGGGAAGTTCTACTGACCTTTAATAATGGTGGGTAATTGAAATATTATAGGTCTTAGAATGTCTGTTACCAGTCCATTTAAAAAAAGGTTGGTCTGCAGTATTAGAATACTGAAAGCTTGCTTAATTAGAAGCGTCTTACAATGGATTTAATTATTTCAGACTAAAGAGAATATTCGAAGGAGACTCTAGAGGGCAGTGTAACTCAGCAGGTTCATGTTTCTGGTATTTAAGTTTGGCTTCAGAGAAGCAATCTTTGGTGTTCTGAGCTCTCTTTTCCCACTGCGTGGAATATCAGTTTGGTAGAATGTGAGTTTTGGAAAAAAGTGCTGTGGTTTGGCTTAGAAGGATTGCTTAGATAATATATCATAATTATTGGCCTTAGGGAATATCCACGCTTGGTTTAAAACATATTGGCTTAGAAAACCTGGAATTGTCTTACTGATTCAACTCAAGTTGAATTGAGTTAGCTTTTTAGACATTTGTGGAACATTAAGCAAAAGGAATGGCATATCTTGTGTGTTTAAAAATTTTGGGGTAGGAAGTAAACGTACCCTCTGTTAGAGCATTCAGACAAGCAGGAAGAGCTTGATTCAGAACACATTTTTGTACAGCCCTTCAAAGTGGAAAAGTTGAAACTGGATGCTTGATTGGTGAATAGCTGTATCAGTGTTGAATTTTTGAAAACTTTTAAATGTTTACATTTAGCAAAACCCAAAGCATATTATGCCAATCATTTTTTCCCTCTAATTTTTAAACTTAGTTTATTTTCACAGAAATCTAATCTGTATGTTTTTGACTCATTTACACATAAGTCATCAAATGTGGTTTGGGAAGAACTATTTTGTACTTTTTAGTCCAAGGAGCTCTTGGGTCCTTTAAAATTTTTTTTCTTCTTGGGGCGCCTGGGTGGCTCAGTGGGTTAAGCCCCTGCCTTTGGCTCAGGTCATGATCTCAAGGTCCTGGGATTGAGCCCCACATTGGGCTCTCTGCTCAGCAGGGAGCCTGCTTCCCCCTCTCTCTCTGCCTGCCTACTTGTGATCTCTGTCTGTCAAATAAATAAATAAAATCTTAAATTTTTTTTCTTCTTGTAAAGCAAAAAGCGGGGATTACAAAGCCCAAACTAATGAATCTCCTAGAATTCTAGGTTTGAGATTTTATTTTATTTTATTTTATTTTTTTAAATATTTTATTTATTTATTTGACAGAGAGAAATCACAAGTAGATGGAGAGGCAGGCAGAGAGAGAGAGAGGGAAGCAGGCTCTCTGCTGAGGAGAGAGCCCGATGCGGGACTCGATCCCAGGACTCTGAGATCATGACCTGAGCCGAAGGCAGCGGCTTAACCCACTGAGCCACCCAGGCGCCCCTAGGTTTGAGATTTTAAACAATTTTTCAAAAGATTAAAAAAATTAATTTGAGAGAGTGAGTGAGCAAGAGCACAAGCAGGAGGGACAGTCAGAAGGAGAGGGAGAAGTGGACTTCGTGCTGAGCAGGGCACCCAACTTGGGGCTCAGTCTCCGGACCCCAGGACCATAGCCTGAACTGAAGGCAGATGGCTGACTGAGCCACCCAGGCTTCCTGAGATTTTAAACTATTAATTAGAAATGTAGGAAATAGTTGTTGTTAACTGAATTTTCTGGTGTTATTACAGTGTGGAAATTGGTATGTCTAGAGGTTAAGTGTGACAGTTGGACATTTGGGATTTTGAGCTTTTTGTTTTAATTTAGACCTATTAGAATAACCTTAAACAAAAGTGTACTTTTTGAAAGGTTTTTATTTTCTTTATCTGATGTAGGATAGTTTCATGGTGAAATGAATGTGTTTGTTAAAACATTTTAAAATTTTTGGTTGAAAGGCCTTATGTTCACACTGGTTTGTGGATATCAACCAAAGTATCTTCTTGTTTTGTCTATTTATCTCCCCAAAGCTTTCTTCCTCAGAGTGGAAAAAACAGTTATTTTTACTTATTTCTTCTTTGGAAAGAAACAGATCAGGAATTACTTTCAATGATAAAAGTAAGTGTTCCCCACATTTTTTTAGTAATGTTAAAACTGAAGCACGGTTGGAAACAATCCATGAGTATTGTGTGTGAGCTTTGGTCATTGGTGTTGGGTCTTAGCTTCACCTCCAGTGCCATCTATGTACAGACCTTTTCCCATCCTAATCACACAGAATAATATTAAATATCTACTCAACATATATAAAATATAACACACATCTGAGCTTTCACTTAAAATTGTGTGTTTTAAAAATTCATAATTGATTTGGTATGTGGGTAAAACAAAGAGCTTTTGTTTTAAGAAAAAAAGTTAATTACAGAGCGGTTTCTTTGGGGGGGGTAGAAGTTTTGAGGTTGAGTATTCATTATATCTAGAAATAGAAAGTTAAAAAACATTTTTTTTTTTTTAAAGTAGGTTTTGGGCCCAGCATGGGGCTTGAACTCATAACCCAGAGATGAAGAATTACGGGCTCTACCAACCAAACCAGCTGCCCCTAGGAAGTAGAATTTTTAAGCAGCTATAATAAGTAGAGAAAGCAGCGAAATCTCTGATTTTTCAAAGGATTTCAGTGACAACAGCTTAATTCTCACATTTGTTTGTTTCAGTTCTAGCAAATGACAGAACATTACTTTGGTATAGATAGTATTACTCCTTTTTTTTTTTTTGAATGTACATTGCCATTTTCTCTTGGTGTTTTGAAATATGTAAGAGAAATTTTCCTTAACCTAAGATTTACATTCCACTTAAGTTTAATCCTTTCAATTTAGGTATTATAACAATACATGCCACTCAGTGTTTCATACTTTTAAAAAACTTCCCTGTGAACAATACCCTATTTCAATCCTTTGGAGCAAATTTTAGTTACTATTTTCCCTCAATTTATCCCAGTTTACTCAGATCCATTGTTTTGTTTTCCCCATTTCCCCATTTTACCTGTTCCTCCATTTTGTGGGTTTTGTTCTTGTTTTTGTTCTCTGTGGGGGCAGTAAATCCTTTTACTCTAGAGAAAAATTTTCTGAAACCTGATTATAGAATGAATGTCTTGAATTGTCTAAATGTCTTATTTTATGTAGATATATACTTTTGGGTATTACTTAAGAGAATCACATGTTACAGTTACTAACAACTTCAGATATGGGATATTTCACGAAATGGAGGTGTTGTCTATCAATGCTAGCAGGAATTTACTTAACATTCCAGATTTTCTCATCAGAGCATGTTTCCTTTCAATGATTGTATCCCTGGTAGTTCTGTTGCTGTCCATTGCTCCCTAATGACATGTTATGTAAGCCTTTG
Organism: Mustela nivalis; assembly: GCF_964662115.1. Classification (NCBI taxonomy): domain Eukaryota; kingdom Metazoa; phylum Chordata; class Mammalia; order Carnivora; family Mustelidae; genus Mustela; species Mustela nivalis. The sequence continues at coordinate 5,518,362 of NC_139029.1, read as the reverse complement.
ATCACAATATCTAGAATAGAGTTAGGCAAACTCTTTCTTAAATGGGGCAGATAGTAAATATTTTGGGCTTTTTGGGCAGTAGTCTGTGTTGCAACTTCTCAACCTTGCCTTTGTAGCACCAAGGCGGCCAAAGGCAGTTTAACAATGAATGGGTGTGGCTGTTTCCAGTAAAACTTATTTATGGACACTGGAATTTGAATTTCATGTAATTCTCAGGTGTTATGAAGTGTTCTTCTTTTAGAGTTGTTTCCCTTCCAAACCATTTAAAATATTATAGAAACTATTCTTTTACTTATGGGCCATGCAAAAGCAGTGGCCGTATTTTACCTTTGGCCCATATTTTGAGGACCCCTGAGCTTATAACCCAAAAAAGAAAGTACAGGGAAGTGGTTATTTATTGATAACTTTAATTCATGCACATACTCAGGTTCCTTTTGCTACCATCAAAAATAAAATAAATGTGTTTCTTAATATGATAGATGATGAAAATGATGTCATTTTTATTTTTATTTATTAAATTAAAAAAAATTTTTATTGTTTGACAGAGAGTACAAGCAGGGGGAGCAGCAGAGGGAGAGGGAGAAGCAGGCTCTCTGCTGAGCAGAGAGCCTGATGCAGGGTTTCATTCCAGGACCCTGAGATCCTGACTGAGCTGAAGCAGACCCTTAACCAACTGAGCCACCCAGGTGCCCCAGTGATGTCATTTTTAATGGTAACTTTAAAGTTGGGTCTAGTCATACAGAAGATTAAAGTTGGTTTTCTGGGGTGCCTGGGTGGCTCAGTCACAAAAGTGTCTGACTCTTGATTTTGGCTCACGTCATGATCTCAGGAATCAACCTCTAGGCTCTAGGCTCAGTGCAGAGTCTGCTTAATACTCTCCCTCTCCTGGGGGTGCCTGGTGGCTCAGTGGGTTAAGCCTCTGCTTTTGGCTCGGGTCATGATCTCAGAGTCCTGGGATCGAGCCCACATCGGCTCTCCGCTCAGCAGGGAGCCTGCTTCGTCCTCTCTCTCTGCCTGCCTCTCTATCTACTTGTGATCTCTCTCTGTCAAATAAATAAATAAAATTAAAAAAAAAAAAACAAAAAAACAAAACCTCTCCCTCTCCTTCTGCCCCCAACTCCAATATTTTCTCTCTCTCAAATAAAAGATCTTAAACAAAAATAATGTTGAGGGTGCCTGGGTAGTTCAGCTGGTTAAGCCTCTGCCTTTGACTCAGTTCATGATCTGGGGCCTGGGATCGAGCGTGGCTCAGCAGGAAGCCTGCTTCTCCCTCTTCATCTGCTCCCCTGTGCCTGCTCTTTCACTCGCTTTCTCTCTTCTATCTCAAATAAATAAATAAAATCTTAAAAATAAAAAGATGTTGGTTTTCTTGGGGCACATAGCTGGCTCAGTTGATGGAGCATGTGACTCCTGATTTCAGGTTTGTGAGTTCAAGTCCCACATTGAGTGTAGAGATTACTTAACAATAACATCTTAAAAAAAAAAAAAAGTTGATTTTCTTCATCACATCTTAAATGTGGAAAATTGCCAAGCGTATGGAACAAAATCTTTGATTCACACATTGTCAAAAGACAATACACAGGAGCTGTATGGATTTGTTTAATATAAAGGCCTCATTTAGGGGGAAGAACTGCCTTCAAGGCCGTTTCAGCTTGTGATTTCTATTTTGGTGTATTCTGTCCCTACCTGATGATTTGTGTGATTTAATGATGGTAATTCAGAGCTGGAAAGTAGGTTGTCTCTAATTTTGATCTTTTCTTAGCATTATAGTTTTTATCTGTAATATTCAAGGAACCAAACTGTTCTTCTGTACAGTAGGAATTACTTTCCTTCTGCTTAAACTTAAAAAATTCAGCCCATTTGTTAGCTTTTTTGGGCACGAAATAGTGCTTGTACACTATATATTTCACAGCATACGTTTTTTTCTGCTTAACATTGCGAGCAGTTGGTAGGTTTGAAGAACCGTTACTTCTGCTGATTCTTGCTATGACAAAAATCAGTGTACACAGCACAGTCTGAATTAATAGGACTCAAAGTCATTAGGCCACGAAAATGGTTTAATCCAACAGTGAACCCTTTAAAGACCTTGTCAGAGAGTATCCTAGAACAGATTCAAGGAAAAAAATGCTCAGCACTTAAAAATATTTTTGGGGGGCGCCTGGGTGGCTCAGTGGATTAAGCCGCTGCTTTCGGCTTAGGTCATGATCTCAAGGTCCTGGGATCAAGCCCCGCATCAGGCTCTCTGCTCAGTGGGGAGCCCACACCCCCCCTCACTCTGCCTACTTGTGATCTCTCTCTCTGTCAAATAAATAAGTCTTTAAAAAAATTGTGTTTTTTTTTGTTTTGTTTTGTTTCCAAGTTTATAGTTTTCTTTTCTAAAGCCTGTGCAATAACTTCTGGGGTTGCTGCTATGTTCTAGTTAGAGGGAAAAAAAAACCCTATTATTTATATATTTTATACCAAACCGTAGTTATTCAGTTTAATGACAGACAGTTCTTAACAGTGGTTCAACATAATGATTTTTCCACTTTGTGATGGTGTGAAAGTGTTATGCATTCAACAGAAACTATATTTTGAACTTTGGATTTGGATCTTTCCCCGGACCTAGTGGCACTATACTCTCTCCTGGTGCTGCCGGACGGCCTCAGCTCCTGGTCAGCGACATGATCACGAGCGTAAATACCGATGGCCTGACAGCCGTTCTGTACCTGTACACCCATTGCTTTTCACTTTCAGTATAGTATTTAATAAACTTCACATGAGCTATTCAGTACTTTATTGTAAAATAAGGTTTGTGTCAGATGATTTTGCCCAACTGTGGTTGTAAGTGTTCTGAGCATGTTTATGGTGGGTGAGACTAAGCCGTGATGCTCACGCAGTAGGAGCACTGGAATGAACGCATTTTTGACTTAGGGAATTTTCAGTGTATGATGGATTTTGGGGGGATGTAACCCCATCGTAAATCAAGGAAGATCTGTACTCATTTTTTTTAAGTAAAGGCTCTTTAATACCCCTTGAAAGACACTTTATTCAATCTTATTTCTAACCTGAGAGTATATTCTGGCTGAATTGTTAGATTTTTCCCCCTCTCTTGTCATTCTGCAGTTTTATCCTTTTCTGCCTCCTCACCCTTACTTCCTCTTCCAACCCCTTGTTTTGGTAATGGTTGGCTGATGTTTGTGAGGCATACAGGACACAATAGCTGTGTTCTGGCAGATTAGCATTCCCTGGCGGCACCCTCTTCCTCTAATGCAGGTTCTAATTAGATTGTGCAGTGGGTTATTTTTGATAGGTAGGTAAAGGTTTAAAAGAGGATGCCTAGGGGCACCTGGGTGGCTCAGTGGGTTAAGCCGCTGCCTTCGGCTCAGGTCAGGATCTCAGGGTCATGGGATCGAGTCCCGCATCGCATCGGGCTCTCTGCTCAGCAGGGAGCCTGCTTCCATTCCTCTCTCTCTGCCTGTCTTTCCGTCTACTTGTGATTTCTCTCTGTCAAATAAATAATAATTAAAAAAAAAAAAGAGGATGCCTATATTGACTAGTAAATTGAATTTTCTTTTCAGATTGCTGTTTATTTTTAGGGTCTAGAGCCTGAGTTTGAACCCTGGATTTGAAACTTAACTGCTTGGCTTTGTTGAACAGATGTTGAACAGATGATAGCTTTGTTACTTGGTTTGCTCATTTATAAAATGGAGGTAATAATAGTACCCATCCTGTAGGAATAGCGGCATGTATACAAGGTATTTAGAACAGTACCAAGCACATAGTTAGCACTCAGTAAATATTTATATCATCATCATCATCATCCAGTTTGGATGAAAGACAGCTAAAGACAGGGCTTAAGCAGGGAAGGACATTATCTGCATCGAATCTCAGAAAGATTTTGTAGTCCGGGGAAGATGGGTGCAGGACCGGCTGAGCAAAGGTAGACAGAGGTGGGAGGGTGAGTGTTACGGGTTGAATTGTGTCCTCCCCAGACTCATTTGTTGAAGTCCTAACTCTGTACATCAGAATGTGACCCATTGTCCTTAGAAAATAAAATAGCCAGTTCTCTATTAGCAGCATAATTTGTTCAGAAATAGTAGAGAAATAGTAGAGGAATTGCAACTGGGGACAAGCTAACCATGGCAAAAAATAGGCAGTTTGTGTTCATTATGAAGACTTGCTTTGTTGGTTGTTTTTAAGGAGGGAAAATAGAGTCAATTTTAGCAAGTCTCCCATTTGCTAAACTTTGTTATCTAGTAGAGCACTCCCTACAGTTGTAGGAGGTTTTATGTTTTATTTTAAGTAGCTCAATTGTAATAAAAACTGGGTACCAAATAATGGGCAAATGTATGCAAATACTGGCCATTTGCATTTTTGGCAATACCGTGTCCCTGAAGGTAGGAAGTAGGAAATTACTCTTTTTTTTTTTTTTTTTTAAAGATTTTATTTATTTATTTGACAGAGAGAGATTACAAGTAGGCAGAGAGGCAGGCAGAGAGAGAGAGAGAGGAGGAAGCAGGCTCCCTGCTGAGCAGAGAGCCCGATGCGGGACTCGATCCCAGGACCCTGAGATCATGACCTGAGCCGAAGGCAGCGGCTTAACCCACTGAGCCACCCAGGCGCCCTCTTTTTTTTTTTTTTTTTTTTTTAAGATTTTATTTATTTATTTGTAAGAGAGAGAGGAGCAAGAGTGAGCACAGGCAGACAGAGTGACAGGCAGAGGCAGAGGGAGAAGCAGGCTCCCTGCCAAGCAAGGAGCCCGATGTGGGACTCGAACCCAGGACTCTGGGACCATGACCTGAGCCGAAGGCAGCTGCTTAACCAACCAAGCCACCCAGGCGTGCCAGGAAATTACTCTTTTTGAAAGAATTTTTTGGTTTCCATACTGAATTGTGGACTTTGTTCCCTTTCAGTCACTCTCCAGAAGAGTGGATATATTAGCAGTTCTTCTCAGTTAGAGTTGAGTGGTAGGATGGCCTCTTTGTCCCTGGGATTTTCCTGGTTTTAAAAGGGGAAGATCCTGTGTCTTGATGGGAACCCTCTCAGTCCTAGGAAGCTGGGACAGTTGGTCCCTGTGGGTGGGGGAGCTAGGAACAATGTGAATCTTTGAATTTGTCATACACTCTCTTATCTCTGGGCCTTTGCACCTGCTATTCCCGCTTCTAGACTATACAGTTTGGTTAATTCCTTCTTATTCTTTCGTGTCTCAATTAATTGCTCCTAGGGCTTTTAACTAGGTTAAGTTGCCTGGTTCTAGGGACTGTACTTGCCCTAGCATAACACTTAGCACTCTGGACTGTGATTGTTTAGGAAGGCAGTGCTGTCTGGTGCAGTGGTGTGCCCCCATGGTTGCACATTAGAATCACCTGAGGAGCTTTATACATTTTACAAGCATCCCACGGCTTTTGGCAGCCGAGATTGAGACTGACCGGTATTAAAAAGAATAGGAAGGGAGTGAACCTGAGATACATATAGGTTGAAATTCTGGCTCCTCCACTTTCATTTATTCAACAACTGTTTGTGGAGTATGGTGTGCCAATCTGAGTGCCTGGGGATATGGACAGAGAGTAAGATGGGTGATGTGTTTCTCGTGGTGCCTGTGCTTTAGCGCGTCCCATGGTAACATTGTTCCCTCAACATCAGTCTTTCACTGTGTACAACCGCATGAGCTCTGCTTGTTCTGTACATACTACTGGAGTGACATTAAGCATTTTAGAATAAAATATTTAAAAATTTCTAACCTTTTACACTTAGGCACATTTGTTTTATTGTTTTATTTTTATTTTTTTAAGATTTTATTTATTCGACAGAGAGATGGCGAGAGAGGGAACACAAGCATGAGGGAGCTGGAGAGGGAGAAGCAGGCTCCCCGAGAGCTGGGAGCCCAAGAAGGGGCTCGATCCCAGGATGTTAGGATCATGACCTGAGCTGAAAGCAGGCATCCCTGACACATTTGTTTTAAAATGAAGCTTTATATCACTACTAAAATTAAAAAGCCTGTCACTTGTCATAATTGGAAGTTAAAAAATAAATGCTGTAGAAGCAAAGCAATACAAATTTTCATTTATAGGGGAAGCCTGGCTGGCTTCGTCAGTAGAGCTTGCTATTCTTGATCTCAGGGTTGTGAGTTCGAACTCCACAATGGGTGTAGAGATTACTTAAAAATAAAATAAAATAAAATAAAAACCCCACCATTTATAGGGGTGCCTTGCTGGCTCAGTTGATAGAACATGTGATTCTTGATCTTGGGGTTGTGAGTTCAAGCTTCCCATTGGGCCTAGAACTTACTTAAAAAAAATTATGTTCACAAAACATGTACTTATAAAATAAATTACTCAACATGAGAAACAGAGGTATTTATGAACATTATTAGTAGGTGACTGTTCAGCTCCAGGTATGGTTGTTTAAGACAGATGAAAGTTTTACATTCTTTTTTTTTTTTAGATTTTATTTATTTATTTGACAGAGAGAAATCACAAGTAGACAGAGGGGCAGGCAGAGAGAGAGAGAGAGGGAAGCAGGCTCCCTGCTGAGCAGAGAGCCCGATGCGGGACTCGATCCCAGCTCCCCGAGATCATGACCTGAGCCGAAGGCAGCGGCTTAACCCACTGAGCCACCCACGCGCCCCGAAAGTTTTACATTCTTAAGATGATTTAGTTTTGAGTTTTTTTTTTTTTTAAAGATTTTATTTATTTGACAGAGAGAGATCACAAACAGGCAGAGAGGCAGGCAGAGAGAGAGGAGGAAGCAGGCTCCCTGCTGAGCAGAAAGCCTGATGTGGGGCTTGATCTCAGGACCCTGGGATCATGACCTGAGCCGAAGGCAGCGGCTTAACCCACTGAGCCACTCAGGCGCCCCTAGTTTTGAGTTTTGATATTAACTAGCACTGAGAGACCAATTTCATATGTTTAAGCAGTCAGAAAGGACAACATACTTGCCATAATATAATTAAAATTTTAATAGAGGCCAGCAGCTCTTCCAGCAGAGAGAAAACAGATAATGGTATCAAGCCATCAAATCCAGTTGGCCCAGGTCAGGTACTTCTTTCCTACCAGAGTGGGTTTTAAGAAACTCCTGAATGGGGGGAAATAAAAAAAAACAAACCCCCTTCTGGTTCAACTCTCCCATATCCAAGGATTTTCTGTAAGGCCTGCAGAGAAAGTTCCAGGCTGTGTTGAGGGGCTCAGGGATGCACGCCCTCTGACTGCTCCCATCTGTTGTGAGAATACAGTGGTATCCAAGCTGTGAGAGCACAGGGCAGTGAGCATCAAAGAAAGGTGTTTCTGGGTTGCTCAGTTAAGCGTCCAGTTCTTGGTTTTCGCTCGGGTCATGATCTTGGGGTCCTGGGATCTAGTCCCATGTTGGGCTATGAGTTGAGTGTGGAGCCTGCTTGAGATTCTGTCTGTCTCTCTTTCTCCTGCTCTGTCCCTTCTCTATGCTCTCACTCTAAATAAATAAATAAATAAAATCTTAAAAAAGAAAAAAAAGGGTGTTATTTCTCCAAAGAACAATGCTGGATGATCCATTGGGGTTCAAGGGAAACACTGAAACTCTTATTTGAAATTTTTAGTAGTGCCTGGGTATTTTTCATGTACAGATATACATATTTTAAGATACGTGCTTCCTGTCTGTTCTTGGAGTTCTACAATTATAATACCCCTTATAATGGCCTGTGAGGCCCTCTCTGACCTGATTACTAGTGTCTCCCCTCCCATTCCAGTTCCTCTGGCCTTTTCCTGCTGTTCCTGAAAGACTGCTGAATCACTCGCTTTTCCTCTCCTGACTCCCTCTGCCTGGAATGCATTTTCTAGAGATCCACTTTATGCTCTTGGCTAGCTTATCTCGTAAGGGGTTTGCTCAAATGTCATTTCTCCACGAATCCTTACCTTGACCACCCATTTTAATACTGCAGCTAGTGCTTTTACCCCGGCAATTGCATACTCTCTCTTTTTAAGATTTCATTCATTTATTTGACAGAGAAGGAGAGAGAGAGAGAGAGGGAGGGAGAGGGGAAGAGAGGAAGAGCACATGCAAGTGAGCAAGCACAAGCATGGGGAGGGCGGAGGGAGAGGGAGAAGCAGGGTTCCCACCAAGCAGCGAGCCCAAAAGGGCTCGATGCTGGGATCCTGGGATCAAGACCTGAGCCAAAGGCAGATGCTTAATGACCCAGGTGCCCCCTACTGGCACATTCTTAAGCCGCCTTCTTCTTCTTTTAAAGATTTTATTTATTTATTTGACAGAGTGAGAGACACAGATGAGAAAAGGAACGCAAGCAGGGGGAGTGGGAAAGGGAGAAGCAGGTTTCCCGCTGAGCAAGGAGCCCAAAGTGGGGCTCTATCCCAGGACGCTGAATCATGACCTGAGACAAAGGCAGATGCTTAACGAGATGAGATGCTTAACGACTGAGCTGCCGAGGCACCCCCACTCTTAAGCCTTCTTATCTTGATCTACTTTTTATTTTTCTTTAGCACCTACTGCCTTTGGATATACTTTATAATGTATATCTTATAGTTGGTTATTAATTTGTTTCCTCCTGCAGAATGTAAGATCCATTAGGCCATTTTGTTCACAGATGTGTTCCAAATGTTTATTAGAACAATTTTCAGTACCTTTTGGTTGAATGAACATAGTGCCTGACATGTAGTAGGCGCTGTAGGCTTCTTTCAAAGAGTGAAAAAATTATTTAGGAAACTGGAAACACAAAAATGCCTAAAACATGCTTATGCCCTGAAGTAGCTCTGTGTAACAGTGAGGCCAATATATAAGAAATTAATTTTAAATCCGTGCGAATTGCAGTAGTAGAATTCTGTGGGAGGGTAGAGAGGTGTCATGAGCACTCTGGGGGCGGAGGCACTTCAAGGTCAGCGCGTCTGAAGGGAGTGAGTCTAAAGGAAAAAGCTTAAACTTGTAGAAACCTGCATAAACCTGGGACTCGTTTATCTAGCATGTGTGTAGGGTGAACTCTGAATTGAGGAAGATTTAGAAAACCAAGATTAATTACTATTTTACTTTTTATTTGTTTTCAGTGAATTAGATTAGTAATAGTCTGCTCTTGGAGAAAGATCTTTTGGAAATTTTCAAATACCTTTTTTTTTCCTTTGGGCAAGCTGTTAACTGGAAGAGAAGGTGCTTTTCCGTGCGTACTTACCAGTCCCTAGTTCCCTTCTTCCTGCTTCACCCCTTACTTTCTGTACCACAGCGAGTGTGATCGTCAACCAACCAACCAATCCATGAGTACTACACTATGTACCGATTACTAGAAATAGAAAAAGGAATATCTTTGTATGAAAATATGTCGGGGTGGTGATTTCTTACTGGAAATCAAATGATCTGATTTAAAAAACCAAACTGTTCTGACGGCTGGGTGGCTCAGTCCATGGGGCATCTGCGATTGGGTCGGGTCATGGTCCCAGGGCCTTGGGATCAAGTCCCGTATTGGGCTCCTTGTTCAGCAGGGAGCCTCCTTCTCCCTCTGCCTGCTGCTCCCTCTCCTTCTGCTCATGCGTGCACGCTCTCTCTCTCTCTTTCTGACAAATAAATAAAATCTTAAAAGAAACTCTTACTGTGTTTGGCTAATTAAATGTGTTTCTTGCAAAAGAAAAAATTAACAGTAATTTGAATAGGTTATTTCAGAAGTGTTTTTTGAAAATATTTATTTTTAAAATATTTATTTATTTATTTATTTATTTATTTGTTTATGTGACAGACTGAGAGAGAGAGAGCAAGAGTGCCAGAGAGGGAACACAAGCAGGGAGGGGAGGTGGTGGGAGTGGTAGAGGGAGCATCCCCCCGCCCCTGAGCAGGGAGCCTGATGCGGGGCTCAATCCCAGGACCCTGGAATCTTGACCTAAGCTACCCAGGCGCCCCTGAAAATTGTTTTTAATCCACTAACTGTAGATAGGCCTTCTTTTACTAATCCAGAGAAAATTGAAATGAGGAAACTTATTTAATACAGCGCTTGTGATTCTCTCTATAGAAACTCTTTCTTTGATAGACACATCTTTCCTCTAATTTAAATTAAGCAACATATGTATATTTTCATCATTTGTGTTCTTTGTTTATGTTATATAAATTGGTGTTTTTCAGTAAGTTTATTAGTTTTGCTTTGGTAAACATAAAGCCGGGAGCCTCTTGGAGAGATACCTGTCCTCCTTTCCCACCTCCCTGTTCCTTTTGTCTCTGATACGCCCTGGGCCCCTTTGGATATTTACCAGTGCTTTAAGGACGTAAATTGAGAACAAAAGGGATCTTTTAGCGATGGATCACTTCATCAAAATCTATGGCCAGAATGCTTGGACTATAGCATTTTGATGTATGTGGCCACTTTGTGTCTCCACTGCAGTCTTTTCCATGGAGATGAGTAGTGCAAGGAAGGGAGGAGGCAGGGGAAGGGAAGCCCCTGCCTGTTGTGAAAGGTTCTCTCCTTGCCAGGCCCAGCTGAGCCTCTGTCCAGACAGTGTCCTCCTCTGTTTGTGTAAATAATGCAGTGGGGGTGGTAATAAGAATGAAAAGCAAATTGTTGACACCCTGCCCAGTAATGTGCTTTAGATAGTGAATTGTTAACCTGACTGGTAGGGTGGTTTAGGTCCAGGCTTACTGTTTTTTTTTTTTTTTAAAGATTTTATTTATTTATTTGACAGAAATCACGAGTAGATGGAGAGGCAGGCAGAGAGAGAGAGGGAAGCAGGCTCCCTGCCGAGCAGAGAGCCCGATGCGGGACTCGATCCCAGGACCCTGAGATCATGACCCGAGCTGAAGGCAGCAGCTTAACCCACTGAGCCACCCAGGCGCCCCCAGGCTTACTGTTTTAACCAGGTTCTTACAGTGAGTCCAAGATGGAATCCATGATCACAGTGCCACCATCCCCAGCATTTACTGTGGGCCCAGCACTCTGTAGGGCTTTACTCTAAGTTGTTTATCTCATCACTGTGATAACCTTATGTATTAGGTATTATTATGAATCATGTTTTACAGAGCAGCTTATGGAGGCTTCCCAAGGTTACTCTGTTAAATCTGGAACAGGGGCAACCCGGCCATCAGACATCAGCGCTCGTGCCCTTGTCTACTAGTGTAAATTGCCCAAAGACTGTTCTCCCTAAGGAGAAGCTACAGCTTGGGGCCTCGGGCTGAACTGACTGGTGCTGCCTGCTCTTAGAGCACCAGGCGAGGACTACGGCACTCACCACTTAACACAAGGCCTGGAAAAATATGCAGGCCTAGACTCTACCATTGCTGAAATGAAACCGTTTTATTCTGAGAACTGAAAAAAATTCTAGTGACTAGTGCTTTGTTAGAGGTCAGAGACCATTGGTTTGCACCATTGCTTTTTTCAGCACAAACTGTAAGACATATCTGCCTTTGCCTATCTGGTTTGCTTGAGTTTTGGGGGATTTTTGACACTCTTCAGAGTGAAACCAGGCATATTGCCTCAGCTAGACTAAAAACAGCAGGAGGAGAGACTCCCTTTTCATCTGACCTTATTTCTTAAGAAAATTTATAAAGTTCCAAAAATCTAACTGCTTTAAAATTTGTAATTTTTGGGATTCCTTAAAAGGTCCAGTGTTCCCTAAGGTCAGTTGACTGTTCTTTCTTTCATGTGCCACACCTGCTCTTTTTCTTACTCTTACACTCCCCGAGCAAAGAAATAGAGGCTGTAACAAGGATACCATTGGCGAAACAGATGTTTTTAACCTGAAATTACATGCACTTACGGTCTTGTGTGTTAACCACTCTTAACAACTGTGTTTACCATTGAAGCTGGGAGTACAGACTTGGATTATACTTCAGCCAGCTTTTCTTGTACTGTCTCCTGTAAATGGATTATTTTTAGTTTAAATTTTTGCTGTAAGACCTTTCCCACCACTTAATTGACTCTTCAGTCACCACTTGCAGTGCACATGTCAGCATTCCCACGGACACTAAACACAATGTAGTCGGCACAATGGTAGGTTCTCTGGGAATTACTGGACTGTTTTTCTGTTGCTTTTAATGCTGGAAGTGGGATTCGTTTTGGTTTCCTTCCAGTTCTCTAATGGAGATCTAGGGAGTGTATGTCTGTCTGCTTTCAGAGTTTACCCTCATAGTTGGTGGTTGTCATAAGATTATTTGTCCGAAACCTAACAGATTGTAAATGAAATTGGTATCTAGTATTTGTTTTGTTGCTGCCTAATGATACCCCTGTTTGAGTCATTGAATACTTTCAAAGCATAACCTTTTAAGTGTGTTCCCACATCTTAATTTGCCACTTGGCACATTTAGTTCTAACAAACTAGAAGCAAATTCTGTTTCATGAGAAACTGCTTGCCAAACTTTAATTTCGGTCTTCTTAGAGGATTGTTAATGAACCTGTGAAGTGGATGCAAGCACTCTGTTGACTAAACAATGGCATTAAATTTCAGCAGCACTTGCTCCTGTACTCTCAATCAAAGACCTGGCATGGCCTTTGGGAGACACTGAAAACTGCCAGTGGTATCTGATGATAAGCTTGCAATTCTACCTCTAACTAGTATTTGGAATGCCCTCTGTTCCCCTTTACTTGATCCATTATATTCTCTTTTTTAAAAAGCACTTTGCTGATTATGGAATATGACTGTGGATGAACAAATGGATAAAATGCTGAACGTTGTTTAGATAATCATGTTCGGTTCTTTGAAGCTGGATGATGTATCTGTACTTTTGCTTTTATAGCATTTTTAAAAAGCTGTTACTTTAGTGATAACGTTTTTCTTTTATGAATACTAAAGTTATTGTGATTGGATTTTCTTGTTCTATCATTTATTTTTAAATTTCTTGTGATTGATTTGCCACCCCCTCCCCCCTTTCCTTTTTAAAAATTTGAGATTATGATTATGGAGTGGTTAAATTTCAAGAGTCTTGCCAGCAGGTGGCAAAATGTAGTATAACTTTCTCTGAAGAAAAAGAGATTTCAGCTCTGATGCCTATGTCTTAAAATGATTGACTGTTCCTTTGGTTAGGTCTTTTTTCTTTTGTCTTAATTTGAAGTCCTGAAATTTACAACTCTGTTCACCAGGTAATCAGAGCACACTGTAAAACACTAAGGGTATGTGTCAGTGAATTTCTCAAAAGAAGTAGTTAAGTTCTTTCAGCAAAATTATTGTTAATATTTACTTTAACTGTACATGGACTTAAAGAATCAAATGTGTTGCGGGGCGCTTGGGTGGCTCAGTCAGTTAAGTGTCTGACTTTGGCTCAGATCATGATCTCAGGGTCCTGGGATCCAGCCCCACGTTGGTGGGCTCCATGGTCAGCAGGGAGTCTGCCTGTCCCTCTGCCTGCGACCCTCCCTCCCCTGCCCTGCATTCATGTGCGCGCGCTCTCTCTCAAATAAATAAAAATCTTAAAACAAAAAAAAGAAAAGAAAAAGAACAAAATGTGTTGCAAGTTTTATTTATTTATTTTAAAATAATTTTCTTCTTGTCCCTTCCATCCTTGGGTCCCATTTCCCAGAGATAGATAGCCTGTTTTAAGTTTGTTTGTTTGTTTAAGCTTTTATTTATTTAAGTAATCTGTATACTGAACATGGGGTATGAACATACAACCCCAAGATTAAGAGTTACATGCCCTCCTGACTGAGCCAGCCAGGCACCCCTGTTTTATTAACTACTTAAACCATTTCTTTTGTTGCCTCAATATTGATAAAGAACTTGCTTATGTTTTTATTTTCTATATTAGACATTATTTCCTGACTTTGCCTGATGGGAGATGAGGATTTAGCTTTTGTATGTCACCCTTCCCTGCATCTTCCCAATGTAGTTATATCACAGTTTATGATTAAATTGATATCAAGTCTTTCTGTTATTGTGCCAGCTGAATATGGTGCTATGATTTAATTCCTTTTTTTTTTTTTTAAGATTTTATTTATTCACTTGACAGGCAGAGATCACTGGTAGGCAGAGAGGCAGGCAGAGAAAGAGAGGGGGAAGCAGGCTCCCCGCTGAGCAGAGAGCCTGATGCGGGGCTCGATCCCAGAATCCTGGGATCATGACCTGAGCCAAAGGCAGAGCCCCAACCCACTGAGCCACCCAGGTGACCCCAATTCCTTTTTTTGTACAACTTCTTCAGTGTCTTTCCTGGAGTTAATAATTCTTTCTGTCTTGTTTTTATTTCTTTCTTTAGTTTTGTATGTTCCTATCTTTAAATCAGTCTCTCATTTTCCTACAGAACTAAATAAAACACCTTACGATGTAATGGAAAATGTTAAGGACGCTATAAAGCATTTTTGGTGTTATCCATTCTGGACCTTTTGTCTTGATTTAATGTTTAGACCTGCCACCTAGTTATTGGAAAGGGTCTTCCCTTTCATGTCACTCTGAGCATCTCCTTAGAGATAATTTTTCATAGATTTTTATTTGGTTTCCTCCTTCATTTATGGAGTAATTTCCTGAAAGACTGTGCACGGAAAGTAAGTGTTTTGAGGCTATGAGTGTCTTAAATGTTTTTATTTTATATTCATACCTGATTAGTAGCTTGGCTGGGTATAGAATGTTTGGTTAGATACTAGTTTTCCTTAAAAATTTAAAGACATTGTTTTATTGTCTTCCAATTTCCAGGAAAGGAACCTGACCGTTAATGCAGCTTACACTAAACTGAAAGCCGGTAGGACCCTTATAGGGTTAGTTGTTGTTAGAGTGATGCCTTTTAAAAGATAAGTAGGAGGGCGCCTGGGTGGCTCAGTGGGTTCAGCCTCTGCCTTCGGCTCAGGTCATGATCCCAGGGTCCTGGGATTGAGCCCTGCATTGGGCTCTGCTCAGTGGGGAGCCTCCTTCCCCTGCTGACACCCCCCCCCCCGCCTCTGCCTACTTGTGATCTCTCTCTGTCAAATAAATAAATAAAATCTCCCCTGCCCCTCCAAAAGAAGATAAGTAGGATACTTAGGGAATGTTCTTCTACTCCTATATGTTAAATGAAGGTAGTTCAAACCCTTGTAACAATATTGTGGAGGTAAATATTAAAAAATTTTAAGGCAACTGTGAGCATCAAATGGGAAACCACCACCTTGTTTTCCTTCCTTCCTTTTTTTTTTAAAAAAGATTTTATTTGTTTATTTGACACAGAGAGATAGCGAGAGAGGGAATACATGCAGGGGGAGTGGGAGAGGGGAGAAGCAGGCTTCCTGCTGAGCAGGGAGCTAGACTCAGGGCTTGATCCCAGGACCCTGGGATCATGACCTGAGCCAAAGACAGACGCTTAATGACTGAGCCACCCAGGTGGGCCCCCCCACCCCATTTTCCTTCTTGACACACATTTGGGCAAATGGCAGATTTTTGTGGTAATAGCCCTTTGTGTTCATATTTTATTTTATTTTAAAGATTTTATTTATTTGTCAGAGATCTACAGAGAGAAAGAGCACAAGCAGCGGGGAGTGTAGGGCAGAGGGAGAAGCAGGCTCCCCACTGAGCAAGGAGCCTGAAATGGGACTCAGGCTCAGGACCTTGGGATCATGATGTGAACTGAAGGCAGACCTTAACCAACTGAGCCACCCAGGGGTCCCTGTGTTCATATTTTAAAGCACCTTATCTTGATACTATGATTTTCCACGGAGTGCCCTTTAGAATCCAGATGAAGGGGTGCCTGGGTGGCTCAGATAGTTAAGCATCTGTCTTTGCAAAGTTCAGGTCATGAGCTCCAGCCCCATGTTGGGCTCCCAGCTCAGTGGGGAGTCAGCTTCTCCCTCTCCCTTTGTCTCTCCCTCTGCTTGTTGTCTGTCTCTCTCTCTTAAATGAATAAATAAAATCTTAAAAAAAAATAGAATCCAAATGGATTTTAAATTGATAAGATACATATTATAATATTGGATTTTTTTTGCCTTAACTTTTTCATGTTATAACATTTAGTTCCATATACACTGGAGTCCACAAATGTCAAAGGATTTGTTTTTGGTTGCCTGTTTAAACAAAGGCTAAATAAAGAATAGAATCATGAAACTGGATTTTTTGGAAATAATGTATCTTTCATGTTGGATATGTTATGAATTTCTTTTGCACTCTAGGAGAATAAAAAAAAATCTTTTTTTTTTTTTTTTTTTAAATAAAAAAGAGAGTCTGTGAGTGGGGACAGGGGCAGAAGGAGAGGGAGAAAGAGAATCTCAAGCTGACTCCCCACTGAGTGCAGAGTCGTTGCTGGGCTCTATCTCAGGACCCTGAGATCATGACCTGAGCCCTGCAGTCAAGAGCCAGATGCTTAAACTGACTGAACCATCCAGGTGCCCAATTTGCGTCCTGTTTTAAAAGCAGAAATTAGTCATTTTGTTAGGAATAAAAAAGATTTTTTAAGTTAATCTGCATCGGTTTGATTTCTTTGCAAAATTTGCATTCAAGGAAGGTTGTCATTATTATATTTGATTTCTATTTAATTTATTGTAATAGTAACAAAAAAGGTGATCAGTAGACAACGTATAAAATGGCAAGTATCAATCTTAATCCAGCTGCTAATTGTTTCTTTGTGGCTGTTTTAGTACTGGTTTTTCTTCAGCCTTTATAAATTATCACAAGAGATGAACTGTTTCTCCTACTATACTCACTAAATTAGCTCCTCTTTAATGTTGAAGGATAGCTGGGAAGATTTACAGTTTGGATTTCATAACAAGTCTTATTTTAGGATAATGTGCTTTTCTAGTTGTTCAGGCACCTTTTTGGCCTTTTCACCAGGGACATTAATCCTTGGCTGGAAAGAATAAACTAGTCCCCCCTAACACCTGACTGCAAATTGCAACCGTAAAGCCTTAGACTCTTAGAATAAACATTTTTCAAACTTATAGCACAGACTTCCTGTTTTTAAAGCTTTTCCAACGACCTTCCTGAGAAAAGACCAATACAGCTATGGTTACATCCTCTGGTTATTGTCATTAAAAAAAAAAATCTATTGAAATTTTCTAAAGCCCTTGAGTATAAAAGTGATTAATGCACCAAAAAATGTAAATAGCCCTGGACTCATGTCTGATCTTTGTTTGGCTTTCAATAAAAGATAATAGAACCAGGTCAGCTTTTAATGCCTCTCTGTTTGTTCAAGGTCTGCTACAATTGGAATGTCAGGAAAATCTCACATTAAAAGGATCTGCCCTATTCTGGAGAGATTGTAAAAGGAGCATTTGGCAGTCATTTCCTTTCACTTGTGAGAAAGAACATGCTTTACGTTGTCATTGTTTAAATAGACCAGAGTCTGATAGGGCTCTCATATTTATCATTGTATAGTTGGTTAGCTTGCTCTGCAGATTGGAGAGGTTGATCTGTGTTTAGGTTTTATTGTTAGAATTAATCAAATGATGTAAATGTTAAAAGTTAGTCTATGTCTTCCTTTGTACTAAGTTGTGTTTCCTGTAGCCCAGATATTTGCTTTTTCAAGTCTGTTAGCATTAAACTTGAATGGATGTTCAGAATTTTTCTTCACAATACTCTCACTCGCCTCTGACCCCCTCCTTCCTTCAGAAGAAGAGAAAACACCCTGGGTTGTTTAGGTCAGACATTTATGAGACTGTGGCTTTGATTTTTGTCCTTTCCAATGTATCGTATGTTTGAGTGGATATTTTGAACTAGATAGGGTCTTCTGACATTTTATGGAGAGAAGTGATTGGTTTTTAAGCATAAAAATACTGGATTGTTAACACTCCCTGTGATAAGGAACCTGGGAAATAGTTCTCAATGTTTTGAAATATTTAAATTCAATATTTTTTCTGGAAATAGATTGTGATTTTATTTTAAAGGAGTTTAGTTTATTGGAGCCATTGGAGTTATTTATGACCAGAGAGAACACACACCAGAATTTTTTTCTTTTTAAAGAAGAGCAAAGCTGTGTTTTGGATTTGTAATGACTATTTCAGTTTTATAAATATCTCTCTCTCTGGTAGGTGTTTCGCATTCTTGGTATAATGATTCCAGTTCGAGTTTATAGTTTTCTTAAGATTATTTCCAATAAACTTGCTTGGATATTCCCACTGATTTTATCACGTGTTGTCATCTTAGACAGTATGGAAAGGGTCCCATTCTAAACCCCCTGTCAAGGTCCTAAGTCCTTAAGCTAATTCCCTCCACAAAACTCTTTGTTTGTTTGTTTTTATAAATTTTTAGAAGTTTTTAATTAACATATAATGCATTAAAAAAAAGATTTTATTTAGGCTCCCCTAAAGATTTTATTTTTAATGCAGTCTGTACACCTAGTGTGGGTCTTGAACCTACGACCCTGAAATTGAGAGTTGTGTGCTCCACCGACTGAGCCAGCCAGGTGCCCCAATAGTTACCTATTACTAGAGTAGGATTTCATCAGTAGTGCTAAAAACTGAGAAGTATTTTATGTTCGATGTGCTAATTCTGATTTCACATACATTTCAGAATATAAATCATAATTTCCTTTTAAAAAGAAAGGAACCAGGGCTTTTAATATTTAATTAATATTTAACCAGGGCAATAAGAGTACCTGGGACTGTGTTGGGGAAACCAGGATTTGTGGGAAAGAACATTTTGATTTGTTTTAGTGTGATTTGAACGTGTGTGGAATACCATTGCGGTAGCGCCCAGAGGGCATTGGAAAATGTGGATCTGTTGCTAAGAAGCAAGCTCAGGCCTGGAAAAATAAAATTTTTCAATCAGTGACACAAAAGTAACTTGAGAGTACATCTCATTCATGAGGGATGTTAGAGTGTTATTAAGAAGAGGCTAGACAGGGATGCCTGGGTGGCTCAGTGGGTTAAGCCTCTGCCTTTGGCTCAGGTCATGATCTCAGGGTCCTGGGATCAAGACCCGCATCGGGCTTTCTGCTGGGCAAGGAGCCTGCCTCCCCCATCTCTCTGCCGGCCTCTCTGCCTGCTTGTGATCTCTGTCAAATAAATAAATAAAATCTTAAAAAAAAAAAAAAAAAAAGGAAGAGGCTAGACATTAACTGCCTACAATTAGGAGGAGTCATATTTAGGAGAAGTCATTGAAAGGACTAGAGAATGGTTAGAGAAAGATAGATCCAGGAGAGTACATAATGTCACACTCAAACTACCGGAATGCCAGTGTGGAAGTGGCCTACTGTTGGGAAGAGGGTAATTTGGTCCAGGTTTTTGGAGGGCAGGTTGGTTCAGTCTGAGTAAAAAGTGAGTATTTTTTGAAATGTAGATACCTTCAGTATAGAAGCAAGAAGTACTTATATATATGCATGAAGATGCGCATAGATGTTTGTTGTAGTGGTTCGGGACTCGATTATCATGGTCCTCCCACAGTGTGGAAGCTGTGCCACTATAAAAAGGAATCAGATGTTAATGATCTGCTGTAAAGTGAGAGAAGCATGTAGCATGAATGGTAGATTATATTTTCATGAAATAAAAATAAACAGAATGAGCCCCCAAATGAATATATATGTTCTTAAGTATTGGGATATGTTTATATACATATGTACTAAAAGAGAGCCTGGAGAGCTAGCTATACTTAAACTCATTGAATGGAATTATTTGGATTTTCTGATAATAATTTAAAAATTTTTAAAAAATTCTAATGATTTTAAAAAATTCAAAAGAGCTTCAAAGAGAACTATGCATTTTTGTTTCTCTTTTTTTTTTAATTTTGAAAACCCCAAAGGTTTTATTATGTGGTTCCATTATGTGTTGGTAAATGCAAGGAAGGAGAAAGTTTGCTTAAAATGGTAACTATATTTTGCACACTAATACAAAGCTGCCTGTCCTAGGACACTCTGCAAACACAGCTAACCAGTACTTACACAGCCCTCGAGTCTGTCACTGTTTGCGTGGTTAACTTTGGTGTGTGTGTGTGTGTAATTTTTTTTTTTTTCTTTTCACATTTTGGTACTGGGGCGTGGTGAGCAAGGTTACTTGATCTGAATGATTTAGATTATGCTGTAGAAAAGCATGTTGATTGTCTGTACTTGATGGACTCTAGACAGACCTAACTAGTTATTGTTAGATGAATGTTACCTTTAACCTTCCAGTTAAAAAAAAAAGAAAAGAAAAAGCAGCTCTGTCCCTCTTTGGTGGACTTTGGGAAGTAATCCAAAGCCACTGTCTTTAGAATTTGTGTCTTAGAATTTGTGGCCAAGAGTCTTTCTTACTGTGACAGAAACAGAGTGGCACAGAGAGTAAATGCAGGTCATTGTTGGAGGTTAAGGGTCAGGAATAGCCTGGGCCCTGTTCAGCTGCTGCTAAGGTTATACTTTACATTTCCCGTGTGTACTATTCCTGATCATAGCTTTAATGTTAGTTTAACTAGACTTTGTATTTAATTATAACTGTTAGGGTAAAGTCAGATGTCAGCCCGCTTGGCTTCATGCTGAGGCCTGTAGAATATGGAGTGCTTTGCTTCTAACCACATCTGTTGTCTCCTCTCATTATCTGTTAATGGTACTCAACTTGACAGTGTTGTTTTGATAAATGTAGGGTGTTCTAAAACCTGGACCTGGAATTTCTGTGGAATGGAACTCAGGACAAAAGGAAGCAGAGATAGGCCTGGGTGAAATCCTGTGGGAACCAAGAAGGGCTGTGTGGAATCCTGGAAGTAACAGTGAGGATTAATTTGGAGGTGAGGGTGGGGTATAGCTAATATTTTTAATTCACATCTTACACATTCTTTTATATTTTCACGTGCTCAAATGCAAAACTTGTGAGAAATTGTTGTTCCCATTTCTCATCTACAGATGAGAGCTCAGGTTAATAGGGTTTAAAATGAATTCTTGAAGAGTTGGGGGAGGGTGGTTTTAGAATGGTCTGTCACCACTGACTGCAAGTGCTCAGGTCAACTTTTAGAGGGGGAAAAAAAAAGGAAAAAGTTCAGTGTGAAAGAGAAGTGAGGATTATCTTCCTCCCCTGCAGAATTTGGTAGGAAACTTGCATCCAGAGAAGTGCTGAAGACGAACCAGTGCACCATGTGCTTTCAGACTTTTCTATCCTGTTTATATTGCTGTCCGTGGACAGGCTTTAGCGGTCTATACAGTTTATCCACTGCTCTTTGCCTCTTGCTTAAGTACCAGGTAAGTAGGAAGAATTGGGGTTTGAATAAATTAATGATGGCTTCTGTTCCTCGTTAACTCTTACCAAAAAAAAAAAAAGTGAACCCTGCCAATAAGACCTGGTTAGAGTCTAAGTGGTTTTTTTTTTTTTTTTTTTTTTAATTTCTTTGACAGAATCGCAAGTAGGCAGAGGCAGGCAGAGAGAGGTGGGGGAAAGCTTAGGCTCCCTGCCTAGCAGAGAACCAGATGCCAGCCTCTATCCCGGGACCCGAGACCACAACCTGAGCCTAAGGCAGAGACTTAACCCACTGAGCCACCCAGACTCCCCAAGTCTCAGTGTTTTTAATGAATTACCCTGGGCACAATTATTTATCTCTCTATAAAACAGGGATAAAAACCTTCCTCTTTTAATAGACTTTTAAAAGTCAATAAAATAAATGCTATTTATTACATAGATGCTACTTATTGAAGACAGGCTTCTTTGTGCTGAGAACTGTGTAGAGAATATGCAAAATGAGTAAAACAGGGTTGTTGCTCTCTGTTCACTTATTCATTCCATGAATCTGTATGTGTGACACCCAGTATTTGAAAATGAGCAAACATACAGAACTTTCTCTAATGGAATTTGCTGTCTAGAGGGGGTCTATAGACATTAATCAGAAAATTACACCAGTGAATTACAAACTGAGATAAGTGCTCTTAAGGAAAGGAACACAGATCTCTGGGAGATTGACCTAGAGCGGGGTCTCAAGGGAAGTTTCTCGGACAGAAGTGATATTTGACCTGAGATTTTGAAGGTGGAGTAGGCTTTAAACTGTGTGTGGGGTGGGGGGCGGGGTAGGGGGAGCAGGGGGAATTTCCTGTGCCAGTGGGAAGAAGCAATGATGACCTGTGGTAGAAATCCTGATACCTTGGGAATTTGAAAGATGGGCATAACTGGAAGGTGGGGGACTGGAGAGGATGCAAGACTAGGACTGAAGAATGTATCATAAAGCTCTGTCAGACATTTAGAATCCCTGACAGGCTAGGTAGAGCGAGAATTCGGAATAGAGCAGTGTGGCCCTTTACAACTCAGTGTAAACCAGGGATTTTTTTTGGGGGGGGGCATTCACTTTTCCTTTATTCTGTCTTCTAAAGATTTAATTTATTTATTTGACAGAGGTCACAAGTAAGGAGGAGGCGGGGGTGGGGAAGCAGGCTCCCTGCTAAGCAGAGAGCTGATGGGGAGCTCAATCCCAGGACCCCGAGATCATGACCTGAGTCCAAGGCAGAGGCCTAATAACCCATTGAGCTACCCAGGTGCCCCTATACCAGGGATTTTAAAAGGGCCTACAAAAACAAAACAAAACACCTAAATAACTAAAACCCTTGCGAGGCTCTGCCGTTTATCTACATAGAGCTGGTTGGAAAACTAGGATTGTGTCCATACTCAGTATGGGAGTGGCTTTTTTTTTTTTTTTTTAAAGATTTTATTTATTTACTTGACAGACATCACAAGTTGGCAGAGAGGCAGGCAGAGAGAGAGGAGGAGAACCAGGCTTCCTGTTGAGCGGAAAGCCCAATGCAGGGCTCATCCCAGGACCCTGGAATCATGACCCGAGCCCAACGCAGAGGCTTTAACCCACGGAGCCACCCAGGCGCCCCCAGGAGTGGCTTTTGTAGCTAGGCTTTAGGGTCGATTTCATCTCTGACCTGTATGGAGTGATCTCAGAGCCACTGGGTTATGAAGCATATTTTGAAGCTGCGGGTCCTCTCAGGGTGGTCTCAGTGAGGAATGGTGTTTCATGGAGCTTATAGCAGAGCTACGCTGGCGTGCTAGACCACCTCTGATTTGTGTTGACCATCGGCACCTTTCAGGGTGGCAAAGGCATTATGCTTCATCAGCTCTTGCTCTCAGTACCTGTGCTGTTATTTATTTTTTTTATTTTTATTTTTTAAAGATTTTATTTATTTATTTGACAGAGATCACAAGCAGGCAGAGAGGCAGGCAGAGAGAGAGGAGGAAGCAGGCCCCCCGCCGAGCAGAGAGCTCCCAGGACTCTGAGATCATGACCTGAGCCGAAGGCAGCGGCTTAACTCACTGAGCCACCCAGGCGCCCCTGTTAGTGGTTTTAGATAGATATTTCTATCTCCTATAGAATAACTTGATTTTTCTTTAAGAGAAATCAGCAGAATAATGTTTAAATAGCACATGGGCATATCACTTGGTTATCCGTGCCAGCAGGGTAGGACCCTTGGGTTTTACTCTGTGCTTCCCACTTTGGCCCCCTTTGAGAGACTTTGGGTTTATCATTTGATATAAATCTCTGACTGACTTTTAGTGAGGGAGGTACCTAATGATTTCGCAACTTTTTTGGACTTTGGAAGATCCAATAACATTTATAAAGCTATTTTAGAAGTTTCCATGAAACTTTGCTAGAAGCCAGAGGATGTTCTGTTAAAGATTCCAAAAGAGATCATTTAAATTTTGAGTTTGTAACTTTCAAATTTGGGTTGACACAGAGTGAGTTTAATACATTGAATTCATATGCTTTAGGAATGTGTTTTTAAAAAATTTGCTATGGACTGTCTTATTTAATTGGGACAAATGATCTTGACCTTTACTATTTGGAAATACATGGTGTAAGGGTTGTTTAATGTTATTAAATTTTAGCAGGTGGGTATATGTTTATCAGATTGGGGGTGGGGAAGAAACTAATTTGAGATTAACAGTAGGTAATTCTATTTAGATTCACGTAACAGTGGAATTAATGAGGTTATGTGTTTATTTAATGCCAAATGGCAAAAAAATTATGCATTTATTATGCTTCCTTATTAGGTGGATTTCAATAAAGTCTAATTTTTTTAAAAGATTTTATTTGACAGACAGCGATTACAAGTAGGCAAAGAGACAGGCAGAGAGAGAGAGAGAGAGGAGGAAGCAGGCTCCCCGCTGAGTGGAGAGCCCGATGTGGGACTCGATCCCAGCACCCTGGGATCATGACCTGAGCCAAAGGCAGAGGCTTTAACCTACTGAGCCACCCAGGCGCCCCTCATAAAGTCTAATTTAAGATATGCCTTATGTAGCAGAGGGACCTTTACTTTCTTGGGGAAAAGGATCGGAGAGATACTTTTAAACAAATGACTTATAGAGAATTCCTAAAAACTGTAAGGAAAATTGGGGTCAGAAATGTTGACAGCAAACAATGCTTCTTTCTCTGTTTTCTTTGAAACAAAAATGTTGTGCATGCCTATGATTGTTGGTTATTTCATCTGCATTTGTTAGACGTCAGAGGTGGTTGGCATTAATATTCCTGGCAGAAACAGAGGCAGCTCGAGGATGTGTGAACTGCTGATCACTCACAGGGTTGAGCTGCCTCTTTAATATCTTGCTTGCAGATGCATTTTCTAGCTGACCACGCTATTAAGAGCTGCCATCAATCACGCAGCCTCCCAGTTCCGGCTGTCGGGAGGGGAGGGAGACTTGGGGAGAGCGGAGGCTGGCAGAGCTAGGAAGGAGATAAAATTGCAGTGGCGCACGCGCGTGCGCGGCCCCGCCGTGGTGGCGGCAGGCAAGGGTGTGTGTGGAGCAGTCCCGGCTCCAGCCCGGGTTTTTCTGGCTGCCGCCGCCACCTCCGTGGGGTGGCTGCTCTTTCTCTACGGGAGTCTGGGTCACAGGCATGTGGCAGTGTTGGCCCGGACACCCGGGCTGAAGGAGCGCGAGCCGGAGCAGCGGCCGCATCTCCCAGCCGCGGGCGGGGCCCCGCGCTGCCACCTCCCGGAGCCTCAGAGCTCGGGGACAGGAGCCCAAGCCTCCCTGCCCTGCGGCCGCCTGGGCCTCCTTTTGTTTAGCAAGTGCATTTCACGCCCTGAGCCCTTTCCCGCCCCGCCCCTGCCCGCGGGCCCGAGTTTGCGGGGCCCTGCGCCGGAGGAGGACAAGGCCTGCGGGCTCAGCTCCTGCCGCGACCGGCCGCAGGCAAGTGGCCAAGAGCCTTGTGCTGCAAGGGGGAGCGGGTTCGCGGGCCAGGAAGTTGGACAAGTGTGGGCACAGGGGTTCTCGGAGGTGGGTGAGAGTGTTGTAGTTGACCCTGCACAGATGAACCACTCCGGTGTTAAGAATGAAGATGGCTTTCCAGGAATCAGGCATCGCTATTTACTGTGTCCCATTGCATTTTTGTTGGTTTACTAGTTTGGTGTTGTTGTTGTTGTTTCTTTTTTTAAATCGCCCAAACTCTAGAAATCCCAGTTAAATAAACCAATTGAGAAACACCCTTCAGGGCAAAGAAAACACTATTTGAAAAAAAGGTGTATGTGTATGTATGTGTATATGTATGTTTTTGTCTTTTCTGAAAGGAAAGCGTTATTGAAGATGAGCACAGTAATGTAGTAGTCACTGATTAGAAACTTAATTGCTTACTGTGAAGTAAATTTAAGTTTAAAAATACAATGAATTTGATGGACTTGATTATAAATAATATTGGCTACTTAAGTGACAAATGCAATTTGTTTCTGGGATCAAAAACTGTTGTTTTGCTGGACTAGCCAAAATGCAGAGATTGTTTTGAAAAAGATGGCTTTAAATTTAAATTTAAATTGTTAAAATTGTTTTGGTTTGAGATGCTGGCTTCCCTGCCCCTTCCCCTTGTTTACTTGGCTTTACTTGAAGCTCTGGGGAGACCTGCCTGACCACTTTCTGTTTGCTGAGACTTGTTTAATGGGTTATTTTGTTTTACTCGGTTTTTAGGCTTTCCTGGGGCACATGTGCCACTGCTGTCCTTGAGGCATTGTTTGACTGGAGGCCTCCTCTCAGCCATACGGAAATTAAAAAAAAAATGTCATGTGAATGAACATAGGGGTCAACAGAGATTAATTTTTCCCTTTGAAATTGTGTCTGTGTGGTTTAAGATTGAGACACTGAGTGAAAGTTGAGAACAGAGTTGATTAAGTCCTTAATATTCTCTGCCAAAGTTAATGTTTTGAGGTTTTCTTCCTCCTCCTTTCCTTCTTTTTGGCTAGGAAGTCCACATGTAAAGTAGACATGATTTGAAACCTTACAGATGGGAACAATATCCCCTGTTAGCCCGTTGATCTGTGGGCAATTATTTCCAGATGCACAACCAGCTCTACATTTTTATGCATGTGTTAGATTTGAGCTTTAAGGGCATTTGCCGTTCTGAATATTTACATTGCCTAGTAAAATAACACAAGGCAGACATTTTAGAGGCTTAACAGCAACTTCACAATACTGTGGGAGCAGCTAGAGCTTGTATTTGTTTTTTCCAACTCTGTAATTTAGCAGTGTTTAAACTATTTTATAAAGATCTCTGGGACCAGTGAAAGGTGGTGTTCGGTCCCGAGCACTTGAGTGCTCATTGTACTCTGGCAGGCTCTGGTGCTTGGCGGGCGGCGCTTGAAATGTTATTTGATCTGGTTGCGTGATAGAATTGACTAAGGTTACACTTTTCCTGCCCCTGGCTGTTGAAAGCGATGCATCAATGTGCTGTTGTTCAGTGACTTATTTAAAGACTTAACCTACATTCATTCACTGTAAGAAAGGTTCCAGAAAAAGGCCATTAAAATTTTTGTCTTGTTTTTGTGGTTTTGCATTTATGAATTGAGGCGAGAGCTGACGTAATGTAGCTCTACCACTTCCTTTGTGTGTGTATGGTTTTTTTATAGCCAGTGTTCCTATAGGATGTGTTTCAGTCCGCATGGTTGTGATTATTTCTGAAATGTTTAAATGTCTATATATTCCAAATTCAGGTACCTTCAGCTATGTGCCAATTTATTGTTTACTTTGCCTGTGAAAAGTGGATAGTGAACCCCGTCACCCTGTCAGTAAGGTTCAGTGAATTGCCTGTGTGTTATGCAGACTAGCTTTTCATTTTAATTAGTGCAACTGTGTACAGCTGTTAGGTTAGAATGCATTGGCTGCCCCTGCAGGGTGGTTTTATCTTACACTGGAGGTTTTATGGACTTGTCTGGCTGTGCTTCTTAATCCCTCTCCCACTGGCACTATGCTTCCTTTTAAGCAAATGATAGAATAAGACAAGCTTTTGTTTACTCATGAAATAGTTGACTTGTTAGAGATTTATTTTTGGTTTTGAGGAAATTGGTAAACCATGTAATTTACTGGTAGGCATTACATTTACTATGCTTTTCTAAGGTCAGAGGGTTTGCTTGCTATTGTGTAGTCTGATTAGCCAGTGGAACCATCCATTTTATAATGACATGGAAGCCAGTATTAAAAAACTCCAAACAAACCTGGCTTTTATTTGCTATTCTAGAATTAGTTTTTTAAAACAGAAGTAAATGTTGAGCTCAATGCAGAGAACATGGCTAAACTGTTTCTCTCTGTCTCTTGCCTCTTGTTACACTGTAATGAAAGGGCGAGAGCCATGGACTAACAGCAGTTTGGCCAAGGACTGGATGATTAATGGAAGGTTTTAGAGAAATGTCTGTTCAGGGACATATGTGGCCACCTTTAAATTTTAAAATGGGCTTTTGGCTCCAAGTTATTGGCAGGTATTTCAGATTGAGTAGCTTTGAGTATTTGAATATAGGTCTGTGACAAAGCCAGGCTTTTGGGGTCGTAAAATAGATTGCGGTGTGAATGAAACATTTTTCTCTGTAGTCTGGTTTCCTTATTATCTGCCTCTGTCTTGAGGAGATAGTCACTGCCAGAGGCTTCTAAGATTGTCCTCTACATTTCTTAAAAAAAGAGTAAAAGCCATAAACAAAATGGATTGAAATCTGTTTATATTGAGAGGCTTTTTTGAAGCCCCAGTTACTGATAGAAGACTAAGGAGCTATGCTGTTGGGAGGAATGCTGGGATAGGGCAAGGCAGGTTGGCGTAGATTGAAGTATTTTTTAACTCTTTGGAGAAATGGGATAAGATAACCTGGAATGAGGAAAGAAAGTGCAGCATTTTCTAGAAAATATAATTTCAGTATAGCCTATCTAGAAAGTGTTTTATCTAATTAAAAGAAACCAAAACATTTAGATTAGCAAGGGCAACTGCTGAATCTAAGGGAAAATAAAGGGAAATATCCTAGATCTGAACAGTTTATTTCAAAAGTTCATTCGTAAGTTTTTTTTTTTTTTTTTTATTGAGACCATATTTTTTGAATCTGAGTATTAATGGTGATTAGGGTCATAGACTTGCCCTTCAGAATCTGTTTAATCCTTGATATAGCTGATACATATTTGTAATGAAGAAAATCCAATAATGTTGACATTTAATTAGAAAAAGCATAATCAGGGGCGCCTGGATGGCTCAGTGGGTTAAAGCCTCTGCCTTCGGCTCAGGTCATGATCCCAGGGTCCTGGGATCGAGCCCCGCATTGGGCTCTTTGCTCATCAGGGAGCCTGCTTCCTCTTCTCTCTCTGCCTGCCTCTCTGCCTACTTGTGATCTCTGTCTGTCAGATAAATAAATAAAATCTTTAAAAAAAAAAAGAAAAAAAAGAAAAAGCATAATCATACTCAGTGTTTAATGCTATATATGGAGCTCTGCTGCTATAATTAATCAATTTATTAAGTACAGCTTGGTGGTTAATAGCTAGGCTTCCTGAGTTCTCTTCCTAGCTTCACGGCATACTCACTGTGAGACCTATTTATAATACATTGCTTAGCCTCTTTGTAACCATGAGGAAAATGATCAGTCTACCTCAGGGGGTTGTGCAGAATTCTTAGGAATGTGCCTGGCGCATACTAACAGCTAATATTTAATATAGTAAGCACTAATTCTGCTCTAGGTACTGTTTAAATTGCTAAAATACAAAAAAGGGTGAAGTCCCTGTCCTTAGAGCACTTACATTCCGGTAGAGGAAGAGAATACAAATTAAAAGGAGCCTGACTGATAATCTGTGCAATGATAGAGCTTCTAGGCATGCCAGTGGTTTTAAGAAGCTTAATATTGGAAGTTTAACATCACTCTTTAAAGCCACCTTTCTTTTCTTCCTTGATAAAATGTATCTCACATAACTAGATGACGTATTAGCTCACAAGTAAAAGAGAGAAGGCCAAAGAGACTTTTTCTGGGAAAGAAAGAAAAGGAAAATGGAACAGTAAAGAATTTAAAGATTGTGATTTGTCAGTTTAAGTGCCAAACAGTAGAAGGGGAGTGTTGACTCCTGCCCATCCATAAAAGGAAATACAATGTAGCCATTAAGAATCAACATGGTATAAAAACTTGTAATGTAAAGCCCAGTAGAAAAACACCTAGAAGCCAAACTGCTTATGCATGGTGATTCCAAACTATGTCCACACCTGCATGTTCGGGCAGAGGCTAAGGAGAAAGGTTAGAAAGTAATAGACCAAACATTAATAGTGCTAATCTAAAGATGGATTATGGATAACTTCATTTCCTTAGTGTTCTATCTTTGCATGCATTATTTAATCCTTGCAGGTTTAAATACCCCTTAGGTATACATAAGGAAGGGGAGATTTGGAGCCCTTAAGCAGTTTGACCAAGGCCTCACAGCTAGTGAATGAGGAGGCCAGGAGTCCAAGCCAAACCCTGACCACCTATTCTTGGTTTGACCAACTCTTATCCTCCAAGAGGTGACCTTTGTAAAAGGGTCTCCTCTGGTCTTTTCCCCCCACAGCTGTGGCCCACATGGCTCCAAGATGTGTTTATGCTAACCAGAGGGCACTGAATCTCATGTGGAAGGTTAGTGCTGAGGCAATGCATGTATGTATACTTATTGGAGAAGAAAAGCCAGAATGCTGGCAAAGGAGGAAACAGAAGAACAACTTGAAAAATTACTTATTCTTTCCTCAGGAGCCAGTGGAGGCACCCTGAGAGTTTGGTGCAAGCAGAACATCCCAGGAGGGAGGAGGAAGGCCAGTGACTAATAGAAGCTAGTTTGTGGTTGCTGAGAAAATGTTGAGGAGTTTGGCAGGGAGAGCAGGAAGTACTGGAGGTTGGCTAGGAGCGGGTGCAGGTTAATAGCTGTAACTGGTCAGTGCTTTAAGAGGTTAATGGTAATGACGTTCTGTAGGTAGGATTTTCTTTTTTTTTTTAAGATTTTATTTAATTATTTGACAGAGATCACAAGTAGGCAGAGAGGCAGGCAGAGAGAGGAGGAAGCAAGCTCCCTGCTGAGCAGAGCAGAGAGCCTGATGCGGGGCTCGGGCATGATCCCAAGACACTGGGATCATGACCTGAGCTGAAGGCAGAGGCTTAATCCACTGAGCCACCCAGGTGCCCCCTGTAGGTAGGATTTTATGATGATTAATATGACAGTTGTATTCAGATTTTGGGATAAAATGGAGTAATGGAATCACTTTAGAAAGTAGAAAACATTTTGATTTCAGAAGATTGGCTAGAAGTTACCTGTGAAGAGCTTTTAAAGAATATGATAGGTTAAGTATGGGAAATTCTTTACAAAATTCAAGTATTTACGCCAGCGAAGATTTGAAATAATCACTTGGTTCTAAAGATGAACAGTTAGGTCTGTTTCGCCTGTCTTGTTTTCCATCAAGTGAATGAGCTTTTGTAGTTGTGGTTTTAAAAAAGGGTCAGTTTATAGGCGACTGTAGAGCTTCAAAGGAACAAAATAGAGTGAATATACTGTGCGTTTGAAAGATTGCTTAAGTCAAAAGCCTCCAGATGGCGTGTACTGCTGTGTTCACAGCTGTATTTACTGCAAGCTCACCAGATTATCTACTAATAATTTAAAAATAGCTGGTTGGAAACAGTGGTATATTCAAGTCTCTGCTGGTTTTGAACCGCAGTGGCAGTAGTGACTTCACTTGCATGCCTTTAGTAAATGCCAGTTGAAATTACTTACTTCCTTTTGCCTTGCTTTCAGGATTTCTTATTTGGGCCAGCTCATTTGTTGCACAACCAGAGTGCTTACATACAGAAGCAGATAAATAACCAGCTTTTTAAAAAATACGGTCTTTTAGGAGCAAGATTGGAGAATGGCTCTTGATTATTTTAAAAAAATGTTTTTGTTTTACTTACCTTTTATCTTTTTAAATGTTTTAAAAGTGCTAATATATTGAATTGATGTCTTACACATATATAACATAGATAACTTTCTGTATTTTTGGTATTACCAACAAACACAACCAAAAAACCCCTTCAATACTCTGATCTACTCCCCAATACAAAGGTTTTTTTTCTCTTACAGAGATTTAATAAATGTTCTTTTGGAAGGACCTCAATTACTGAATCTTACTTTTTTTGTGCGGGGAGGGGGGCATACATAGTATTGTTTATTTGGTTAGTAATGCATAAATTAAATATAAAACGAAATAGTTTGAATTTGTCTAGGGATTTTAAATATGTGAAGGGTGGTAAGAAAGACACACATTTATTTATTGAATAAAACTTAATAGAAAAATGTTTATTTGGGGGTGCCTGGGTGGGTTAAGCCTCTGCCTTCAGCTCAGGTCATGATCTCAGGGTCCTGGGATCGAGCCCCGCATTAGGCGCTCTGCTTGGCGGGGACCCTGCCCACCCTCCCACCTGCCTCTCTGCCTACTTGTGATTTCTCTCTCTGTCAGATAAATATATTAAAAAATCTTTAAAAAATGTTTATCTAGTTTGAACCTTTTGAACAATTTTCTAGTTTTGGTTTTAGATATTTTATTCTTTTGTCTTTGATGTGTGGATATTTTAATAATTAGGAAACTCAGGCCAAAGAGCTTTTATTTGTTTATATATTCTTTGCTTCGTTTACATCCCCTCTCCCCTTTTTATCTTCCCCTAATTCTTTGATCATCTGCCTAAGCAATCTCTTTTTTCATAGGCTATGCTCCTTATACAGAGCATAATTCTCACATTGAATAGATAAGGGAAAATATTCAGTAGTGGAATGTTTATTTATTTTTTAAAGATTTATTTATATGGGGGGGTGGAGAGAGAAAAATCCTCAGACTGACTCCCTGCTGAGTGTGCGGGGAGGGGTGTGGGCGTGCTGTCTCAGGACCCTGAGACCTGAGCAGAAATCAAGAGTCCGCCACTTAAGTGTCTGAGCCACCCAAGGGCCCCATACGCACGCGCACACACACGCACTTTAAACACGTTACACCCCCGGGGCACCTGGGTGGCTCAGTGGGTTAAAGCCTCTGCCTTCCGCTCAGGTCATGATCCTGAGGTCCTGGGATTGAGCCCTGCATTGGGCTCTCTGCTCAGCAGGGAGCCTGCTTCCTCCTCTCTTTCTGCCTGTCTCTGCCTACTTGTGATCTCTGCCTGTCAAATAAATAAATAAATAAATAAATAAATAAAATCTTTAAAGCAAACAAACAAACAAAAAAACCACGTTACCCCTCCCCCCCCAGCACAGTACACAGTTATGCGTAGTATATGGACCTCCTGAACCCCATCCCTGTCGGGAATGGTTCATCCAGAGGTTTACGAGGCTGCTCTTCACCATAACACACTGTCTTTATGAGGACCAAGAGGAGAAAATTTTCTCAGCTTTAGTGCAAGAAAGAACTGACCCCCATGAGCAATGTGATTTGTTTTTAACTTACAGGTTTAGAATCCTTTGATCAAGTTTCCTTTGAGCTATTTGCTTAGAAAATTTTGGCCACATGTAAGGAAGATATAAAGTGAACCTGAACACCTCATACATGGTTTCATCTTTTTCATCTCCTCTCCACAACCCCCACGATTTTCTTTTGTCTCAAGGAAAAGAGAAGCGGTGTAGGAGGTATAGTTAGAGTACTGGCTTGGTAGCTTGTATTACCTGTGACTTGCCATGTGACCTGAGGACACACACCTTTTTTACTCCTGTGTGCTCAGAGTCCTCTTCTAGAAATCATTCCTACTCTGTATGGCTACCGTCAGGGTAAAGTGAAAGCTCCTAGGGGCAGTGCATTGTATAGGGAAATGCCGAATAAATCTTAGCCCTGTTATCATCTGACTTCCCTCATCTGTTGTAAATTTTATTTTATATTGTATGAATCTCAATTAAGCCAGTTTAAAAGTAAGCTAGCCTTTAAATCTTCCCTGCCCCCTGTTCATTTTTTATACAAAGGTTTAATTTCTGCCTGATGACAGTCATTAAAAAAACTATATAGGAGAGTGCAGTGGACTGAATTGTAGTCTCCCAAAGTTCTTATATTGAAGCTCTAACCACCAGTGTTTTGGTATTTGGAGGTAAGTCCTTTGGAAGGTAATTAGGTTCAGATGAAGTCACGAGGATGGCACCCTGTGATGAGAAGAGAGAAAGAGACCAGCTCTCTCACTGCCCCGCCCCCCCCAGGCCCATTGATGACACAGTGAAAAGGCAGGGCATGGGATAGGATCAAACCTTGATTTTGGACTGCCTGGCCCCCAGAACTGTGGGAAATACATTTCTGCTGTTAAAGCCACCCAGACTGTGAGATTCTGTTATAGTAGCCTTGAGCAGACTAATACACAGTAAATTTCATACATGCAGAGTAAAAGGTGATCAGTAGGTTATCACAGCAACTGAGCTTTTCTGTAGTGAAGTGGGGATTATGCTACTGTTTGCAGAAGGCTTTACGCCTGCAAAATAGCCTTCCCTGACCTCTGGCTTGGTCTTCACAGCTACCTTGTGAAGGAGACAGAGCAGATGCTGGCCTTTCAGGTTACAAAATGGGAGAGCCAAGTCTAGAGAAGTTACTTGAGTTACCTGCCTTCACAGTGTCCATTTTGGAGGTGGCTGTTCTTTCTTCTCTATCCATTCATTGTTCCTTCCATGACCGTTCTACTACTGGCAGTTCAGTCTTCTAATCCTTTGCCTTATTAAGAGCATAACCTTTATTTTTAGTCTTTGTTTTTCAAAGTAGAGAGAGTAACTCCCACTTTGCACATTTTGATATGGGAACTGAAACATCTGTGGTGAAATTGTTGAATTTATCTTTCCTGTCTTAGGGAGAAAAATAGAATTTATGAATTCTTTGGCCTGCTGGTTATATTTGAAGTATAAAATTTCCGTGAAGTATCATAACTCTAAGAAATGTGACAGTACTTGAAATAGTACTTAGGACACTTTAATTCTTTTGTTTTGGTTCGGATACTGGTTTGCATTTAGTCTTGCTGATGAGTGTCTAGAATGTAGGTGTTCTTTGGAGCTATCCAGTCAAAAGATTGCTTGTGTTCATTTTAGTTAATGTGATTTGAGTATGTCTTGATCAAAGGGATAAAACACCACTGTTAGAAGCTACAAACACTCAGTAGTTAAAAAGGAGAAAAACAAACAAAACCAAACCAAACTCAACCCACAACACCAACTCAGACTCTTTCCTTCATTCTGAAAGAATTCTGTATTCCTACAAAGTTAATATTTATGAGCTGTCAGAACATACTGTATTTGCTCCATTTTCCATTAAATTTTAACAGAGAAACTAAAAAAAAAGAAAATTTTTTATTTCCTGATGACAAAAATGATTCTATCGGGATTCAAACCTTGGAATACATTTTTTAAAAGTTTATTGAGATAAAATTCCAAAATAAATTTTTATAATAAAATAACAGACAATTTGCCTATTGAAAAAGTGTATAAATCAGGGGATTTTAGTGTATTCAGAGTTGTGTAGCCTTCACCACAATATAATTAGGAATAGATTTTTATATGGCAGTTCCCTGGATAATCTTTTATGTGCAAATTTGTACTTCCATGTGTAAGAATAAGTTAATAAATTAACTATATGATTTACCAATACAGTATAGAATTGACTGAAGGCCTTCAAACCCAGCTTTGTATACAGTGGTCTGATGGGGGAGTTAGCTTCAGCCCAGGGCTATTAAATCTTTTGGTGCCTATGACTCCTTTACGGTATGATAAAGTGGTTGTGAATATGGTATGAAAATGGGATATGTAGTCTCTTTGAGCATATTGGAGAAACTGCAACTTTCCCAGAGCATTGTCATAATTCGGTACACTCAAAATATGTTAGACATTTCCCATTTTAAGCCACAACTTAAACACAACTTGTTTGTGTCAAAGAATTTTTCATTTGTTAATGAAATGAACAAATGTTTCAACTTGTTAATAGAAAGGCAGCTAGCCCTTATGTCTCAGGTTAGGGAAATTTTTTGGTGTTGATTCCCAGGTGGTTCATAAAATTCAAGTAGGCTCTTAGGTTGCTGGGCAATCATACTTTATTTTCCTAGTTCATTCACCCAGGTTCCTAGAGGACTCGTACTTTCTCCTTTTATACTTCCTCTCCTCTTCATGCTGGGCTTCCTACTTCAGTGAGAAAAGTCAGTGCTGTCAGAAGAGAACTTTTGTAGATGCCCACCTTACGTTGACCTACCTTGCAGCATAGACTCCACCTTCCCGGTGGCATGTAGACAGAGCAGCTGTTCCCAGGCTCTCCAAGGACCAGGCTAGTCCATCTCATCGCACCACTTCCAGGATGCCACCCTCTGCTCTCTCAGGTCATTCATGTTTCAGGCTCTACCGGATCATTCCCAACAACATAGTCCTGTGCTGCTTTTCTCCTGTCTTGAAACAAAAACCCCAATCTCCCCTTTTTGGCCCCACTTCCCCTGCCAGCTTTTGCTTATTTCTCAGCTCCTCTTTGCAGCAAAACATCTCAACATGAATTTTCTGTACTAAATGTCTCCAGTTCTCTTCTCTCTCAGGTCCATTACCCATCATGCCAGGGAGACCGCTCTGGTGAAGATTACTAAGTCCTTTGTACTACCTGTTTTCCTGTGCCTGAAATATATTTTCCCAGATTTCTCTGTGGTCTCACTGTTAAGTCTCACGGAGGCCTTTGTTGACCCTTGGTCTCTGCTTTCAATTCCTCTTACCTTGCTCTGTTTTTTCCCTAGAGTGTCATCTTGTCACATGATAATAATGCATTTACTTTCATTGCTTATTGTCTTGTTTCTCCCACTAGAATGTAAAGTCCCGAAGGGCAGAGAGTTTTCAACTCTGTAGTTCATTGATGTATCTCCAGCCTATAGAACAGTAACTGGCACTATTGTAATAGACGTCTGATAAATTGTTAAATCTCTGCACTGTGCCCTAGGACTTAGTACTTTAAAACTTAGGACTGCTCTAAATTTGGACACCTGGGTGGCTCAGTTGGTTAAGCGCCTGCCTTCGGCTCAGGTCATGATTCCAGGGTCCTGGGATTGAGTCCTACATCAGGCTGTCTGCTCAACCGGAAGTCCGCTTCTCCCTTGGCTTGTTGCTCCTCTTGCTTATGTGCACTCTCTCTCTCTCTCTCTCGCTTTCTTGCTCTCTGGCAAATGAATAAGTAAAATCTTAAAAAAATGATACAAATGAATATAACTAAAAATTTTATTGCTAGTTCAGACCTACTCAGCTACCTACTTCACATTTCTACTTGGATATTTCAAAAGCATCTAAAACTTAACATGTCCAAATGGAACTTCTGATGTTTTCCACTACACCACACATAGTTTTGGGGTTTTTACTTTTTGACTTCTTTTATCTAGTACGATTTCACTTGTCAAAATTTTAATTTGGTGTAAAAACTATGCCACCTGGGGTGCTGGAGGTAGACTAGAGCAGTCTTAGGTCACTTAGTTTCATCTGGTACCTCGAAAGCAGTTACGTTTTTGAAAATTGAAAAAAATTCTAACAGTACTCTACCAATGAAAAGAAGTCAATCTTATTTGTTTTTAATAACCTTTAAATTATGGATACACTACAACCATTAGTAGTTTGTTGTTTGATACTTGAAGATATGATTTTAGCTTTCAAAGTAAGGAAGTACAATATTTGCTATGGAGACTTTGATCTAAAAATATTTTAATTGCCACATACTTAGCAAATAGAAAATACTTTTCAGAAAGCCTTTCTAACTGTAGTGGATAGACTGTTCAATCAGGAAATGTGTACTTAAACGAGTTCTTCTCAGGGATGATCAAATCAGTGCTCTTAAGATCCAAACTTAAAAATGTAGGGTGTTAGTGACACATGGAGTTAGTGGCGTCTCCTCCCTAAAGGCTGATTAGGTCACACAGCATCATAAATACTGAGGTAGGTTTCTTGAAATTAAGTTTAAATTGGCAATTACATTTACTCGGTACCAGTAAATTATTAGATTTCTTGCCCATGAAACTCTTTTAAAGAATCTTATCCTTGTGGATTAATGTATGTTATTAGTTTATTAGTTTAACAGGACAATACTTGGACTTACTG
The DNA here is from genome assembly GCF_964662115.1 of Mustela nivalis. NCBI lineage: Eukaryota > Metazoa > Chordata > Mammalia > Carnivora > Mustelidae > Mustela > Mustela nivalis. Next base: position 5,481,341 of record NC_139029.1, on the reverse strand, counting down.
GTGATTTATTTTACACACACACACACACACACACACACACACTTTAGTATTATATTTCTGTAGATGATAATAGAGATCAAAGGAACTTGCAGTAACGTTCTCTCTCTCTCTCTTTTTTTTAAGGAACCAGTAAACTAGCAAAGTGAGTTTGTTTAACTTAATTTAGTGCTAGTGGTAATATAAAGGCAATGAGACTGTGATCACACTATGCCAAGACAACCCGAATGATCAGTGAAAAAGTTTGTTAGTATTTGGTAGAGGGGAAAAGAGAGAGGAATCAGTCTGAGGTTCTTACTTTGTAACTAATTACATTTCCTTTATTCATCAAGTACGGTATAGTTCGTTAACTGTAAGAACTGTTTTTAATAGTCATATATGTAGGTCTTTGATGAACTATGAAGAGAGAGATGTAGTCCTTAGTTTATAAGTCTGATAATATGATCTTTCCTTTTTGCAACATTAAAATACTTTGAACTTCTTCCTCAGCACAGTCTTTTGAGGTAGAACCTTAAATTCCCATTTAGCAGAGGAGAAAATAGCTGAGAGGTCAAGTTGCTTTACTCCCTGCCCCTCAATACCTAATTTAATTTTCATGAGTAATGATATCTCTTCAATATCATAGTCTCCTGACTTGTTGGAATGGATGAGAAAGAAATGGCAACAGTGAGATTTCTCTAGACCAAATGTGATTGAATATGTAGGGGTAGAGGGGGAGGGAGAGAAAGCTTCTACTTTGAGTGTGGTTGATTTCAGTAGATGCCTTGACCTTAGAGAAGATTCTCAGTAGGTTGGTTTTGGTCATATCTGTAAATATGTATTTCTTCTTTTGTAAGGGGTGTATTAGAGAATTGTTTTGAGAGGGAAGATCATTTCACTGGACTTAAAAAAAAAATAATAGTGTCTATAAAAATGAAAACATGTAGGAGTGCCTGGGTGGCTCAGTTGATTAAGTCATTGCTTTCAGCTCAGGTCATGATCCTGGAGTCCCAGGTTGGGCTCCTGGCTCCGCGAGGAGTCTGCTTTTCCCTCTCCCACTCCCCCTGCTTGTGTTCCCTCTCTTGCTGTGTATCTGTCAAATAAATAAATAAAATCTTAAAAAAAAAATGAAACCATTTACTCATTTCAGTTTTTCAGTTTCTTAAGACAACCTCAGTTTGGTCTACTGGGGGTTGAGTTTTAAAATAAAGGGGCCAGGGAGAGTTCAGTGTATGCCTTAAAAAAAATTGATTTCAGCATCTAATACTAAAACACAAAGAAGCAAAAGCTTGGTTTACTGATAGTGCTAGGATTAATTTTACTTGTTTAAATTAATATTCTCTTGGTACATAAACCATTTCCAGGTTTTTTTTTTTTCTTTTAAGATTTTATTTATTTATTTGACAGAGAGAGAGATCACAAGTCAGCAGAGAGACAGACAGAGAGAGAGATGAGGAGAAGCAGGCTCCCTGCTGAGCAGAGAGCCCGATGCAGGACTCGATCCCAGCCCCTGGGATCATGACCTGAGCCGAAGGCAAAGGCTCAACCCACTGAGCCACCCAGGCACCCCCCATTTCCAGGTTCTTGGTAGACAAATTTAACTAAGAACAGATTACAGAATACTACATTAATTTATACAGATTGTGCCAAATAGGAGCATGTAGAAAAAGAGAGTTCTTTTTTAAAGCTCTTAGTGGGAGATACGGCTTGATCATGGAGATTTTACCCCCTTTTCTCTTCTTATGTCTTCTCTTTTAAGATTAAAATAATATCTTACATACTGAAATGAGGTGTTCAGGTACTCTTACAATTAACTTTACTGTCCTTTAATTTCTGTAATACTCATTTGAAAAAAAGATGGAAAATTTATTTTGCTTTTCAGAGTAATAGAAACACTAGGTAAAAATTTACTCAGAATCTAGTAAGTAGATCTGTAGTTCTTTAATTTATCAGTTGGAACCAGAAGAGGTTTAGTTAAAAGGACTTTACTTAAAAACTGCTTAAATTGAAGGCGTCTGTGAATTACGTACTGGAACTCAGAAGGTTAGCTCTACATATCAGGATTAGTAAAGGAGTTTCTTTCTTTCTTTCTTTCTTTTCTTTTCTTTTTTTTTTTTTTTTAAGATTTTATTCCTTTATTTGACAGAGAGAGATCACAAGTACGCAGAGAGGCAGGCAGAGAGAGGGAGGAAGCAGGTTCCCCACTGAGCAGAGAGCCCGATGCAGGACTCGATCCCAGGACCCTGAGATCATGACCTGAGCCGAAGGCAGAGGCTTAACCCACTGAGCCACCCAGGTACCCTAGTAAAGGAGTTTCTAATCCACTTTTGGTAGTTAGCTTCTGAAGGTGACCAACTTGTTGTCTGCATTCACTGCTGTTGCAGGAGCCGAGACGGTGCTGACGTATGGATCTTGTCATTATGAGGAGATGGGACTGGAGGGCACAAGGTTGGCTTGATTCTGATGGTCTGTAGGAGCCACAAGATTATTATCCAGCTGCTTTCGAACTTGATTATTGCTTAATTGACCTTTTTTTTTTTTAAGGTTTTATTTATTTGGCACAGAGAGAGATATCACAAGTAGGCAGAGAGGCAGGCAGAGAGAGGGGGAAGCAGGCTCTCTGCTGAGCAGAGAGCCCAATGTGGGGCTTGATCCCAGGACTCTGAGATCATGACCTGAGTGGAAGGCGGAGGCTTAACCCACTGAGCCACCCCAGTGCCCCTTAATTGACCATTCTTGTTTGTTTTTAAATGTCCAGTTGAAATATGTTGGTTTTTTTTGTTTTCTTTTTGCTATGAGTTTGACAGTGCTAATATACCTATTGGACGTGATTTCATAAGCTAGTGCGTTTTAGCATTAATTCCATCATGTAAAAGGGAGGAAAGGTTTTTTGTTCATGCCCAGGATCTCCTCCCCCTGCCCCCCCCCCCATATTTTTTTAATGAGAAATGATTCCTTATTTAATCACACTGACTTGATGATACTGGGTTTTCTAGCAGACTTGTCAAAAGAGGATGAAGTTTTAATATGCCTAATTATTAATTTGGTAGATTGATTCATTGGAAATATATTTGATCACTGAAGTATAGTTCATTTTTTAAATTTTTATTTTTTTAAAGATTTTATTTATTTGGCAGAGACAGAGAGAGATCACAAGTGGGCAGAGAGGTAGGCAGAGAGAAAGGGGGAAACAGGCTCCCCACCGAGCAGAGAGCCTGATGCGGGACTTGATCCCAGGACCCTGAGATCATGACCTGAGCTGATGGCAGAGGTTTAACCCACTGAGCCACCCAGGCCCCCTGAAGTATACTTTAAAATGAAGGCTTTTAGTATTTTTGAACCATGAAAATTTTAAGTCATCTTTTAGCACGACTGACTCTAATGGAAATTTTATTTAGTATTTTCTTGTTACTAAGATCCTTTAAAAGCCATCTGTATAAAACTAAAAGCCCAGCATTTTAAACATGTTAAACAGTATTGTTAACGTAGCTTTGAAAGAGGGCTTAGGGGTGCCTGGGTGGCTCAGCGGGTTGGGGCCTCTGCCTTCGGCTCAGGTCATGATCCCAAAGTCCTGGGATTGAGCCCCGCATCGGGATCTCTGCTCAGCAGGAAGCCTGCTTCCCCCTCTCTCTCTGCTTGCCTCTCGGCCTACTTGTGATCTCTGTCTGTCAAATAAATAAATAAATAAATCTTTTTTTTTTTTTTTTTTTATAAAAAAAGAGGGCTTATGGAGTAAACTTGTTTGGTTTTAATTTTTTAAAATTAAGATTAGTTTTAATAGCCCCATGGAGTCGTAGTTGTGATTTTTTTTTTATACTAATAGAGGTGGACGCATTTTAAAATTTTCCACAATAATTGCATATTTTTTTGTTTTATAACGTTATTGGTTTTCTTTTCAAAAGCAACACCAGTAATTTCTGGGGATAGTTTTCCCCTAGGTGATCTATAGCAGAGAGATTGTAAAGTTTCTGAGTGTCACCAAAGGTTTGTGGAAAGGTCTCCTTTCTCTTTTTAGGAGAGTCTCCTATTTTCTCTTTAGGAGAGTTCAGCAATTTAATTTCTCTAGTCCTTAGGTAGAATTATTAGCTCTGAGTAGTGCCCTTGGTGCCACTTTCAAGCAGAAAGTGAGGGAAAGAGTGAGAACAAGTCTGGAGGGAGAAATGGGATGAAAGAGAAAAACGAGGCAGGCAGAGAGGTCATATGTGTGGTGTTGAGTTGTGGGATGCCTGAAAAGCGGCTGTGGAGCAGTGAGGGGACCCCCCATCATCTTTCTACTTGGATGTGCAACTTTGGTGTTCCCAGTCCTTTAGATATTTGGCACCTAAAATATTGATAATTTGTAACATTTGTTACATTTGGTCTATAAAATTATTCAGTTGAAGTTTGATGAATCATTCTAATAGAGCTTTAGAGTCCCATTCCATTTTGTGCAGGGGGAGAGAGGGGATTGGGAGGGAGGGGGCGCAGAGAGAGAGGGAGAGAGAGAATCTTAAGCAGGTCTGTGCCCAGTGTGTAACCTGATGTGGGGCTCGATATCACAACCCTGAGATCATAACCTGAGCCAAAATCAAGAGTCTCACACTTAACTGACTGGCATGTCCCTGCCCGCCTGCCTTTTTAAGGTGAAGAAAGTGAGGCACAGAGTTGGCAAATACTAGGGCCTAATTTCTGATTGGGATCTTTCAGCTTCTCCAGTGCTCATTCTACCAGACCATACCAGACCAAACAACTCAATGTAGTTTTATCTCCTACTTTTGGACATACGATCTTTCTATTTTATTTTATTTGATTGAGAGAGAGAGAGAGAGAGAAAATCTTGAGCAGACTCCGAGCTGAGTCTGATGTGGGGCTCGATCTTAACAAGCCTGAGATCATGACCTGATTCGAAATCAGGGGTTGGGAGCTTAACCGATTGTGCCACCCAGACATCCTGAATCTGTGATCTTTCTGAGACTTAGATTCTTTGGATTGAATTAAGGTGTGTGAAAGAATCACTTGTCATTTCTAATAAAGGCTTGGTTAAAAAAACCTGATTGAGGCTGGAGTACCTGTGAAATGTGCATCATTACTTGCCTCCATAATTTTTATTTTCGCTTCTCTTACTAGTGCCAGTAGTTTTCTTAAGTAATCATTACAGGCTTCACATTCCTGCATATAGATATCAGTCACTGTAGTGTTATTTGTTTTTTAGATAATATTAATTTTTATCATCTGTACATGGGAAGGCTTATTGTCAATACATAGTAAACATTGTGATCTCAAAGAAATCAGGACATATAGTCATGAAACAAGATATGGTCACAGTCATTGTGAGAAAGTCTGGTGGCTCATACTCAGTAGGACAGATTATTGAGGTGAGTACGACAGAAATGCATACAGGAAAGTTTGACTTCAACAACAAGAAAGCCCCAAGAAACTACGTACAATTTTCGCAGTTTCTCGGAACAAAAACTGGTAGTGTAGTTTAAGAAGCGTGCAAGGTGGGGCGCCTGGGTGGCTCAGTGGGTTAAAGCCTCTGCTTTTGGCTCAGGTCATGATCCCAGGGTCCTGGGATCGAGCCCCGTTTCGGGCTCTCTGCTTCATGGGGAGCCTGCTTCCTCCTCTCTCTCTGCCTGGCTTTCTGCCTGCTTGTGATCTCTGTCAAATAAATAAATAAATAAATAAATAAATAAAATATTTAAAAGAAGCATGCAAGGTTATGTTGAAATGTGAAGGATTTATTGTATCACATTCCATAAATACTATAAAGGAAGTGAAACGTAATTTACTTGCAATTATTAGTCATGGGATTATGAAGAATATAGAGCCTGACTTTGTTATAAGTGTAGCCTGTAGTATAAGGAAAGGAACAAGTCCCCATTTCACACATGAGTAAACAGACTTAATCTTCTGATATGACAGAGCTGTAGAACAAAGGACAGCGCCTGGGGATGAGCAAGGCAAAATCTTTGTCACTTAGCCAAAGTAGGTGAACATTCAGAGTAAAGGAGTCTTGTGATCAAAATAAGCCTCCAGTCTCATTAGGGCTTTGCATGATTATGCTGATTAAGAGTAGCATGTACAAAAATACTTTTATTGTGGAATTTATTGCGCTTAAGGGCCTACTTCTGAAACCTAGAACCACCTTGGTTTACAATATTTGTCCACATCTCTCAGTATGAATATTAGGATATAAAATAATAAGTTTCAGTTTCTCCTCCCACTCCTGACCTGCTTCTTTAAGACTACCCTTAAAATTACAAATATGTACTATATTTCTTTATCTTTACTGAGATCTGTGAAAATCGGCGCTGTTTCTATGAGCAGCTTCAGGTAACTTCTTTCTGTTCTGATCTGTAGTAGAGAGAGATTCCATTTTGTCTTCTTGATTTATTTTTTATTTTTTAAAAGATTTTATTTATTTATTTGACAGACATCACAAGTAGGCGGAGAGGTAGGCAGAGAGGAGGAAGCAGGCTCCCCGCTGAGCAGAGAGCCCAATGTGGGGCTCTATCCCAGGACACCAGGACCGTGACCTGAGCTGAAGGCAGAGGCTTTAACCCCCTGAGCCACCCAGGCACCCCTGTCTTCTTGATAAAGGCTTGTGATGCAGAACTTGAGTGCTACCCAAACTCAGTTTTTGTTTAATAGTGCATTTTAAACTGGAGCCAAATTTAGGCATTAATGATTTTAGGTTTCCTTTCACATTTCATATTTACAGGGGAAGTAGAATAACATATAGAGAATGATTAAGCTAAGCAAATATTTGTACTTTGGCATTCTGTTAGGTATTCTAAAGTCAAATATTTGCTATAAAAATTAAAGCTGAGCTGAGCTAAAGAACCAGCTATCTCACCTTTTAAGATGGTGAGATGTGGCTGCCAAAACCTCATTTTTAAAGCACCTTAAAAAAAATTAAAAAAGACTCCCTGATTACTACAAAAAATTTAGTATATGAACAGTGATCTTTTATATATAGTTCATATCTGATTTGGCTTGGAAGTGCTTAGACCATTGTGGGAGTGTAGTATATTGTTGGTTTCGTGTCTTTCCTTGGTACATCCTTCCCCACCCACCATTTAGTTTTCTTTCTGGATTGTTTCTGTTAGCTTTTTCGTAAGTTAGAAAAGACACATAGTTTTAAAAACCCATGAAGTTTGCTAATAAGGACCCCCCTTCCCCATTTTTAGCATTTTAATCTCTTGGTGCTTTTGGTTATTTTATGATGAATTTTCAATTTCCATTCTCTTCCTCTTTTTTGAAAGGTTTTATTTGAAGAGAGAGCACACGCGTGCTCAGAAGCAGAGGGAGGGGAGAAGCAGGCTCCATGCCATACGGGGCTAGATGTAGGACTCAGATCACTTCCTAAGCCGAAGGCAGATGCTTAACTGAGCCACGTAGGTGCCCCCCATTCTCTATTTTTTTTTTTTAAACATGCTCTTGTACTTTCTTTTTCTTGCCCTCTGTCCACTTAGCTCGATGAGCTATTAGAGAATTTGACCTGTACTTAAAATATGTAGAATACATACTGTAATGTTTTCCTGACACGTATTCCTGCAGAATTGACCCATATTAGTGGGAAGCAATTTTCTCTCTTATTTACCTCTATCTCCCCACCCCCACCCCGCTAGGTTGTAGTATTTGCAGGTCCTAATCTGAGCTACATGGGAACAATAACATGGTGTTCTCTCATTTCTAAATTAGTAAAGTTTTTCACAACCCAGTGGGGAACTAAGGTAGTGTAATGCTTTCCTTTTTTTTTTTTTTTTTTTTTTTTTAATTTGAATCCTGGCTAAGTGCTTTTTTTTTTTTTTTTTTTTTTAATTCCAAGGACATATTTAAGCATAGATGTTGTATTTCGCAGTCTTTTTTTTTACTTTTTACCTCGAAGCCTTCGATTCTGATTCTCAAAATGCCTCAAGAACTAAGTTGTGTGTGTTTTTTTTTTAAATAGACTTTTCCATCATTGTCCTTACTTCCCTACTTTACCCCCCAATCTATATGAATTTATGTCCTTGCTTTTGAATTGTTCCTTCCTGTTGTCAGAGCCTTCTGGAAACGTTTTCTGTGGAATACTTTGCATTCAAGCCAGAATTCCCTGGGGAGAATTTGCTTTACAGACTACCACACTATTTTTGCTTGCTTCCTCAGATTCAGAAGCTGCTTTTTCAGTGGAAAGAAATAGTTGCGCACATCTTATTGTCCTTTCAAGGCTGGTAGCTGACTTTACCCTTCAGAGATCATGGCTGCTTGGGACTTATAGGGTAAAAGAAAGTGCTCCAGAGAAATGCAACTCATGCCAAATACTTAGGGTGGTGTCGTCCCCCCCCCCCTTTCCCTTCTTCTAATAAGCAAAAAGTTAGAGTGATTACTGAACAAGTTCATCTGACCTTCCCCACTTTACCCCAAATCTCTGAAAATTGTATTGGTATCATGTGACTGCCATTCTTCCAAAACATTAAATCCCTTGCCACATACCCATGTTATAACTTTCTTTCCTCACACATCACTCAGAAAACCCATCTCCCCTGGGTTATCATAACATTTTAAAGCTGGTACCATAGTATTGAATTATGGAAAGATGTTTATGAGGTTCAGATTTTAGAGGGGAATTAAAAAAATATATCCCTGCCCAGAATCATGTTTTTCCCTGTTCTGCTTCTCTTCCTGTATATAGGCAGCCTGTGATAATCAACGAAAGTGGCAGATAAAACTAGTGAAGTACTCAGGGAATGCTTTCAGATATTTTAATTATTATTGAGAAATAAGTGATTGAAAACATATGCTCCTAAAAGCCCTAATTTTGTAGAAAAACAGAGCTTTGCCTGTCATGTTGTGTTATAAATGCAGAGGTAACTTACCAACTTTGCAGAAATTGGGATTTTGTTTTATTATGAAGAAAAATGTGCAGCCTCCCACATAACCCACACAGCAATTGCATAGGATTGGAAAAACCTTCCAAGAACAGATAGACTTATGATTTTATCCAAATTATCATTACATACAGCCTGTCAAGAGACTCTAGGCCCTGATTTTAGAGTGATGGCACAATACACTGACTGAGTTCAAGGAAATCAGTGTGGAAAGTGGACTTGACCGAGGAGTGCTGACGCTGCAGGACACTGGAGCCTGGGAGTCGGAAACCTGGCAAATGTGACTCTGTTGGAGAAAGGGTATTGTGGAGAAAAATGCTTTCTTGCTCTTTTCTCCTCAGGTCAAGTTGTGTAAATTGCTGAAAGAGTAGATGAATAAAGCCTTAGATTGCTGTGGGACTTTCTTACTCTATCTTTTCTAAGAAGAATTGTGATCCGTTGTCTTTGCGAGAGTCCATGATAATGCTACTGGGTTCATGCTTATGCATATTCTTGTATTTGGAGCTTTTAGAGTTGATCATAAGGAGGTAGGTTATTGATGAAATGGGATTCTTACTATCTTTATTTATATACGTTTAATCTGGATTTATATACGTTTAATCTGGATCAGTGCTGTCTGATCGTACTTACTGTGACGTTGGAAATGTTCTGTATCTGCTCTGTCCAATATAGTAGTTATTGGCCACTTATGACTGGTAAGTACTTGAAATGTGGCTAGTGTAGACTGAGGAACTGAATTTTAAATTTTATTTAATTTCGATTAATTTTAATAGCCACGTGTGGCTCCTGGCTACCGTATTGGATAGCACAACCCTGTGTTAAATATAGTAAGTGATTCACATGGCGGTGTAATTAGTAACATCTGAGGGCACTCTCATGTATGGATGTATTATAATTTTGTGGACTTGTGTTTTTATTTTATTTTATTTTATTTTATTTTATTTTATTTTATTTTAGAGAAAGTTGGAATGAAAAGGGGATTATTGGGGCTTCTGGGTGGCTCAGTCAGTTAAGCATGACCTTCTTTGGCTCAAGTCATGATCCCAGGGTGCTGGCATCGAGTCTCGCATAGTCCGGCTCTCTGTTCCATGGGGAGTCTGCCTCTCCTTCTCTCTCTGCCTCTGTCTGGCTTGTGCTCTTGCTCACCCTCTTTCTTTCTCAAATAAATAAATAAAAGTCTTTTTTTAAAAAAAAGAAAAGGGGAATATAAATAAAGGCACTGTTGGTATGTGACATGGAGAGTTGCAATTTAAGTTTCAAAACAAAAAACCCAGATGTAGCCTGTTTTCATGTATTTAAGAAAAACATTAATGAGAACCTTACTGTTCTACCTTAATAATCTGTGGTCTATGATTGTAAGAGGATAGCTTATTAGTGGATAATGAAAAATAAAGCCCAATTAACCTAATTAATAAATGGATTTTGTACATTCATCAAATACTTGATTGCTTTCAAAGTTTAACATGGAATAATTTCTGCTTTAAGGAATCCAAGCGGAAACAGGAGACCATATTTATACAGCCAGAGTAGGTTGGTGTGGGGAAAAGAGGTTCCCAGAGGGCTGAGAGTGTGCTTTATAGGGGCTTAGGCAGTCAGTACACGCTTCTTTGAGAACTGACAATTCTTCCTTGTTAGCAGTACGAACGGAAACAATACTCCAGGATCAGCTAGAAGTATTGTAACTACTGTCTTTTGCAAAACCTGTGTTGAGCTCCTCCTTGCTGTGGGATTCCAGGGATGTGTTGTTTGTTAGTATCACCAGTGTTAACTGACACACGTTGAACATCTTATATCTGCTAGGTATTGTGCAGACTAGTACTTGACATGGATTATTTTTCTGATTCCTCTGGAACAACTCCATGGCATGTGTATTATTATTATCTCTTTTTTTTAAAGATTTTATTTATTTATTTGACATACAGAGATCACAAGTAGGCAGAGAGGCAGACAGAGAGAGAGGGCCTGATGCGGGGCTTGATTCCAGGGCCCTGAGATCATGACCTGAGCTGAAGGCAGAGGCCTAACCCACTGAGCCTCCCAGGCGCCCCTATATTATTACCTTTATTTTACTGATGAAGAAGCCAAAATTTAGACAGAGCAATTGACTTGCCTGTGGTTTAAAGCTAGCAATGACCAAGCACTGCGGTGTATTTCTTTTTCCTTTTCTTTTTCTTTAAGATTTATTTATTTATTTGACAAAGATCACAAGTAGGCAGAGAGGCAGGCAGAGAGAGAGAGAGAGAGAGGAAGAGAAGCAGGCTCCCCGCTAAGCAGAGAGCCTGATGCGGGGCTCGATCCCAGGATCCTGGGATCATGACCTGAGCCGAAGGCAGAGGCCTTAACCCACTGAGCCACCCAGGTGCCCCACTGGGGTGTATTTCTGTTTGTAGACCCTTACAGGGAAGGATGAGAGGAGGCAATGTATGAAACACATGAATTACTAAATAAATAGCGAGATCTTTTACATTAGTAATATATGTTAAAATGCTAAGTGGTAAAATGCAACAGACTGTGATTGTAAAAGCAATAAGCCTGGTTAACATCTGTCACATCACATAGCCTGACATGGTTTGGAGACGCTAAGAAATTCTTCTCAGGGTTTACACTGGACTTGAATGATGCACAGTTATTCAACAAATGTTTATTGGGCTGGCAGTGGAGACAATGTGAACAGAGTGAAAGAGAGTAAGTCTCAAGTGTCGGGGATACATGTAGAGGGCTTTCACTGGACAGTTTTAGGAGAACAAGGCTATATAGTGAGGACTGGAGAGGCGGTTTATTGAAGGAGGAAATTAGACCCATAGTCTCTTCTCAGAAGTTCTTTTTTAAAATTGAGATATAGTTGACATATAAGATCATACATTATAATATTATTTGATATATATTATTATATATTATAATACATGAATTATATATCATTATAGGATATAATATTATGATTCGATACTTGTATATATTGCCAAATGGTCACCACAATAAGCCTGGTTAACATCTGTCACATCACAGTTACAGTTTTTTATTAATTATTTTAATTAACATATAATGTATTACTTGTCCCTCTGGTACAGGTCTGTGAATCGTCAGACTGAACACATTTCACAGCACTCACCATATCACATACCCTCCCCAATGTCCATAGCCTGGTCACCCTTTCCATACCCTCCTCCCCCCAGCCACCCTCAGTTTGTTTTATGAGATTAAGACTTTCTCCCTCCCGATCCCATCTTGTTTCATTTTTTCCTTTTTTACTCCCCAGACCTCCCACCCTGCCTCTCAAATTCCTCATATTAGGGAGATCATAAGATAATTGTCGTTCTCCGATTGACATATTTCGCTCAGCATAATACCCTCTAGTTCCAACCAGGTCATTGCAAAAGCCAAGATTTCATTTCCTTTGATGGCTGCATAGTATTCCTGTGTTTGTGTGTGTATGTGTGTGTACACACACCCCACATCTTCTGTATCTGTTCATCTCTTGATGGACATCTAGGTTCTTTCCATAGTTTGGCTACTGTGGACATTGCTGCTATAGACATTCGGGTGCACGTGCCCTTTCGGATCACTGCATTTGTATCTTTAGGGTAAATACCCAGTAGTGTGACTGCTGGGTCGTAGGGTAGCTCTATTTTCAACTCTCTGAGGAACCTCCATGTTGCTTTCCAGAGCGGCTGCACCAGCTTGCATTCCCACCGACAGTGTGGAAGGGTTCCCCTTTCTCTGCATCCTCGCCAACATCTTTCGTTTCCTGACTTGTTAATTTTAGCCACTCTGACTGGTGTGAGGTGGTATCTCACTGTGTTTTTGATATGTATTTCCCTGATGCCGAGTGATGTGGAGCAGTTTTTCATGTGTCTGGTGGCCCTCTGGATGTCTTCTTTGCAGAAATGTGTGTTCATGTCCTCTGCCCATTTCTTGATTGGATTATTTGTTCTTTGGGTGTTGAGTTTGAAAGTTCTTTATAGATTTCGGATACTAGCCCTTTATCAGGTATGTCATTTGTGAATATCTTCTCCCATTCTGTCAGTTGTCTTCTGGTTTTGTTGACTGTTTCCTTTGCTGTGCAGAAGCTTTTGATCTTGATGAAGTCCCAATAGTTCACTTTGCCCTTGCTCCCCTTGCCTTTGGCGATGTGTCTAGGAAGAAGTTGCTGCGGCTGAGGTCGAAGAGGTTGCTGCCTGTGTTCTCCTCAAGGATTTTGATGGATTCCTGTCTCACGTTGAGGTCTTTCATCCATTTTGAGTCTATTTTTGTGTGTGGTGTAGGGAAATTCGCCAGTTTCATTGTTCTGCATGTGGCTGTCCAATTTTCCCAACAACATTTGTTGAAGAGACTGTCTTTTTTCCGTTGGACATTCTTTCCTGCTTTGTTGAAGATTAATTGACCATAGAGATGAGGGTCCATTTCTGGGCTCTTTGTTCTGTGTGTCTGTTTTTGTGCCAGTACCATACTGTTTTGATGATTACAGCTTTGTAATCGAGCCTGAAGTCTAGAATTGTGATGTCATCAGCTTTGGCTTTCTTTTTCAATATTCCTGTGGCTATTTGGGGTCTTTTCTGGTTCCATATAAATTTTAGGATTATTTGTTCCATTTCTTGAAAAGATTGATAGTATTTTGATAGGCATTGCATTAAATGTGTAGATTCCTGTAGGTAGCATAGACATTTTCACAATATTTGTTCTTCCAATCCATGAGCATGGAACATTTTTCCATTTCTTTGTGTCTTCCTCAGTTTCCTTCATGAGTACTTTATAGTCTTCTGAGTACAGATTCTTTACCTCTTTGGTTATATTTATTCCTAGGTATTTTATGGTTTTGGGTGCAATTGTAAATGGGATCGACTCCTTAATTTTGCTTTCTTCTGTCTTGGTGTTGGTGTATAGCAGTGCAAATGGTTTCTGTGCATTGATTCTATATCCTGACATTTTACTGAATTCCTTTATGATTCTAGCAGTTTTGGAGTGGAGTCTTTTGGGTTTTCCACATAAAGTATCCTATAATCTGCAAAGAGTAAGAGTTTGACTTCTTTGCCGATTCAGATGCCTTTTATTTCCTGGATTGCTGAGGCTAGGACTTCTTGTACATGTATGGTGTGTAGTGGTGATCGTGGACATCCCTGCCATGTTCCTGTCCTTAGTGGAAAAGCTTTCAGTTTTTCCCCATTGAGATTGATATTCACTGTGTGTTTTTTCATAGATGGCTTTGATGTTATTGAGGTACGTACCCTCTATCCTTACATTGTAAGGAGTTTTCATCAAGAAAGGATGCTGTACTTTGTCAAATGCTTTTTCAGCATCTGTTGAGAGTATCATATGGTTCTTGTTCTTTCTTTTATTATTGTATTATATCACATATAATACAATAATATATTTTAGACTGGTGAATACAACAGAGCCACCCACTTGATTTTGGGTGTATTCTGGTCTCTTAGAAGAATCTACCTCCCAAAATTTTAAAGAAAGAAAAACTTACATAAATACACAGAAATAAGGGTAAACACAATGAAGGGATGGAATATGACTGTAAAGGTGAAAATTTTAAAAAAATTTTAAAAAGAGTTGATAACATAAGTTGTTTGGAAAAAGAAAAGAAAAGAGATAATGTGCACAGGCTAGAGATTAGAAAAAGCCATGTGCTAGATTTAGGGTATATTTTGATCTATTAGAAGAAATTGTATTCCAAGATTTTAAAGAAAAAAAAACCTATATGTATATAAAAAATAAGGTTAAATACAATGAAAGGGTAAAATACAACTATGACAATGAAGGTTTTAAAGGATTTTTTTGGCGGGGGAAAATATTGTTAAGATAAACTAGTTAAGAAAGGTTAAAAGAGGAAAGAGGAAAAGTTTAAAAAATACAGAATAAGAAAAAAAAAATAAAAATAAATTTAACTTTGTAAGACTAAAGGATCATGTGGAAAAAAGCCATGAATTCTATGTGTTGCTTTCCCCTAGCTCTGGAGTTCATCTGTTCTCCTTTCTGGTGAGCTTGGTCTTGGCTGGATGTTCTTGCTGATCTGGGCAAGGGGCCTGTTGCTATGATATTCAAATGTCTTTGTCCAACACAGAATTGCACCTCCCTTGCCAGGGGCCAGGTTAAGTAATCTGCTCAGGTTTGCTCTCGGTAGCTTTTGTTCCTTGAATGCTTCCTGTAGATCTTTGGAGGTGGGAATGAAGATGGCTGTCTCCCAGAATCCAACGTGGAAGAGCTGGGAGCTTGGGGCCCCATTCCTCACTGCGACCTCAGAGAAAACCCGTGCTCTGTGCTCACCTGGCCTGTGTCCAAGTGTTTCTTTCTCTGGAGCACAGCCCCATTGGGAGACTCCAAACCCAGGAGATTCCTGTTGCTCGTTCCTGTGCCACTCCTCAGGGAGGAGGTAGGAGGGGTCACTCTGGATATGCCACATGTGGGGTCCCTGCTTGAAGAGCAGTGGCCTGACCGTGCTTTGGATCATGGTTAATGAACCCCAAGCTGAGAGCTCAGTCCTTGGCTCCATCTCTGTAGCCTGCTTCCCCGCTCTGATACCTGGGAGCTCTGGCACACTCTGATACCTTCAATCTTCCTGTGACCCCATGGGACCTGAGACCAGCCCCCTGTCCCTGAGGACTCCACCCCTGCTTAGCCTCTAGAAGCATGCACCTCAGTGGAGCAGACTTCTAAAAGTTCTGATTTTGTGCTCTGCTTCTGTAGCACCTGCGCTTTGGATTCACTTCTCCACCCATCCTACCTTTGAGAAAGTGGTTGATCTTCCCAGCGCTTTGGATTCACTTCTCCACCCATCCTACCTTTGAGAAAGTGGTTGATTTTCTCTTCCTGGAATTGCTGTTCTTCTTCTCTTCTATCTCCTGTTGAGTTTGTAGGTGTTCGGAATGTATGATAACTATCTCTCTGGACTCCTGGGACCTGATTTCATTTCAGTCTGCTACTCCTGTCTAAAAATATTTTATTTATTCATTTTTAGAGAGCAGGGTAGGGGCAGAAGGAGGGAGAGAATCTCAGGCAGACTCTGTGCTGAACCCAGAGCCTGACACAGGGCTTGATCCCTTGACTGTGAGATCACGACCTCAGCCAAAACCAAGGGTTGGATGCTTAACTGACTGAGCCACCCACATTCCTTCTGTTGAGAACTTTTAAGATTTATTCTTAACAACTTTCAAAATACAAAACTGTATTATCAGCTGTAGTCACATGCTGTACGTTTAATCCCATGTTATTTATTTTATAATTGATGTGTTTGTGACACTTTTAACATGTTCCTCAAAAGTTCTTGAATGAGAATCTTCAAAACTGAGACAAAAGGTAGCTGTCCTTTGTGCTTATAGAGAGTGAGTGTAAGAACTGAGGGCTAAGGTAAAGTAGGACACTGGGGTTGTGGCTAGTAATACTCATCTGCTTGCTCTTTTTTCCAGCCTGTGATGTGTGCTTATCAGTTTGACTGATGGATGATTTCTGGTGATCACAGGGGAGGTTCTCTCCATTCCTGGCTTAGAGTCTGAGTTGTGATGAGGGCACACTAAGGCCAGAGATATGCCCACTGCCTTGGCACCATAGTGGTTTTAGGCATTAAGAGACTCTTTTTGTCTTGAGATGCTGCTATCCTCCTTCTGTTTCTTAACATTTTAATTTAATATCCCACTTGAGGGAGTTGATTCCTTGTTGCCGACAGATTCTTTTCTCCCAGTTCCCCCCACCCCCTGATAAACCTCCTTCTGTCCTTTTGTCCGCCTATTCTTCTGTCCTTCCTTGGTAGAAAGTACCTAACTGGATTTTATTTAGTTCTTCAGCTTGACTTCTAAGAATGTTTTGTGAAGTGAATCATTCTTTATATGGTTCTGCAGTGATGTTGGTCTCTAATATGAGGAGAAAATGACCAATTGAATAGTCTGGAGTACTTTTATATAATCTGAGCAGTGGTTAAGGCAGAGTTGATGTGGCAAGTAATCGGGGCATCAGATACCCAACAAGACCTTCTAAGGATTAGTTAAACGCAGTTAGGTTGAAGAATTTCTGTTAACTTTTCTTTTTTTAAACCAGGTAATGTATTATTTGCCTCAGGGGTATAGGTCTGTGAATCATCACGATTACGCGTTTCACAGCACTCACCATATCACATACTCTGCCCAGTGCCTGTATCCCAACCACCCTATCCCTCTCCCCATACCCCCCAGCAACCCTCAGTTTGTTTTGGGAGATTAAGAGTCTCTTATGGTTTGTCTCCCTTCTGATCCCATCTTTTCTCATTTTTTCCTTCCCTGTCCTTGCCCTGCCTCTCATATTCCTCATATCAGAGAGATCATATGATAATTGTCTTTCTCTGATTGACATATTTCGCTCAGCATAATACCCTCCAGTTCCATCCACGTCGCTGCAAATGCCAAGATTTCGGTTCTTGTTCTTTTCTTTCTTTCTTTCTTTCTTTTTTTTAAAGATTTTATTCATTTATTTGACAGATAGAGATTACAAGTAGGCAGAGAGGCAGGCAGAGAGGGAGGGAGGGAGGAGGAAGCAGGCTCCTTGCTGAGCAGAGCGCCTGATTTGGGGCTTGATCCCAGGACCCTGTGGTCATGACCCAAGTTGAAGGCGGAGGCTTGTGAGCCACCCAGGCACCCCAAGATTTCGTTTCTTTTGATAGCTGCATAGTATTCCATTGTATATATACACACCACATCTTCTTTATCCATTCATCTGTTGATGGACATCTAGGCTCTTTCCATAGGTTGGCTGTTGTGGACATTGCTGCTATAAACATTCGGGTACACGTGCCCCTTCAGGTCACTACATTTGTATCTTTAGGGTAAATACCCAGTAGTGTGATTGCTGGGTTGTAGGGTAGCTCTATGTTCAACTTTTTGAGGAAACTCCATACTGTTTTCCAGACTGGCTGCAACAGCTTGCATTCCCACCAATAGTGTAGGAGGGTTCCCCTTTCTCTGCATCCTAGCTAACATCTGAATTTCTGTTACTTTTGTCTGCAACTCACATGCTGTTCGGAGGAAGAACAGGTTGGCATTGATCATTTTTTGTAGATGAATTACACCAGGCAGTATCTTCTGGGTGTTTGATTCTGTTGGTAACTAATTTGTTGAACATTTTTCTTACCTAAAGTCTTTGACCCTTTAGTATGACACTATAGGTGTAAACTTTATGAGCACCAGCAGTGTGTCATACACTTACTTTGTATTTATTATATTTTTTATTATTAAGATATAATGTATTATTTGTTTCAGGGTACTTGTCTGTGATTCATCAGTCTTAACACAATACACAGTATTCACTACAACGCATTCCCTCCCCAGTGTCCTTCACCCAGCCATCGCATCCCTCCCACCTCCCACCACTCCAGCAACCTCCATTTTATTTCCTAAGATTGTCTTATGGTTCGTCTCCCTCTCTGGTTTCTTCTTATTTTTTCTCTCTTCTTCTATGATCCTCTGCCTTGTTTCTCAGATTCCACATATCAGTGAGATCATATGATAATTTTCTTTCTCTGATTGTCTTATTTTGCTCAACATAATACCCCCTAGTTCTATCCACATCGTTGGAAATGGCAAGATTTCATTTTTTGATGGCTACATAGTATTCTGGTGTGTGTGTTTGTGTGTGTGTGTGTGTGTGTATCAATATATCATATCATCTTTAACCACTTATCTGTCGATGGACATCTGTGCTCTTTCCATAGTTTGGCTGTTACACATTTACTTTAGATAGAGGGTTTTATTGTTATGGTTGTCAGTTTTGGGCTGCCTTTATAAGGGGTCCAGATTTTTCTTTTCTCTTTTCTTCTTTTTCTTTTTTAAGGAATTTGGTTTGGAAACTGCTCCTGGTGTCTATGTTTAGCCCCTTACTCTTTATTTAATATATTTTCTGGGCCACCTCATTTAGTACATAATAAATACCTTTGGAATCTTTGTATTTTAGTTTTTTTTATATGTTGAAGACCCACATGTCCATGCGCTTCCTTGCCTTGGTCTTTCTTCTTAGCATTTGATGGAGCTGAGACTGTATTTCCAACTGTCCAGTAGATTCCTCAGTCTGGATGGGTATGTAAAAGGCAGCTGAAGGTTGACACTTTTCAAAATTAAAACCTCTTCTCCATTCAATTACATGCATCATCTGCCTCTCCCCATGGGTTATGAGAACTAGAGGTAGAAGCCCTCACATCATCTTCAGTTGCTTTTTGAGTCCATCTGGTTGATTACCAAGCCAGAATTTAGCAGAAGGGTTAATAGTATCACCAACAAAATGTATCCTGCTGTTTTTTGATCCTGGTAGAGGGTAGGATTGGCTTAGTGTGGGTGCGGTAATGAGGCTCTCAAGATGCTTAAAAATTTCTTCCCTACTATTACGGACTTTTGTGGGTTTTTCATTGGTGTGAAGAGCTGCCTTTTACTATCACTGCCTTTTTGACACAGTTCTAAAATTCTGTAATAGTCTAAAATGGTTCTTTGTTCATATCATGTCATGTGTTTAAAAAACACCAAAGTGACAGACCTATAGGGAAGAGGCAAAACATATCACATCCAGCTGGTTAAAAACAAATAAAACTGTAAATTAGCAGTTGCTGAAAATGGCACACATGTCTCTAGGTAGTTAGTCATATTGTTAGTCAATTTGCAAGTTGCAAGATGAAGCAAGCAGGAGAGTAAAGAAAGGGATTTTGTGCATTTCCCTCAGGTCTCATAGATTTGATCAAATTGACATTAATCGGCAGTGGCAGTTTTTCCATTGAAAGGATTTGAGAAAAATTCCTCTGTTTTCTGAAGTGAAAGAGAGGATTTCTTTGGAGAATGCTGCTGTAACCCTCTGCTCCATTTACAGTTCAATCTTCCAGTTTTTGTTTGTCAGGTGCTTTTGAGATTTATGTTCTCTTATGTTGAATATTGCTTGCTTGCACTTTCCAGGTGTTCGTAAAGGTCACTAGAGACTAGAGCTCTTCACTATACGTTTACATTGGGCAGTAAACTGAGCTGCTGATATTTTTGTGGTTGTGGAGTATGGAAAGAGTGTTTTGCTTATAGCTTTAATTTTTCCTTGACAACAAAATTGGGGAAATTTGTCAAGGGAACTTGACTTTAAATAGTTGGGATTCAGACCTTATTTAATCTGGCAGTTGCTCTACTGTGGTTTTTGTTTTTGTTTTTGTTTTTTAAGAGTATATGAGATGAAAGCTTAGAAAAAAATACCTATGTGGTATTAAGCCTGCCAACACATGACCAATACAAGTCGTGTTAACATATGGACTTAGCTTGTGGAGGAAATGAATGCAGTCTCTGCCTCCTCCCGTCCTGCTCAGTGTTATCACAGTTACTGTTCCTAGGTGTGATCCTTTCACTTGCTCTTCATATTTTCTTTTTTTCCACTCCCTGTATTACATTCCTTCTGATAATAATGTTCAGGTCTATAAATCAATAGGTTCTCTTTTAGTCCAGTCATAGTTAAAGGGCTGCTTAATAATTTATAAATGTCAAGATGAGGATGAGGCCTATGGAAAAACCTGCAGTTTTGCACATAATATTTAATAAAATTTGCATTTTAAATTGTAATGCTGTAGATTTAATGTGTGTATGTTTTAACATAAACTATTGACAGTATTATTAAGCTTCCTCACTCTGTTCTTTAAAGAAACATGACATTTAGTGTTTGTTGTTTTCGCATTTATCTTTTGGAGCCCTTCGTTGCAAATTAATGGGTCTCTCAGTAATGACTTTATTTCCAAGTTCTTGGCAGACACTTGCTTTAAAGAGGTGCCATACTTATATTGGAAATCCCTAATGTAGACTTGATGGCTTTCTCTTTTCATTCCCAGGTGGACAAGAGGCAGATAATTTTTTCTAATTAGAGTATGTGTTGGAAGCTGAGCAGGACTAGGGTATATTATGGGTGATGTCCGGCTCTTATTTTATCCTTTAAAGTTTGATGTAATAAATAAATTAATCTCCTATATTATATCAGGGACTATTCTTTTTTTTTTTTTTAAGATTTTATTTATTTATTTGCCAGAGACGGAGGGAGAGAGAGCGAGCACAGGCAGACAAAGAGGCAGGCAGAGGCAGAGGGAGAAGCAGGCTCCCTGCCGAGCAAGGAGCCCGATGTGGGACTCGATCCCAGGACCCTGGGATCATGACCTGAGCCGAAGGCAGCTGCTCAACCAACTGAGCCACCCAGGCGTCCCTCAGGGACTATTCTTGAATGTGTATCTCTGTTCTTACCAAGAGAAGGGTGAAAATGAAATACTATTTTGTCTTCCATATGAGTTTATTCTAGGTATTGCTGATTACACATATTCAAGGTATTTGTTTTTTGTTTTGTAGACAGAATTAGTATTTGACCCTGAGTTAACAGTATTTAAGATTTTTTGTGAACACCTAATAGAGAACACTGGTATATCCTTTTTTTTTATGTGTAGTAAATGATTTAACACATAACATACAGAGGATGTAAAAAACAGAGGAGTATCAACAGTAATAAAATTAAAAAAAAAAACCCCACAAATTTCTGAAGTCATCTGTTTCCAAAGTTGCTTGTAGAAAGAAGTCTTCCTAGCATATTTTAAATATATCAATTTCACTTATATCTTCAATTCTTTGCTTCTCCTTTTAGTGGAAAAGGCTATTTTTGAATAGACACTGGATGAGCTGCCCACTACCTCCCCACACGGTTTCAAGTTTTATGGATTAATCTTCCCATCACACATGCAGCCACTTCCATTTAAAATACATCTTTTTTTTTTTTAAAGATTTTATTTAGTTATTTGATAGACAGAGATCACAAGTAGGCAGAGAGGCAGGCGGAGAGAGAGGGGGAAGCAGGCTTCCCGCTGAGCAGAGAACCCAATGCGGGGCTCGATCCCAGGACCCTGAGATCATGAGCTGAGCTGAAGGCAGAGGCTTTAACCCACTGAGCCACACAGGTGACCCTTATGGATATATTTTTTAAATTGTTGCCTAATGTTTTTCAGCTTGCAGTTTTCATTAGGGAACATTCATTTCATCTAGAATGATGTTCAGTTTATTGACATAGGTGTGGTAAAGAATCCTTTGCTGTAAGAAATTGCAGGCCTGGGCTCGAATATCTTCTATATACTCTTTATGTATTTGCCACCTGACAGGTTATTCATGAGTCTCAGTTTCCTAATTCACAAGATTGTGATGATAATAGTTGTAGCTCCTAGCTGTTTGAGGATTAAATAACACCATTGGTTTGAAGCATTTAAAAGAATGACCAGATCAGAGCAAGTGTTCCATTGGGGACAGTTATTGTTTTATATAAGGATTGCCATCCCAGCTTTCCTTTGATGTCCATTAGCATGGTAAATGGTTTTCTACCCCCTCATTTTAAATCTGGAGGTGTCTTTGGGTCTAAAATGAGTCTCTTGCAGACAGCATATCAATGGATCTTGTTTTTTTCATCACGTCTGATACCCTGTGTCTTTTTTTTTTTTTTTAAAGATTTTATTTATTTATTTGACAGAGAGAGAGATCACAAGTTGGCGGAGAGTCAGGCAGAGAGAGAGAGAGAGAAGCAGGCTCCCGCTGAGCAAAGAGCCTGATGCGGGGCTCGATCCCAGGACACTGGGATCATGACCTGAGCCGAAGGCAGCGGCTTAATCCACTGAGCCACCCAGGCGCCCCGTGTCTTTTAATTAGAGCACTTATCCCATGTACATTCAGGGTAACTATTGAAAGATATGAATTTAGTGTCATTGTATTGCCTGTAGGTGACTGTTACTGTATATTATCTCTGTTCCCTTCTGAGCTATGTTATTATTAGGCTTTCTCTTTGCTTAGAGGATCCCTTTCAATATTTCCTGTAGGGCTGGTTTGGCGTTTGCAAATTCTTTTAGTTTTTGTTTGTCCTGGAAGCTTTTTATCTCTCCTTCTATTTTCATTGACAGCCTAGCTGGATATAGTATTCTTGGCTGCATATTTTTCTCATTTAGTGCTCTGAATATATCATGCCGGTTCTTTCTGGCCTGCCAGAATGTGGATAGGTCTCCTGCCAGTCTAATGTTTCTACTGTTGTAGGTTACAGATTTCTTGTCCTGAGCTGCTTTCAGGATTTTCTCTTTGTCTCTAAGACTTGTAAGTTTTGCTATTAGATGTAAGGGTACTGACCTATTTTTATTGATTTTGATGGGAGGGGGGTCGTCTCTGTGCCTCCTGTTCCCTTCCCCAGATTTGGGAAGTTTTCTGTTGTAATTTGCTCCTGTATACCTTTGCCCCCCCCTTTCTTCTTCTGTGATCTCAAAATATTCTAGAACTGTTTTGTCTTATGGTATCACTTTATCTCTGGAATTCTCCCCTTGTGATGCAGTAGTTTTGTATCTCTCTTTTTCTCAGCTTCTTTATTCTCCTTCATTTGGTCTCGGTATCATTAATTCTCTCTTCTGTTTCATTTATCCTAGTAGATAGAGCCTCCATTTTTTGTTACACCTCATTAATAGCCTTTTTGATCTTGACTTGGTTAGATTTTAGTTCTTTTATTTCTCCAGAAAGGGATTCTGTACTATCTTCTGTGCTTTTTTCAAGCTCAGCTAGTATCTTTATATTCCTCATTCTGAATTCTAGTTCTGACACCTTACTAATGTCTGTATTGATTGGGTCCCTGGCAGTTAGCATGCCTCTTCTTGTTCCTTTTCTTTTTGAGGTGAGTTTTTCTGTTTTGTCGTTTTGTCCAGAAAAGAATAGATGAATGAGAGCACAAAATGCTAAAAAGTGTAACAATGACCCCAGAAAAATACACAGTAAACAAATTAGAAGAGACCCAAAACTGGAGGGGATAGAAGGTGGGAGGGAGGGGAGAAGAATATAATCAGGCTAGTGAATAGAACAGAACCACACACTAGATTTTGGGTGTATTTTGGTCTGTTAGAAGAAACTGCCTCCCAAAATTTTAAAGAAAGAAAACTTATTTATATACAAAAGAAGGGTAAATATGATGAAGGCATGGAATATGAGTATAAAGATGAAAATTTAAAAACATTTTAAAAAAGGATTGATAATTGGTTAAAAAAGGAAAGAAAAAGTTTTTTTTAAAAAGGGAGAGAATGTGATCAAGTGGGAGACTAGAACAAAGCCATACATTAGATTTAGGGTATATTTTGGTCTTTTAAAAGAAGAAGCTGTATCTCAAAATTTTAAAGAAAGACACACACACACACACACACACACACACACACACACACACAAAATAAGGTTAAATACAATGAAGGGATAGATATGACTGTAAAAATGAAAATTCAAAAAGATTTTAAGAAAGGAATTGATAAGATGTTGGTTGAAAAGGAAAAAGAAAAATTAAAAAAAAAAAAAAGAAAATGAAGAAAACTAACTTTGACAGAACGGAGAATCACGGGAAAAAAGCCATGAATTCTATGTGCTGCATTCCCCTAGCACTGGAGTTCTGTAGTTCTCACTGATCGGTGAGCTTGGTCTTGACTGGTTATTCTTGCTGATCTTCTGGGGGAGGGGCCTGATGTAGTGATTCTGAAAAGTCTTTGTCCAAGGTGAAACTGCACCATCCTTGTCAGGGGCCAGGCTAAGTCATCTGCTCAGGTTCGCCCTCAGAGCTTTTGTTCCCTTAATGCTTTCTATACAGCTTTGGAGGATGGGAATGAAAATGGTGACCTCCCAAGCTCCAGCCCTGGAGGAGCTGGGAACTCAGGGTTCCATTTCTCAGTGAGCCCTCAGAGAAAAGCAGTCATTCCAGTTTCTTGTTCTCCAGCTCTGCTCCATGGTCATCTGGCCTGTTACTGAGCCTTCTTGTCTCTGGCACACGGCCCTGTTTAGAGTCTTCAAACCCAGCAGATTTCTGCAGCACGGTGCCATGCTGCTTCCACCTGGGGGAGGAAGGGGAGCCTGCCCGGATCTGCTGCTTGTTGGGTTTTTGCTGGAAGAGTAATGGCCCAACTCTGCTGGGATCACGGTTTATGGCAACCGCTACCGGAAAGCCCATGTCTGGGCTCAGTCTTTGCAGCTGGTTTCCCTGCTCTGATACTTAGGAGCTGTGCCACACTCAGGCATCCCTGGTCATTCTGTGACCCCGAGGTCCTGAGACCACACTGTGGTCTAAGCGCTGGAGCAATGTACCTCCATGGAGCAGACTTCTAAAAATTCTGATTTTGTGTTCTGCTGTTCTATCTTACTAGTTGGTTGATCTAGGCACCCCCACTCCTCACCCCCAGGTCTGTCTTCCCAAATATCACCTTGGATTCACTTCTCTGCATGTCCTACCTTCCAGACAGTGGTTGCTTTTCTGTTCATAGAAATGCTGCTATTCGTTTTTTTTTTTTTTTCTTCCCCCTTTTAAAACTTTTTATTTATTTATTGGACAGAGAGAGAGAGATTACAGGTAGGCAGAGCAGCAGGTGGGGGTGCAGGGGAAGCAGGCTTCCTGCTGAGCAGGGAGCCTGATGCAGGGCTCTATCCCTGGAGCCTGAGATAATGATCTGAGCCAAAGGCAGAGGCTTAACCACAGAGCCATCTAGGCGCCCTGAATTGCTGCTATTTTATTCTTCAGGCTCCTTTTGAGTTTGTAGGTGTTCAGAATGGTGTGCTAATTATTTAGCTGAATTCCTGGGACCAATGAAATTTAAGTCTCCTATTCCTCTGCCATCTTGATTTGCCATCTTGCTCTTCCCTCCAGGCTCTGGTATATTCTTAAGCTACTTTTTATTTTGCAAAGGGACTCTGTACAAACTGTGATGGTACAGTGGGGCTAAACATACTAGGGCTTGAAGCCATGTATGGTGTATCTGAATAGCCAGAGAGGTTAGAGCTCGCACTTAGCAGTGGGAACTTCAGGAGACACTCTGTTGGTCTGTGCTGTACCATGCCTCCTTCCATAGTTTCCTTCTATTCACTTACAGTTTCTTCATTTTTATGTTTCAGAATGGTAAGTGTCCATGTGGCTCTTGCACCCACAAATTTGACTGTTGTGCTTTTCAGCTTCTCGTTGTATATCACTTAACTGCTCTTGGCGTCTTGGTTACCCTTCTTGGTCATGGAGAGACTTTAGTGCTGAGAAAACATTAGCGGTGCTGCCATCACTGCTGATAAATGGTGGCAGCTGTATAATTATATGTAAGAATGCTTATTTAGAAATGTAGACTGTCTTACTGGGAAGTGACCCTTCCCCTCTTTTTATGGTTATTCTTATTCTGAATGTTAATATAATCAGTCTTTTGGCCCAGGAAGTACAAGGAATCTAAAATAGTCAACTGTGGAACATACTTGCACTGTTCACGTTACCTGGAGTTCATGCTTACCACTGTTCACATATGTAGGAGATGGTATTTCTATAGCATACTGGAAATAGTTTGCAAGTGCTTATATGGGACTCTGAAAAATTCATTGTATATTCTCTACTATAAGATAGGAAATAACAGGGGCGCCTGGGTGGCTCAGTGGGTTGAAGCCTCTGCCTTCGGCACAGGTCATGATCCCAGGGTCCTGGGGTCGAGCTCCGAGTTGGGCTCTCTGCTCGGCAGGGAGCCTGCTTCCTCCTCTCTCTCTGCCTGCCTCTCTGCCTACCTCTGATCTCGCTCTCTGTCAAATAAATAAATAAAAATGTAAAAAAAAAAAAAAAAGGTAGGAAATAACAATGAGGAAAGATAATCGAAATTGAATTTACCTAAAATATCCAATAAAGTGTTTTCCAAATTTGTAATGGGAAATTTGAGCATCTTCTATGAACCATACATTTTTGTGTCAGATCTCTAGGCATAAAATGACTACATTCAGTTTCTGATACAGACTCTTTGATGAACATAGTTTCAGATTCTGGAAGGTCACCATTCATGAAAGAATTTGTTCATAGAGGAGGTAGCAAATGACAGAAGAATATTGCATTTTCTCTTATTGTTGAAAACATCTTTTCTGTCATTAGCCAGAATTTGGTAATTTGATCTTTTAAAATTATATTTCCAGAGTATGATTTTTTGAATTTGGCACTGTTTCCTTTCTTTCATTGATTAATGTAATCATAATTTTCTTGATAAGATGCATAGATTTTTAATCTAGGTATGCCTTTCATATTAAACATTTAAAAATAATACTTCTTGGGACGCCTGGGTGGCTCAGTTGGTTAAGCGGCTGCCTTCGGCTCAGGTCATGATCTCAGGGTCCTGGGATCGAGTCCCACATCGGGCTCCTTGCTCGGCAGGGAGCCTGCTTCTCCCTCTGCCTCTGCCTGCCTCTCTGTCTGCCTGTGCTCACTTGCTCGCTCTCCCTCTATGCCTGACAAATAAATAAATAAAATCTTAAAAAAAAAAAAAAACTTCTTAAAAATAATTCTTCTTTAGGATTCAAATTATGACACCAACTAAACATCACTAATGAGCCTATTAAACTTTGTTTTTCTGGGATTGAACTTCTATTTTGAATTCAATGCTTAATCACTATATTTTCTTTCTTTCTTTTTACGTAGACCTTAAGCGTACAGTGTTCACTTTAGGGCCTCAGAAATATTACCTATGGAAGTTATTTTTAAAATCCAGTACTTCTCTTTTATTAATTTGCAAGGAGAGAACCTTTCAAACAGCATACCCTACCCTTAAGTCTTCATTTGGACCACAGGTGTATTTCCCTTTGAAATAGGGTGGGGGAGTGTTCCCCTCTTATGTCTTCCTAGAGTGGAAACCAACTAAGACTGTAGCAGCCTAGATTTTATTAAATGCAGCATTTGGTACCATCATTAATACAGAATTTGTCTATAGGCAATTTTTACATTTGTAGTGGATTTCTCTGTGAATAAATCCCTCTATTGTTTTCATTTTGGGATTTTCAGAATGTGGTCTTGATGCAGTCTTTCCACCATCTTGTTACTGTAGCTTCACTGGTCATTCACAAATTTAGTTGGCCTCTCAGTGGTTTCTTACTTGCTGCAAATTATTTTCGTGCCACCTTGGAATATTTCAGCCCTATATTTCAACCATCTAGTCACATGGTTGTTGATACTACTTTTATGGTGAGGACTCATAGGTTTACATGCCCAAAGCTTTCTGACCTCTCAACTCTGCTTAGCTATCTACTAGCCATCTCAAATTTAACATGTTTCAAACAGAATTCCCAGTTTTCCTTCTTGTCCCAAGATCAGGAAATGTCAGCTCAGTTGCTCAGTCCTAGATCTGGGCCCCTTCTTTGTCTCATTCTATATCCAGTCTGACAACAGATTGTGATGGCTTTGCTTGAATAGTCTGTGTTCTGACTTCTGCTAGCGCCCATGTGACCACTACCTTGCGGGAATCAGTAGTTTGCTTATCCCTACAGCAGCCAGAGGGAATCTATATAATGTAACTCAGTTACTTCTGTCTGCAAGACCCTACAGTGGCTTTTCCCTTGTTTCAGTAAATGCTCCCAGTTTCCTCTCATCTCTGGCTTTCTTCTTGTCTCCACCGCTCTGGCCACTTTGGCCTTCTGCTGCTGTTTGGATATGCCAGGCACGCTTCTGTCTCAGGCCTTCATTCTTGCTTTTCTCTCTAGCTGGAGTGCTTTCCCCCTGGCTAACCACACAACTTGCTCACTTACTTTCTTTTAAGTCAAATGACCTCTTATGAGTGATTACCATAAATAGCTTAACAGCCTTTCATCGTCTCTGCCTGGATTTGCTTTTCTCCATCGCACTTATCACCAGGTAGTAAACTATGTATTTTCCTGTTTGTTTGCCTTCTCTCTCTCTCTTCCTTCTAAACTCTCAGCTCTGTCTGAGGTTAGAGATTTCATGTATTCTGGTCACACATGGATATTTGCTGAGGTAGTGGAAGAAGTAACCGAGAGTCTGCTCTGGACTTTGTGTGTATTTGATGATCAGTGTTGTGGTCCAGGCCTTAGGACTTGCAGTATACCCTGCTCACTCACTGCTTGCCTGCCTCTGTAGCTGAGTAGATCTGGTGGCTCTTCTGTTTTTCTCTGACTGACCACAGGCCAACAGAGATGGCAGGGCAATACATGCGGTCAACCTAGAGAGTGTCACACCCAGTTAGAGTAGCTCACACATACGGTGCCTGGGTGCCTCAGTTGGTTAAGCTGCTGCTTTCAGCTCCCATCATGATCCCAGAGTCCTGGGATCGAGCCCCGGCATCGGGCTCCCTGCTCAGGGAAGAGCCAGCTTCTCCCTCTTCCTCTGCCTGCTGCTCTGCCTACTGCTCTGCCTACTTGTACAATCTATCTCTGTGTCAAACAAAACAAAACAAAACAAAACAAAACAAAACAAAACAAAACACAAAAACCTTTAGACTAGCTCACACATAGAAAATGGCCAGTTGAGTTTTGGCTTAGACTTCTTTTAGTCAGGGCTACTTTTCGTTTTCATCTAAGGGTCAGATTCTAAGTGTTTTTAGAAGGACTGCTCCAGTGAGTTTATGATTCTGTTTTTCCCTTGATGTAATTTGTACCCCTGGATTAGAAGTGTATTATGAATGCTTTTGGATTTTCATATGTGTGTGAGGTGTAATTGTATTAACTATAAAATTCACCCTGTCATCAAATGCTGAGAGCTTCTGTGCCATGGTTTGGAATTATTTTGAATCTTGGAACCCTGCAGACTTAAAGCCACCCTGTCCCTCTTACCTGCTTTTGAACATGTTGGATAAAGGTGGTAAACCTGACTACATATTCCTATGTATTAAAGATTGCTGTGGTCCAAAGAAGATTCTCTTTCATTTCTAGCATTACATGAAATAAAACTTCTCCTTCTATATGTTTAATTAATTATTCTTTTACAGCTTTAAGAGGTGGTGTTAGTTCCAGAGGTAAAAGCTCATCCTTACTTTAGCCAGGTTTATCTTTTTTCTTAGCTGGAGTAAGCTTGAGCTTTTTCTTACTTGTTTGTAGCACTGCTGTTTGTGTGTTTGAATAGCTTTATTGAAATATGATTTACATATAATTTACCCATTTAAATTATACATTTAATGGCTTTTAATATATTCACAGATAGGTGCATCCATCACCACAGTCAATTCTAGAACATTTTTATCACTCCTAAAAGGAACCTAGTAACCATAGCAGTCCCATGACCCCCCACCCCCAATCTGCTTTGTATCTCTGTGGATTTGCCTTTCCTGGACACATCTGTGATTGGCTTTTCCCCCCATGTATCATAATGTTTTCCAGGTTTTATTCATGTTGTAGCATGTATAAGTATTTTACTTCTTTTTATTGCTGAATAATGTTCTGTTGTGTGGATGTATTTTAGTCATCCCTCTGCTTAGGGTTCTATTTATGGCTGTGCTTTGGGAAAGTGAGTTTAGGAATTCTATATCCTTTCATATCAGGGACTTGGATTCACAGGCATTTGGTTTCCCTCATACTTGGCATTGTAGACATCAGGTTTTCTCTTTAATTATATGATAACAGAAGCATCCACTTGGCCCCATGATTAGGCAAGTCACTGACGAGTAATACTACTCCTAACAACCCTTCAGGGCTTGCCAGGGAACATCAAGATTTTCAGGATATATTATTTCTGTTTTCCTAATTCAGTGTCAGGGACCTGTGTAATACTATTTCAGGCAGTGCTTTGAATTAGTCTAGCTTTTTGCAGAGAACAAAAAACATGCCATCTTAGAGTTTTTGTAATGGTGTTTGCTTTATGGATTGCATATTACGTAAGCATAATTACGAACAAAACAACACACATGCTTATTAGCCCCTTGAAATCTCTGTGATAGAATTTATTTGTTTAAAGCAGCGGTTCTCAACTGTAAGCAACTTTGCTTCCCAGAGGATAGGTGTCAATATTTGGAGTTATTTTTTGTTGTCCTGATTGGAGCAGAGGGTTGTGATATTACAGCCTGCATGGGTTGGAGACCCAGGGATAATACATAGGACAGCCTCCCCACAACAAAGGATGATTTGGCCCCAAATGTTTATCATGCCACAGTTGAGAAAGCCTGCTTTAGAGTGACCATTGAATTTTCTTTAATCCACTGAGCAGAAGTGATGTAGCTCTAGGCAGTGTGCAAGGCAAAAAATTCAGTGTGTATTTTGTAGAACTTCACATTTAACAATATAGGAGAGCAGTTGCTTATATTGAATGAGTTTGTGTGTTCTTTAAGGGATGCTTGAATGGTTGATTAGTTATTTCCTTGTTGGAAACCACCTTGGACACCTCATCTTTCCTTACTCCTACTTCAAATAAAAAGAGTATATATTGTTTGTTATTTAAACAATTTAATTGAGTTGTTAATTGTAATCTAGAGTTTTGCTGTTTCGGGTGCTTTCCCCACCCTTCGCAGGTTCTTTGTTTTGTGATTGTTATGTGCTTTTGGAAGAAATTGTCAAGAGTCCACTAATCTTTATTCTTTCCACTTTTCCCCAAGCTTCAGAGGGAGGAAATGTTACTCTAAGCATTATATCCACTTTTGAATAAGCGACAGTCATTCAGCACTTCCTTCTGTTTTGATATCACAGAGGTCCCTCCCTGAATTTGACTGGTGTGTCCCATCTCCATTATGTTCTTTCAGTACCGGGTATGCTAACTCATGATTGATTGAGTTTAAGTATTCATTAACCCCAAATGTAGAGAATTGTTGGAGTTGCATGTATAGCCACTCATTCGCTTATATTGTTGAGCTTGTCGGGTGGAAGAACTTCACAACTCTTTTTTTTTTTTACACAGAAGAACTACTCTTAATACCACATCAGTTTTGGGTAAAACATAGTCTTACCTCTGCATGGGGTCACAGACCTGCTGACCCCAAATTTCAGTGTTACCTTGCAGGTTCGTAGGTGATTTCTCTGCCATATTTTGAAGTATTCTCTGCAGCAGGTTGCTGTTTATGAGAATACCGTATTTCTTATCCAGTGAGGGCAAGTGTTGGAGTGACATTTCCCTTTCTAGAGCAAAAGTCATTAATTACATTTTCTCTCCCAGGATGTTGATATGAAAAGGAACAGGAGAAGAAAATTGGTTTCCTTTTGAAAGCAAGTTGCCCAACTGTAGCATGCCTTTTTGGTTTTCCTTGGCATGTAGGCTGCAGCTGCTTCTCTTAGAGGCAGGGCCCGGAAGATGGGGTAGCTTTCTTGTGTCTTCTGCATTTGGACCATTCATTTTGTTCCTAAGAGAGAATGCTAAATGCAGAAATGGCAAAGGCAGAAGTTCTTGGGGTGCTTTGGTTCCTGATCTAGGCTTTCAGAGACAGGGGATTGGAAAGCAAGCTTGTTCAGATGGAACTAACAACTCCTACACCTCCAGTCAGACAAGGTCAATGTTTCCAAAATGTTCCTTTTGTCTCAAGAGTCTTCAGTGACACCTGTTTGCTTAGTCTGTTGTTTTGGATAACTTAGCTTTTAAGGATGGATAATTTAAGGCAATATGGCCTTGTGGTTAAGAGTATAGGCCCCGGAGGCTGCGGCCTGGTTATATATCCTAGATCTAACACATAATTGTGTGATTTTGGTCTACTTGCTCAGCTTCTCTGTGGTTGCTTTTGCATTGGAAAATGTACATAACAGTAGTACTATTGAACAGAGTTAGATTGGTCATATGTCCTGGTTTACATGTTTTTTTTCTTGAATAATTACTAATCTGGTGAAGATTAAATGGATTAATGTGTAAAATGCTTAGGGCATTTTAAGTGCTCAGTGAGTGATAGTTGCTTTATTATTTTAGGAACCTCCATTAACTGTCCTCCCCATGTGCCCCTCCCCCAGCGCATTTCCTACTGGTTTTTCTCTATAGTTCCCATTAAGGATGGTGATTAACCCACCTTTCTTCTTACTATACTTCTTTGCACCTGAAATGTTTTCTCTATCTTTTTGCTCATCCCTACCCTGTTCAGGGTTTATGATCCAGCCTGAGCACCACTTCACTTGTGTGCTCATGAAATATTTTCTTTCCCCAATAAAAGTCTTATCATAGTGCTCTCTTGACTTACCTAGCTCATGTGTGAGACGGAGGGCAGGAAAAGATGATTTATTGCTTATCTTTGCATACCAGGCAGAGTTAGGATTTGAGAAATCTGAGAATACAAGAGGGGGCAGAAACAGTCAAGGGTCAATTTCTCATGGAGCTTCTAGCTTCTGGACAGCTGCTAATCAAGTCACACAAATAACTGTGAACTTACAGTTGTAGAAAGTGTTGCAAAGGGATTTAACCTAATCATTTTGGACAGGAAAAGACATCTCAAGGAAGTTGTTGTTGAGCTGTGACCTGAAGGAAGAGTAGGAGACACATAGGCCAAGAAAGGAGAGAAGCATCACAGACCAAAGGAAGAACCTGAGCAAAGTACATGCTCTGGGCAGGGGGGCGTGTGGTATATTCAGGGAACTGAGGGAAGGAATGCCAGAGTGGTGTGAGATGAGTCAGATAAGATGAAGGGCTTGGAACATTGGTGTGGCTTAGTCAGAGGAGTATGCAGCTCTTGGTCTTGGGGGATTATGAGTTTAAGCCCCACATTAGAGGTAGAGATAAGAAAACATTAGAAAAAAATAAAAGGGCCTTGTAGATCATGTTATGATTTGGGTTTTTAGCCAACAGAAGTGGGAAGTCATTGAATGACCATTTTTAAGGTGTGATTGACATAATCATATCAGCCTTTTGAGAGGTGTACCCTTGGCTGGAGTGTAGAAGGAGAACTGTAAGGGCTCATAGTGGATTTGAAGAGAAGCCAGTTGAAGTGGTCCAGAAAAGCCATCCTAGAAGCTGTAACTGAGGTTGTGATGTTGGAGGTGTCCTGAAGTAGAGGAGGTTGAGAGAAATTTATTAGGTAACAGTGACAGGGTTGGCTGATGCTAGGGTGAAAGGTGGTCACTAATGATGCTGCCTGGGTGTCTCGCTGGCATGACAAGGATGAGGAGGGGCACCAGTCACTGAGAGAGACTATTTAGAAGAAGGGCTCATTTGGGGCCAGAGCATGCCTTTAGTTTGGATATGTTGAGGTACCTTTGAGATCTCCAGGAGGAGACTTGAGGTGGACAGTTTTCATTCTGTGGAGGTTTGGTAGACATGTCCGTTTGTGGTCACTTGTGTGTTTGTGTTACCTGTGGGCTGGTGGACGTGTATGAGATTGATGAGGATAGAAGTCGAGGATGAGAAAGGGGACACCGTGCCCTATAGAACTCCTGCTCTGGCTGGTGGGGTACTGGGGGGCAGAGGGTCAGGTTGATAGACCCAGGAGAGGACTGTGCCAGGTAAGCCAAAGGTGAGCAGCCTTTCCAGAGGGAGGGTGTGTGTTCAGCGGAGTGGTCAAATGATAATGAGGTTGACACTCTACAGTGGGTTTGGTACAGAGAGGAAATTGCTGTAATGGGAGTTGTTCCAGTAAACATGCTATGATAGCCATGGTCCTTGTCAGTTAGTGGAGAATGACCATAGGCTAGCAGTGCCTGATGGCAATGGGATGAGCGATGGCCCTTTTACAGGCAGACTGGGAGTACTGGGAGCCTTCCGGGAGTGAGGCGGCAGAAATGCCTGAGGCCCTGAAGGTGAGCTAAGGTTAGGCAGACCAAAGGGAGGGGGTGAGTATTCTAAGCACATGGGTTTCCTGAGAAGGAAGGGAGTGCTTTGAGGGGGCTGGAGCACATGGGAGAGGTGGAGAGGGAGCTGGAGAAGCCAAAGGACAGTCAGGACATGAGGTTCTTCCCAGTCTTTGGAAGTGAATTGTACTTTTTTTTTTTTTTTTTTTAATTTTTAAAAAAAGATTTTGTTTATTTATTTGACAGACAGAGATCACAAGCAGGCAGAGAGGCAGGCAGAGAGAGAGGAGGAAGCAGGCTCCCCGCTGAGCAGAGAGTGCGATGTGGGGCTCTATCCTAAGACCTTGGGATCATGACCTGAGCCAAAGGCAGAGGCTTTAACTCACTGAGCCACCCAGGCACCCCTGAATTGTACTTTAAAGGCTGGATTGTGTGGGGGTGTGAATTATACCTGTTTAAAAAGAGTGGTGCAGTGTCGGACATGCTGGCTGGCTGCATTGCGGGGTAAATTGGAAGGAGGGCAAAAAGCAAAATTTTAGTGGCAGAGATCAGTTTGAAGGCAGTTGTATTAGTCTCTGTGAAAGATGTTGATGCCTTGTCACTGAATCGGGGGGAGCAGTAGATAACATTATAGAAATATTCAGGCTGTGACTGGTGGACCCTAAGAGCTGAGCCAAATACTTGCTGTGTGATTGGAAATTTGACAAACAAATATTTCTTGATGTGGTTGAATGAGGAAAAATTAATTGTACTTCACTAGCTGCATTGGTGAGTCAAGTGTCCTATAGAATTTGGCTTGAGTAACTGGGATTATTAGCATTCAGGGAGTGAGACCTCAGGAGGAAGTGGCAACTTTTCATGGACAAGTGAGTTTTATATGATCCCAGAGATGATCTTTTTGAATTTTTGTCATTTGTAGTCCATTCTACACAATTTAGTTCTCAGTCGTACAGTAGAATGCCCCCACCCCCAGCCCGCGCCACAAGAGGCACTAAACCTGGAGGGTAGGCATGATGTTTGGCTACGTTTGTATCTTGCATAGCACAATATACTATTGGGTATTATCTGCTGGTGAGAGTTTGCATCTGTAAAGCACTTCACAGTCTATAAGTGCGTATGCATAAAGTGTGCTTAATTAACTTAATTCTCAAAGCAGTTCTGGGAGGTCGCTGGTGATTGTCCTTATTTTACAGCAGTGAAACGGATTTGGAGAGGTAGAGTGATTTGCCCAAGGCAGTTCAGTACATAGCAGTGCCAAGATCTTGGGTCTTGGCTTTTCAGTCCAGTTCTGACATGGGTCTAACCTCCTGAGACTGCTTAAATAGTGTCAGGAAATGGTTTTCTTAAAATGAGATTTGGGCCCTGAGCATGACAGGAATTTTAGCATTTTCTGAATCGGTTCTGGTAAGTCGTGTTGAGGGGTTTGTGAGCGGTTGTTGGCTTCACTTTAAGAGGCAAATGATGTTTATGCGGAGGGTGAACTAGCTGAAGTTATAAAGAGTAGTAGTTCTGTATCACTGACTCTTGAAGGCCTTTGACTTTGATAAGATGAGAGCACAGCTAGGCTGGCTGACCAGATTTTTATCAGTTAAGATAAAATGATGAAGTGCAACCTGATAAATGTGGGAACTACTGAGAAGAATACATGTTTTTTTATAAGTCCTAGGGGTGCTGCTTTTGGAAATTTGTGAGTTGCAGGTCTGTTTTGAATATGCTCTCCACTCAAGCATGAGTACTAAAGGTTTTTGTGGGTCTAAAAAATTTTATCAGAAAAGCTATGCACATTCACTTCCTTGGTGATCTTATTCAATCTCATGGCTTTAAAAATGAAATTAAAAGTACATCTTTATCTCCAGCATGGACCTCTGCCTACTGAAGATCTTTGTGTGCTTTTTATAAGCCTCTCAAACTTAGCATGTTCGTACCTGAGCTCTTAATTTTCTTCCAAAACTCATATAACGCCTGCTTCGTCATCCAGCTGCTCATGCCAGAGCACTTGGAGTTGTTCCTGGTTTCTTTCCGTCCCACCTCACCTCCCAGTTTGTCAGCACATCCAGTTTGCCACTTACCTTAAAAGTACACAGAAAATAAGACTTCTCCCCTTTTCTGCCCGTGCCGTGCTGGTCTGTCTCAGCTGCCTCTGCCTCTTACCTGGCTTATTATATAGTAAGCCTCCTCCCTCACTGGTCTTCATGCTGTAACCCCTGCATCCCTTTAGGTTTTTTCTCAACGATTAGAGTGATCTTAAACATAGTCAGATCATGTCTTTCTCTGTTACTCAGATCCCTGCAGTAGCTGAAGTGTCATTCAAGTCACTTCATGTCACTTAATGACACTTGAGTAAAGGCTCCAGCGTCCTTACACTGGCTTGCAAGGCAGGATTCAGCCGCCACTTCATGTCTCTTAACTCATCTCCTTCCACTTTCCCTCTTCCTCATGCCACTGCAGCGCCACTGGCCTCCTGGATCTTGTGTGTGCTCAGCTCACTTCTGTCTCTGGACATTTGCACCTCCTCCCCCTCTGCTGGAATAAGCTCCTTTCATGTACCCCACGGCTTTAACAAAGCCCAAGGCCTTCCTTGCAAGTCTCCCACACTGAGTCCTGTTCCACCCCCCTCTGGATTCCTTACTTAAGATCTTCTCATATACTGTATACATATCATTCTTTTGATTATGGTGTCTTTCCATTCCCTGGACCATCAACTCCACAAGAGCAGGGAAGTTTGTGTGTGGTTCTCTCCTGCTTTCCTCAAACCTAGAGCAGTAAGTAGTACACAGTAGGCATTTGGTAGACATTTGTTCAGTGAATAGACTTGTGACTCTGAACATGTTCTAGATTAGATTTTCTTTTTTCTTTTGTTTTTAAAGTATTTTATAGTGGTATGCGAGTGGCTCAGGAAATCGAGCATCCAACTCTTGATTTTGGCTTAGGTCATGATCCTTGGGATTGTGGGATGGAGCCCTGCATGGGTCTCTGAGCTCAGTGGGGAGTCTGCTTAGGGTTCTCTCTCCCTCTGCCCCTCCCCCCAACTTGTGTGTGAGTGCGCCTCGCTTTTGCTCTCTCAAATAAATAAAAAAATAAAATCTTAAAAAGTATCTTATGGTTTTTGTTTAACTGGGTTGAGCAAGTGAATCAACAGAAATATCTTTAGTATTTTTGTCTTTGTTACTGGATAAAAATTTCTTTTGGGGAAGGGAAGGGCAAAGTGAGTGTGTTTCCTAAATCTGTCTGTGCAAATTATCAGCCTGGATGCATGCAGGAAAAGTTAGCACCGATGAAGAGCTGGTGACTTTGGGGCACAGATTACAACCTGAGTAGTAGGTTATAATTGGGTCGGATGGGGCTTCCTTGGGCAGAATCATTGGCTGTATGGCTTCATGCACATGATTTCTTCTCAGTTTCCCTTCTTTAGTATATAAAGTGGGGATGGTGACTTCTGTCAAGTTCACTGAGCTGCTGAGAAAGAATTGAATGAGATCATGGCAGGAACCTGCTCTATAAACCCCTTATTGTTAACAAAAATGCTATTGTATTGATAGATCATTTCTAGCAAATTGAAATGACATCTACACTTGTCATTGCCATCTGGTTTCTCTCTGGATTCCTTTCCTTAAATGTCACATTATTATTGTCTGTTGGTCATTGCATAATGAGGCTCAGAAAAAATCTGATTAGTATGGTAAATGCAGAGGGAAAAAAATACATCCCTGTTGCACTGTGTTTTAGAGTCAAATGTAAATGGTAATTGGTTGACTTTTGCTTTGGATTATCACTGTTCTTAGTTACCTGAAAGTTTTGGATATACACACGGGGCTTTATTTTATGGAGAGGTCTTTTCTGGTGTCAGAGTTGACCTTTAAAAGCTTTAGAGAGAGAATATAATCATTTTGGATGGTTTTGGCATGACCAAATAGAATTTTCTCTGTGTTTAGATATAATAGAATAGACCAAATAGACCAAATAGAAGTTTCTCTGTGTTTTTCTGTGTGTGCAATTGCAAGTTGATTTGTTTGTTGTTGTCTGAATAAAGAGGACCAATCTTTTGTTTGTTTGCATGTGTCGTTTTCTGTCTGGCCCTAGTAACATAAGAAGCAGATGGTTCTCATATTGATCAGTTGTTTGCTTTTGGGGGGGTTGGTAGGGGCACTTAGAGCATTGAGGGCAAGGACTCTTGAGTTTTTTCCTCATTGTGTCTTCAGTTCCAAACACCTGGCATGTAGATAGTATTTAGTATAGATTGTTCAACAAATGAGAGATGTTGAGGAAGATGATTCAGGATGGCAAGAGATAAATTACTGGTAATTATGACTGTCCTAAAACTGACTTGTAAACAAAATAGTCCATGTCCATCTGTCACTGTCCTCTCCTCACCCTGTAAAATTTTTACAAGAATTGTGTTGGGTTGAGATTGGAGAGTCTCTCTCCTCATTGTAAAGTCTTACAAACTTAAGTCTTTCCTTGTTGAGCTTAGTTCTAGAGAGGAGTTTACTAGGGAGGTTATTAATAGTGGAAATTTGAAAGCATGTAAAAACCACCTCATATTCCCTAAAGATGGAAGATTGTTTTTGGAAGCTGTTTTGTCAAGGCAGAGATAATTCAGAGATACCATTTTTCCTGGAAAATAACTAGAGCAGGAGACTTAGAAGATGGGAAGAATTGCAATTGAAGGCAAGACTCTTGCTTTGAGGGTCATCACTTTTATTTGAGTCAATACCTGTGTTTATTCTTGAGAGGAGCTCTGGAAATTTGGCAATGTGGCTGGAAAGAGTTTTCAGAAGATAGTTCCCTGTGAGAGACATCTTGAGACATTTTTCCAGGCTATCCAATTATTTTTTAACCCCCCCCCCCCGTGTTAATACTTTTAGTATATAGGTTCTTGCCCTTGTAAATTAATATTATGGGTTATGAAGCTCCTTTTATGTAATTGTACCCATTATATATTGTGTATTAGGTATGCGTTACTTTTTCCTTCAAAAGAAGAGAACAATTGATGAACAGAAAGTGTGGTTTACTATTATGCATTGAGATGTTTTCATTATTGGTGTGGTAGTAAATCCTAAGCCATAAACTTCACATACTTTGTATCACTTGTCCTAACTTTTTCCAGTGGTTTGCCAGGTTTTTGGGGCTAAAACATGAGTAAGTAAGAGATTCATTTAACAAAGCATTATTTTAGGAAGGAAATATGAGAAAATGTTAAAGTAAAATCAGTTTCTCTTTCTCTCTTTTCTTGCCTAGCGTTTTTGAAACGTTGGGGTAGTTGGAGTGGTTGGATTTTCCCTGGAATTGAGTGAGAAATTCAGAAGACTGAAGCCCAGGCTTACTGTCTACCTTTCACGGAGGCCTAGCCGTGAGAGGACAGAAGAAGGCACGTGGAGAATCATGACAGCTGATAAAGACAAAGACAAAGATAAAGAGAAGGACCGGGACCGAGATCGGGACCGAGAGAGAGATAAACGAGACAAAGCAAGAGAGGGTGAGAATTCAAGACCACGCAGGAGCTGCACCTTGGAAGGAGGAGCCAAAAATTATGCTGAGAGTGACCACAGCGAAGATGAGGATAATGACAATAATAGTGCCACCACGGAGGAATCCACGAAGAAGAACAAAAAGAAACCACCGAAAAAAAAATCTCGTTATGAAAGGACAGACACTGGTGAGATAACCTCTTACATCACTGAGGATGACGTCGTCTACAGACCAGGAGGTAAGGAGCACGGTGTTTGTGGTGGCGAAATGTCATCTGCATTTACAGGCCTGTTTACACATTAGGGAAGACAGGAGACCCAGAAAAGTAGATAGTAGTTTTGGGTTGAAAACAATCAAGGTAGGAAACACATTGACCCACTTCGGCGCAGTTGGATGCGCTGGCTTCTTGCTTGTGTAGAGACACAACTTGGTCTTTTGTCCCGGTTAGTGCATTTGTCAGTTTCTTTCTTTGTGTCCTTGTGCTGCTGCTTCTCTCCCTTCACCATCTGTTCAGTAGATCTCATAGTTAGATGGCTTCCTTGCCTTTTATGTTCAACACAGTTAGGCAGTGGCGACCCTGAGAATAGAACGCATGGAAGGATAAGTAAACCTTAGTGAAGATTCTTAGGAGCGGGATGTTCACATGAGCTGCAGCAATGAGCAGAAGCTGAAGAAGTATCTTTAAAGGCCTTCAGGCTAAAGTTTATTTCTCCTGACAACCTCCTTGTCCAAGGAACTGAGCTTCAGAATCTCTAACCAGTGATAAGAGATGAGGACAACTAACTTGCTTTCTTTTCTAGAAAATGTACTATAATTTACTCAGTGTATCGAGGCTTATAGCATTGTTCAGAGAGAGACAGACCCAGCCTTCAGATGAGATCCAGGGAAACCAGTGATTGAAAACCTAACCTGTTGGGCGCCCACAAATCTCCCCCCTCAAAGATTTATTTATTTCTTTGAGAGAGAGGAAGAGAAAGTACATGCATGAGTGGGGAGAGGGGAAGAGATAGAATCCCAGGCAGACTCCCCGCTTAGTGGGACTTGTGGCTGTATCCTGTGACCTGTGAGATCATGACCCCTGCTGAAATCAACCAGCTGAGCCACCCAGGCGCCCCACAGAACTTTTCTTTCTTCATGTCACCTGTTGTGTGTGTTAAAGTTTTTTTCTTACAGAAGTCAGTAAAACCAGTAAAATCATTTGAATTGCTTATGATGCTAAGAAGTGATATGAATTTCATGAGGTATAATTAAGAGATCAAAAGTCTCCCAGTTTGCTGTTCTTCCAGGGAAGGGAGGGTAAAGAAATTAGGTTATGTTGTTGACGTTGTATAGTTGTTTTACCGAGGAATACTGTAACTTTTCTGAACTTTGTGTAAAGTACCAGATTTTTTTTTATTCCTATATAGGAATTTGTTTTAAATTTCAAAAGATAAGAACAGTATTAGAACTTACCTAGATGAACTTCTAGTCACAAGTATAGTTTATTGATGATTAACTGAGAAGATGCTTACATGGCATGAAAGTATAGCGTTAGGTTTTAGGCGAGCTAGAGCTCTGCGGGGAGATCGAGTAATGTGTGCATTACAGTATTGTTAGGGTCTGTGATTTAGAAGGCTCAGATACTGTACAGTAAGAATACCTGAGCTGCTGAAGAATATCTCATTTCAGAGTTACTGCACATTACTTGCTATCGACCTATTCAGTTCTAAATTGTGAGAAAGGAACAAAATGTGTTAACTTCTTTAGATACAGATATAGTATCATAAATAAGGAAAATATTCAAAATAAGGCAAGATCTCACTTGTTTTCCTTTTCTCATGATATATAACAGGTCATGGTTATGCGATTGTCTGGATCATTGTCAAAAGGCCTGCTGCTTTGTGCAGTACTGAATGCCCACCTTTCTCAGGGGAATATTACTCCTGTGTCAGTGGCGGTATTTTCCTCAAATATTTGTAGTCAGACACGTATGGGAAGTGCTGTACATACTGTCCCTGTCATAAGAGTTCATAGATTCAACTGCAGGACCCTGAGAAGTCCTGCAGTTCTGGTAACCTTTGTAACATTAAAAAAAAAACAAAAACAAAACCCCACCAAATCTGCTGTTTATTTCCCATTATGGGATTGTGGCACCCTGTTTCTGCTGATTATCTCCCTAAGAGAAGCCAGTTTGGAGGGAGTGGGTTTGGGAGCCATTACACATTGATCTTGCACCTTCTAGTGGATAGAAGCCCTTCCTGCTTGATGTGTGGAAGAGTGTGTGAAGGGGTGTCACTCGGGGCTTATTTACAGTGAGTTTTTAAGGGTTTTGGAGTTGAACTGAGTAATTTATGAAGGCAAGCATTGTTTCGTAAATCTGAGGACCTTTGTGAAATATGAAAAAGATAGGCTCTCTCCTGAAGCTACATATGCTACAAAGAAATGATGAAAACCAAAGTAATGTGAAAGTTTTTTGTGACACTCAGAGTATAACCACTTTGTGTGAGGTGCCCCTTGTACTCAGGTGCTGACAGTATTATGACCTGGGGTTCGCACAGGTCCAGTGGATATGTGACTCCTCGGTAAGGAGACTGACCTTGGCCTCTCAGTGTTCTTCAGATTATTTAGTCTGAAAAGAATGGGATTTTATTGAGAAAATCGGTATTATTCGGAATTTCTCACTAGCTAAATTTTATTCTCATCATGGTCACAACTAGCTCTTGTTTGCCCCTGCTCCTCATCTCTGGAATTATTTTTATTTTGTCCTTAAGAGCTCAGCACGATGGACTTGAAGTTACTTATTGTCCCGGTTACCTCCTGCCTTAGGCCATTTGCACTTGCAACTTGCTGTTGCCTCAGGCTAGTGAACCCCTCTTGCATATACACACAGACAGACATACTTAATTCCTGTCCTTTTTTTCAGTGCTCCTTTATCAGTGTTACTGCTTTTCCTCTCCCAGAACTTACAACCAGTAATTTTCTTTTTTATTTCTGTTATTTTAGGATTCATAACTGTCTCCTCCGTAAAGGGTAGAAAGTCTGTTTTTTTGCTTATCATTGAATTCCTGTCTATGACAGTAATGTACATAAAGTGTGTATTTTTAAATATTTGTTGAATAAATAAATTTCTGAAAAATTTTCAAACATTTATTGACTGATTAATGATGTCAGAGTTAGAATAATGGGATGGATGAATGAATAATGGAGTAGGTTCAAATATGGAAGTCTATCTTGAATCATTTATTTGCCAATGAATGATTGAGCTGACTTGTTATAAGAACCAAAACAAAAACCTTGTGGGGCTCTATTATATATTGCCCCATGTCTAATCTAACTTCTTTGTTGTCTATCAGCCGTTACTCTACTTTTGAGATGACTGTCACAGTAACAAATTGATTTATTACACAGCTGTGTGCAGCCAGATTTCCCGTATGGGCTTCCTTAGCATAGGATATTGATCTCTAAAGTTTGCTGTAGGTGGCATATTAATTTCTTTCCACTGTTTTTTCCCCCTCCCCTCCCAGCTTTATTGAGATATAATTGACATCTAATGTTGTTCAAGAGGTACAATGTAGTGATTTAAAATATGTGTATATTGCAAAATGATTACCACAATAAGGCTAGTTAACACATCTGTCACCACATGTAGGTACGTGTGTGTGTGGTGAGAACTTTTGAAATCTGTTCTCTTAATAACTTTCATGCATACAATGCGGTATTGTTAACTGCAGTCATTCATGCTATACATAATATCCCAGAACTTTTTTATCTTGTGACTGGAAGTTTGTACTCTTTGACTACCTCCACCCTTTCCCTCCATCCCCTCCCAAACTTCCACCCTCTCCCTGTGGCAACCACTAATCTGATCTTTGTTTCCATGAGTTTGGTGTTTTTCGATTCCACATATCAGTGACACCATGCAGTGTTTGTCTTTTTTTGTCTCTTTGATTTAGCGTGATGCCCTTAGGGTTCATGTAGTCGTCAGGATCCCTCTCTCCCCTGCCCCCTTTTCATGGTAGGATAATATGTATCTGTATACCACGTTTTCTGTATCCATTTATCCATTTGTGGTCACTTAGGGTGTGAATAATGTTGCAGGGAACATAAGGGTGTGGATATCTCTTCTAGATAGTCATTTCAGTTCCTTCAGCTAAATATTCAGAAGTGGAATTGCTGGATTGTATGGTGGTTCTATTTTTAGTTTTTTGAGTGAGTTTTTCCGTAGTGAGTACCAGTACCCATTTATATTCTTACCAGTAGTGTATTCACTATTTTTCAGTTAGGTACTATGATTTTTTAAAATTTTTATTCCTGATCAGGTAGAACAGTCAAAAATTAAATTCAAATTATTCAAATTAAATTCAAATTATTGAGAAATACTTTCTCATTTTGGCATATCAGTTTGCTTGCTATTTTGATAAGGAAGCATGTTCTTGGGGCGCCTGGGTGGCTCAGTGGGTTAAGCCGCTGCCTTCGGCTCAGGTCATGATCTCAGGGTCCTGGGATCGAGTCCCACATCGGGC
This sequence comes from Mustela nivalis, assembly GCF_964662115.1. Lineage (NCBI taxonomy): Eukaryota > Metazoa > Chordata > Mammalia > Carnivora > Mustelidae > Mustela > Mustela nivalis. Next base: position 5,437,127 of record NC_139029.1, on the reverse strand, counting down.
TCTCTGCTCAGCAGGGAGCCTGCTTCCCTCTCTCTCTCCCTCTCTGGCTGCCTCTCCGTCTACTTGTGATTTCTCTCTGTCAAATTAATAAATTAAAAAAAAAAAAAAAAGGAAGCATGTTCTTTAAAAAAAAAAAAAAAGCCTGTTAAGTTGGTTCTGCTTTTCTTGTATTTTGTCATATCCACTGCTACTTCTGTTTGACTTTTCCATTTGCCCTAGATATATTCCTAGAATAACAGAAATCTTCCTCATATACATTGGGGTAGGGGGAGTCAAGATTCAGGATTTTCAAGTTTGTTGCATCTGTGTTCCTTATACCCTTATGAAAAAGTTTGTTACTTTTCATGAAGATAAATTTTATATATAGAAGATAAAGAACTTTAAGTTTGTGGTTTATGAAATCTTAGGTGAAATAAAACATTTCCTCCTTTTATTTGCAGAATTTCTCCCTTTATTAGAATGGGGGGGACTTGAACTGGAAAAAAAGAAGACATAGAAACTAGAACTCAATATACATTGAACACTGAAGTGTTAATTTCCTTTGATTCAAGTGGAATTTAAACTGGAAAAAGTCAAACTAAACAAAATAAAACCTGGGAATCTGGTTTGAATGTAGATGAAATATGCATATTTTTGAACAACTACTGAATTAAAAATAGTTGAGTAGACACAAAAAGGTCTTATACTGTATGATTTCAGGCCAGTTTTTGGTGTTTTGAAGTCAGGTGGTAGTTAGACTGATGGGTGCTGGTGTCTGGAAGGAGGCATAAAAGCAACTTCTAGGGCCTGGTCATATTCCCTTTTATGGTAACAACTGCCAGTTACATGGGTTTCCTTGCACTTTTTGGGTATGTGTTATACCTCAATGAAAATTTTATTTAAAAAGTAAAAACATGAAACTATTTTCCTAATGGATAATTTCCCTTTAATTCAAGTTCCTAGTTAGAAAGGGAAGAGAGTTCCCAGTGTTTTAACAAATGGCATCTCTTAACTTTTAGCTACTGAGTGTTTGCTGAGGGGTTACACTTGGACGTGGTCACAGCCTGACTTTGGTTTCAAAGTCTTGATTTTCTGAATAATTGAAAGCTTTTCTGTGGCAGTCACTAAGACAGACATTAGAAATAAAAGTAGACATAAAATAAAATAAAGCAAAATAAAATTCTGCCATTTTGTGTTCCAGCACATAAATTTTTGGAGAAACTGAAACTGCATTTGATCTATAACTTTTTATCTATGTCTCTTGTAGAAGAATTTTAGGTAGATGTGACACACAAATGAAAGTATCTTGTGGCATTCTTACCTTGGGTTGAGGCACAAGTTTTTCTGAAGACTGCAAGAATATTTGTTGTGTAATAAGAAACATAAATTCTAGATAAAGAAACCTATAGGGCCGGTCAGCTTGAATGAAAGTGATTTGACATGTGTTACAAGTTTGTTTGCAGTCAACGAAACTAGTATTAACCTGCTTACTGCTTTTCAGTGGATCTCTTGTGGCAGTAGGATCAAGCCCAAGATCTTCATCGGCATGCCAGACTCTGCTGTGATTGTATGTCTGCATAATCATCTTTAAGACATTTGGGAGGAGGCAGCGCAGTGAGGCAGTGTACGCCTTTCCTAGGGCTGCCATAACAAAGTACCATAGACTGAGTGGCTGCTGCACAACAGAAATGCATTGTCTCATAGGTTTTGGAGGCTAGAACCTCAAGATCAAGGAGTCAACAGGGTCAATGCTCCTTCTGAAGGCAAGAGAAAAGATCTGTTTCTTCAGGTCTCCCTGAGTTTCTGGTAGCTCCTTGACTGTGCTAGCATACCTACAGTCCTCATGTGGCATTCTCCATTTGTACCTGTCTGTGTCTGTTCAGATTTCTCCTTTGCATAAGGATACCAGTCAAGGTGGATTAGAGCCCTCACCTTGCTATATATGGCATTATGGTCTACCTCATTGTAACTCATTACGTCTCCTTGATCCTTTTTTCTTCTTGTAAGGTTACATTCTGAGGTATTGAGGGTTAGGATGTAACATCTGAATTTTGGGGACTACAGTTCTGTCTGTAACAGGAAGAGCCTTGTTGCTAGGTAGACTCAGATTTGAGTGGGCACCTCAGCTTTCTTAGTTATGTGTCCTTAGAACAGTGGTGAAAATTTATTTCTTATTTTTGATCACATTCTAGTGTGCTTTCAGTTGTAGATTACATTAATTTTTTTTCCTGTTTCTTTTATTTTGTTTTTAAATTTATTTGTCAGAGAAAGAGAATGAGCGAGTGCATAAGCAGGGGGAGTGGCAGGCAGAGGGAGAAGCATCTCCCTACTGAGCAAGGAGCCCAACTCGAGACTCAGTGCCAGGCCCCTGGAATCATGACCTGAGCCAAAGCCAGACACTTAACCGCCTGAGCCATCCAGGTGTCCCATCTTTTTCCTGTTTCTATTGAAATTTTATTTCATCTTTTTCTGAGCCTCAAGAAGTGACTGCCTTTTAGTGGACATTAGGATGTTAGCAACTTCTGTATATGTAAAAGAATTTTTTAGCACATTAAGGGTTACTACTTTATCTCTACAAGGATAAAAGGAACAAGAGAAACTGTTCTAAAGTTATTGTAACAAAAAAATGGAGATTAAAGGAAATTTTAAGACTAATTAATTGTATCTTTTTTGATTTCATAAGGAAAGGGTCATTAACTATAGTGAGACTTGTGCTCCAGATACTTGGTGCTCTAAGTGTTGGCCACGGAGAGTTGGTTAGAAATGCAAAATATCAGGTTCCACGTCAGATCTGCTGAGTCAGAGCTTTTGTTTTCATAAGATTCCAAGGGATTTAAATACATATTAAAGTTTGAGAATCATTAATCCAGACCAGTACATCCTAGTCTTTTTCAAGTTAATGTACAAATAGAAAATGAACATACTGCTTTAAGGGCTGAGAGGCCAGTATCCCAGCGCATGTGTCAGTTATTTATGGCAGACTAGAATTTAGGCAGCTCCAGAAACAACAGCAACAACAACAACAACAAACAAACAAATAAACCAAAAAAAAAAAAAAAAGTAAAAAAATGTGGTGGGGAAGGAAGATACGCTTTCATGGCTTGAGATTTTGATGTGAAATAAAGCACATGTAGTTTAGGGGGAACAGAACAGTTGACTAGTCAGTTGGGGGTGCTCTGGATCTTCTGCTTGATTGCAGAGGGCACTGTGAACTTGGGTGGAAATGAGGAAGCTGTAACCATGGATGATAACTAACCACCACATTTAAAGCATCTGCTATTACCAGTACTGGGCTTACTTTACATGTGTTGTTGCTAGTCCTTTAAAAAGTCATTGTTAGGGCGCCTGGGTGGCTCAGTGGATTAAGCCGCTGCCTTCGGCTCGGGTCATGATCTCAGGGTCCTGGGATCGAGTCCCGCGTCGGGCTCTCTGCTCAGCAGGGAGCCTGCTTCCTTCTCTCTCTCTCTCTGGCTGCCTCTCTGTCTACTTGTGATTTCTCTCTGTTAAATAAATAAATCTTTAAAAAAAAAAAAGTCATTGTTAACTTATTATACAGATAAGGAGAGGAGGACACAGAGGCCATTGTCACACAGCTAGTTTGTAAGATGGCATGGGTCTGTGACAGAATTGTTAAAGCCAAGAATGGATAGGTGTTTGCATAAAATACTGAAGATAATGCCCAAAACATACCTTTGGAAACAGAGAGGCCCATTTCTTGGAAAATGCAAATGATAGAATTACTTTGCTGTTTTATACCCCCCCCCCCCACACCCCCAACTAACATCTTGCCAGCTTTTGGAAATTAGCAAACACACACACACAGACACACACATGATTGTTAAAAAGGTAAATGCATAACAATTACGGGAAGTAAGCTGAGCCAGGAGAGGTAAATTGTTCCAGAATATTTAGGCAAATGCTGATTACTGAGTTTAAACCCTTAACTCAGCAACTGAAAGAGAAATACATAGTTTTGTGATTTAATAAAAGTGAGCATATTGTCTTTGTTAAAGTTTTTTGAATGCAAAGCTGGAGAACATAGGTCACATCACACACACACACACACACACAAATAACTTGTTGGTAGGAAAACTCACAGATTGGGTTGGAAACCTCCCTGGAATGAGGGCAGTTCTTAGTTTTGGTTGGTGGGAACTACGGACCATTCTTTCTGGGTGCCGCCACCAGAACAGGTGTCTGTAAGGTTTTACAGGTGAGATAAACACGACACCAGGCGAGGTAGGCGCAAGGCAAGATTTATTAAAGGCGCTCTCGGGGGTTGGGGGAGTCTTTTATCTGGGTTAAGACAGGGCATATAGGTTTACAGCCACATAAGGTAGGGCGTTTGGAGGGAATGGGGAGTCCTGATGCTCCTGTTTTCTACGTAGGTATCGGGGTACTTACGGAGATGTGTCCTGGGCATTCATCCTTTAGGCAGGAGAGCCAAGGGTTAAGGAAAGGAGGGGGGCCTGGAAGATGGGGGCCCGGTGGTCATTTCTGTTGTTTCTCCTGCATTCCTGGAGCCACTGACCCAACAGTGCCATTAAGCATTTTCCTGTCCTTGCTGTCACTCAGTTTGAGGCACATTCCTGGGAGAGTAAATTCAGGTCAAGCCTGAATTGCATGTCCATGTCTTGGATAAAAACAGAAACCTCGATTTATTGCTCCCCTAAAACTGCACATCGTGGGGCTTAAAGTAATTCCCCACAGTGAAATTAGGGAGCTTTTCTGTAGGGGACATAGATGAGAGGCAGCTGGAAAAATGACACGTGCTCAGTGTGCTGCTTCATCAGGAGACTCTCACTGTGGCAGTAGATTCCCTGAGATCTTGTAACACCACATGGACGTTTATAGTTGGTTTCACTGTGTATGTGATAGGTAAATAGAGGAATGGTGTCGATGGCTACCTCATATGCAGCTGTTTCTAGACCAGAGGAGTGTGAATAGAGTGGCATAGATTATAACATAGTAAAATATAGGATTATATTGTAGCAGAAAAGGAAAAAGTAGATGAGAGTTGAAACCTTTAATTTGACTATTGGACTGGTATGACCCCTTTCATCTCTACTTAAATTGAAGTGAAATAACGAGTGCCTGCACTGGGGGGGACCTCTCCCCAGGAAAGTGCACCCACCTTACCTGCTCTGACTCTGGCACTTTGCCTTGCCTGCTCTGCTCACGTTCACAAAAGCCCCATGTTAATTTGTATTCTTTTGGTGCCTTCAAGCCCCAATCTGCTGTTTTTGTTTTTTTTGTTCTTGTTTGTAAGAGAGGAAGAGAGGGGCAGAGAGAGAGGGAGAAGGAGAATCTGGGTGTGGAGCACAATGTGGTGCTCGATCTCACAACCTTGAAATTATGACCTGAGCTGAAATGACGCTTAACTGACTGAGCCACCCAGGTGGCCTTTTACGTATTTTAAACATTTTCTGCAGCAGCCTTCAGCCACTCCGGGGTGCCTGCCTGGGTGTCTTCTTTCTTGAGGTATAATTATTGATTGGAGGAAGTTTGGTAATCTGATTTCTGAGCTGCGTAGAAATTTTGAGGAATCTGCCCCTTTCCCTGTATTTTATATAAGCCCTTTTATTTTTAGGAGCATTTTCTGCAGAACTGCAACATAATACATAGTATTATAGTAGAAGTTATTATCTACATGAGAACTACTGAATTAGAATATATTGTAAAACTGTGTACTCCAAAAGAAACAAGAATGTTTCATATGTGGCCATTTAAAAATCACCCTTGTTAATGGTAAGAACACGTTAAATGGTAATTCTTTTAACCGTTTTTATGAGCAGTGAATCATCAAATTCAGGATTGTAGCTTTCTGGCAATCTACTCATTTCTGTTTTCTGGATCCCACTTTCTAGGCACTTCCTCATTCATGCCCCACATACTTATCGGCATAGGCAGGGGTAGTGACTACACTTGAGGGCTCACTCTGTTTCTTGGGTAGACTCTTGAATAGTATTGTCTCGGCTACATCTCCTTTAGGAGTTGGGCAGTAACACATGTACAGAGCAGTTGATCTAAGAACTTTCTTGAGAAGGGTCTGTTAAGGCTTATATTTATGTGTAGAAAAGACTGCGTGTGCGCGCGCGCACATGCACACACACACACACAGTACGCATACAAAAAAGTTGACTTCAGTATTCAGTTTGTTGAGGTTATAATTGAAGGACAGTGCTCTACTTAATTAAAAAGTTAAGTTTACTTACCTTAACCCTTTTGTAAATTAAACAAATTTTAATAATCACTTTTAAGGCTTTTTTGAAATATAATTGGTCTTATTGATAAAGTAGTATCTTCAGCATTTAGACTTGCTTATTAAATAATTTAATATTTGATTTCCATTGTTAAGGGATCTATTAACATAAACCTTCTCTTACTTAACCCTTCTTGTAAGTGAAGTGGATTAGACCTATGGATGAAGTGAACCTGTAAAGGTGTCTTAGATATTTCAGTGATGGGCAGAAACTCATTTAGGTTTCAGTCCTAACTGTGTGTCTGGGTCCATTTCACATGAAGAGACAGTCCAGCACAGTCTACTAGTTCAGCCACTGAAGATGGGTGGAGGTGACAAGGAACAAACTCTGTGCTTTTGTTTCTTTTTGGGCAAAATGGGGATCAGGGAACCCACTTGAAGAGCTGTGATGAGGAGTAAGTGAGTGAACTCACAGACATGCAGGGCCACTTTAGAAAGGGCCAGGCCTATAATAAAGTCCTAGGTAAGTGTTACTTTTCAAAAATTGGAACTGAAGGTCTGTTGTTATAAGCCAAATTTTTTTAACTATAAAAAGAATAAAAATATCACATATATCCTGATTTTCTTTATTGACCCAGAAAATGTTGATATAGTATTGATTCTCTTAAATGTTTCTTAATTCTAAATCTTTGCAGGGGTGTAAAGGGTGCATATCAGTTTAAGGAGGTTAATTCTCACTCCAGTTCATTTGGGTTACTTAATTTTTAATCACAGGTTTTTCACTCTTTCATTCTTTTCAGATGTGTACATCTACTAAAGGAAAATATTTATAGTCACTAAGTTTCTGTCTTCAGAACTTCAAAAGGAGATGGCTTCTCATCTTGTGGTATCTATTTTTTGGCTCGCCACAAAAATCTGCACATCTCTTAGGCTTGACTGCCTTGGTGCACCCCCCCACCCCAACTTTCTTAAACATTCATTTCAGATTTGCCTCTGAAGACTGTTGAACATGACAGGGATCCTAAGATGAATGTGATTCTTCTCCAAAGATGAAATCTTTGACCCTGTTAGGATTTTGTATTATTTCATTGTCTTAGCCCTATATAATGCTTTAGATATTTAAAATGTTTGGTGAAATGCTCACTAGTTCTCACTGTGTTGCCTGACTAGTGACCTATTATGAAGTTATTCAGTGACATAGGAGCAGGCTCATATAGAAGTTTTCTTAGAAAGCTTCTTTGCCACTGCAAATACTCAAAAAATAATCAATAAAGTGTGGAAAATCCATCGAATTCCTGACTAAAGTTATTTTGAGAGCAGACTTTGCTCTCAAATATCTCTGTCAATGTTAATGTGGGTCCTGTTGAATGTAGGCTCTGGCTGTTCAGGACCTCATCCTGGTGGGTCATTTATGGTGTTTTGCTGGTTATGTGTATTTATGTGTCTGCATCCAAGTTGAATTTCTCTCTGGCTATAGTTCAAGTTTGCCATAGTTGATAGAGAGTTTTTGTTTTGGTGGCTTTGGTTACCACGTTTGATTATTAGTCTTGAGACCCTTTCTGGAGTATATAATGTTGAACATAGAAAGATGTCCCCCCCCCCTTTTTTTTGGTCACGGTAGAGCCTTTGTTTATTTATCTAGCTAATTTTAAGTATTATATGAAGTTTAAAAAAGGTGGGATACAGGGTTTGTTAAGAGCCCCTTATATTCAACGTGTTGATGAAAAGACGTAGAAGCCCACTTTTATTTTTTTAATTGATGGTATGTAGGGGTGGCTGGGTGGATCAGTTGGTTGAATGGTTGCCTTCAGCTCAGGTCATGATCCCACCGTCCTAGGATCGAGCCCAAGGGTAGGCTCCTTGCTCAGCAGGAAGGCTTCTTCTGCTTTTCCCCCTGCCTGCTGCTCTCCCTGCTTGTGCGCTTGCTCTCTCTCTCTCTCTCAGATAAAATAAACTCTTAAAAAAAAAGTAAAAATTGATGGTGTGTAGCTTGGCTTGCTATGGCCTGTTTTCAGGTAAGAGAGCAAAAGCTTACCTGTTGCCCTTTCATTTCACGGCTATCCTCTCTGTCAGGTTCTGAACATGGTTTTCACACAAGATGGTACAACAACAATGATAAAGGAAGAATGAACAGTAAAGAAGACCAAACCAGATGAGAAAAATAGATCATCTAAATTAAATGGCAAGCAGATTTCATCTTTTCCAGGTGTAGAGGCTGAATGTAGTACATTTGGAAGGAATGCTCTGATCAGTTGAGTGTTTTTCTTGGGTGTAGTTGTGGAAGGGAACATTTGCCATCTCTAGATTCACAGATGATCTGAGTTTTTTAGCCCAGATGAAGTACATGGCAAGGAACTCGGCGCATGATATTAGAGGCACTCTACTGTCCTTGTAAAGACGTTGTCTAAAAGGTTTATTTTCTATGATTCAGGCTAGTGTACTTGGTACTAACCTCTAGAAAAATTATTGCTTCCCCCTGCTTGTGCTTTCTCTGTCAAATAAAACAAAACAAGTAAATAAATAAAAATTCTTTCCCTGCTTAGTATTTTGTGCTACTTTAAAAATGTAATTTGCTTTATTTATCCAGTTAAATTAAAAATAATTTTTACTTGTTTGTACTTACTGGCATTAAGTTGTAATTTTTCCTGCTTCCCATCAAATGCTGTGAGGCATAGATGCCTTATGAATGAAGTCGCCATGGGTATCACCGTCCTCCCCTCCCCCATCAATTCAGGGTTAATTCTTCTCAGGAAGTTTGCTGGTGGATGGGACGCCTGACTGGCCCAGTTGACAGCGCATGCTACTCTTGATCCTGAGGTTGTAAGTTCAAGCCTCACATTGGGTGTAGCAGATTATTAAAAAAAAAAGAAAAGAAAAGAAAAAAGAAAGTCTTAAGAAAAAAAAAAGTTTGCCAGTGGAGAAGATACCCTGTGAAGTAGTTGCTGTCCCAAATGATACCACTTTGAAGCCCTGTGTGTGTTCTGTTTTCTTTTTGAGTGTAGAGATGTATGTACATCTGTATGTACAACTTTTCTTTTTGAGTGTGTGTACATCATAGAAGCTGAATGAGGAAAGAAAGTAAACTAGTTAATATGTCACCTTTATAAACTGGCACAAATCATTAATATTTTCAGAGACGTTATCACCTCGCAGTTGTGTGGTACGTTTTCAGAGTCTTATTTGTTGGTTGCTTATAAGAGCAAGCCAGCAGCTACCAGAGCTCTTCTCTGTCTAGCACGGCACCTGGAGGAACTGGACTAACACCACAGTGTGGGGGAGAGACCACAGAGAGGGTGGGGGTTCTTTTGTTTGAATCTCCTAGCTGGATACCAAAATCCGCCTGATGGACTGTGACAAATAAGGTCCCTGTCACAGTGGAACGAGATTCAGATTTACCTAGAGTCTGATTGGACCGGGATTTCCTGCAGTTGTGTTAAGATCCTCCGCCCCTATGCATGGTGAGCAAGCGTTTGAACTCTAAGCTCTGGAGGTTTAGCTTTGTGGGCTCAATTAATTGTTAAATGTTCCCTTTATTATAATTATATGTTGATGCCTTGCTTTGTAGTAGCCAAGGAAATTGCTGAAAGAGTTGTTTAATCTGTTATACTCTATCAGTTTTGTAAAAAGCTCTTTTTAAAAGGAAACAATTTTGATTTGAAGTGGCATGGTGGTATTTGAGTTGGAGAGGATCGTTGAAATTGAAATGCAGGAATCTGGCTCCACTCGTGACAGGGATTGGCTTGTAGCTGACGTTGACCCATGTGTTTGTCGTCTTTCCAGATGCCGCCGTCTGTGTGGTCTGATAGCTTCACCAGCTGAGAAAACCAGACTTTCCAAGATTAAAAACATTGTCTCTGAATTTAAAGATGGAACAGGGTTTTATGTTTGTTGAATTACTTTAAAGTGTATGTATATAAGAATGATTTCCTTTTGTAAAACATTTAAATACTAGAGGAATAGATCCTTGTATACATGAGTTTTGCTTTGAAGATACCTAAATGCCCCCAACCCTACCAAAAGTAAAAATACGCTTTTCTTTTCCTTCCTGTGTTTGTGTTAATATAAATTTTGTAATAGATTTTTAAGTACCATGAAATAGATGGGAGTCCTAAGTAAGTTACCTGGTTCTTTTAAGTTAAGGCTTAGAATGCCTGGAAATGGGTAGACTTCTAAAGTCACTTTAACAAGTCTCTTAAATTCGTATATAATGACCCTTTATCATTGTGTATGCATAAAATATCCAGTACCTTTAAATCTTTTTCATTATTTCACCCTTAAATACGCATTCAAACAAATAAGGCAGCATGCTATATGCTGCATATGAAAGAAATTCTATACTTGTTCACCCGTTTGACCCCTGAATTTATTTTCTCACTTACTTATGTTTCTGAATTTCCTTATTCAGTTGCCTTTACAAGGAACCTCTTCAGTGATGCTCTGTGTAATAATTAGTAAACTGTGTAAAAACTGAATTGTAGAAGGCAGAGAGAGAGTTGTTTTATATTCCCTCGGAAGGCTGTAGGCCTCGTTCTGGCTTTCTTTGTGTGCTGGGCAGATGTCGATGTTTGACACGTGGTTTATTAGTGGCTCACTTTCAACTGATCAATAGATATATGGTAAGAAAAAATGTTGGGGGGTGTTGATTATGGCTTTAAGTTCCTTTTAAAAAGGGAATATGGAGTGAGTTTATAACAAGATTTTTAATATTATTTCATTATGTTACTTTTCATTATTCTCAGCTTTTACATTAACATTTTAATTTGTGCTCCATTAGTGAAGCTGTGTGTGCGGCTCTAAGGCAGGCTGTTATTATTGTTATTAGGTGGTATTTAGTTTTTGTGCTTGTCCTGTCATCCTCTTGTGCTGGTATTGTAAAACATAGGTACCGTACATACAATTACCAGATTGATTGAGGGAATGTTAACAATACTTTGTATAATTATATTTTTTTTCTTCTTTGGTAATATAGAGAAGGTAAATGTCAAAAGAAACAGCCTCACCTGTTACGCTGTGTTTTTGTATGGTTGGGAACAATAAAAAGCTAAGAACTAATGTTTTAATTAACCACGATTCCATGGTGCAGAAATACACCTCAAGGTTTGAGGTTTGTGTTTGAGAATTAACTCTAGCAGCTCTCAGCCCTCAGAGGAACATTATGCTTCTTCCTTACAGAGGATTTTATATCTCACATTTCAGGTTGGGCATTGGACACCTCCTGTCCAGCTTGCTCTCTGTACTGGCTAGAAGACATTTTGAGGGAGAAGAACCTTGGGCCATCTTTCAGGCTCATAAACTAGAATGCTTTTGAAGTTTGCAACTATCTAGAAAGTGGATATCTGGTATCATGGAGTTGTGGTGCTTTTGGCATTCCTGTCCTGGTGGGTGGAGGCTTCTTGTTCATAGAAAGCAGAAGTTTTGTCATATGTTTTACTTCTCTTCACACCCCCCCATCCCCAGCTGCTAGGATACACAGTGCTGTGGCTCCTGCTCAGCCACAGGTGGATCTCCAACTCCCTTTCCAGTGTTGTTCCTGTACTGATGACCCGTGGTCCCATTTTAATGTTCTCGCCTCTGAATTCACCTGGTGCCTTTGCCTTTGCCCTGTGAATGTATTTATAAAATTTGGCTATAGGCATTTCTTTTTATCTTTCTCCTGTATTTCCCCTCCTGTGTTTGTTCTTTTTTCTTTTTGATGAGCAAATAATATATTCAGGGAAGAACATGGAAATGCTCAGATAAGCAAAACTTCAAAGTCTCAAAACCATGACATTAATATTTTTTTGTATTAGCACTTTCCTTAGTAAACAGCTGTGGGGGTTATGCTGTTCAGAGTTTTGTAATAGTGCTTTTGAAATTAACATGTCCCGAATTTATTGCCATGCCAGTAATTATAAATCTGCGTCATTATTGTTGCTTTCTATGCCAAGAATACCGGCATTCTCAACCTGGAAGGGTCCATGGTCAACCAAGGGGACAGTGAATTCAGGAGACTTATAAACTTCAGTGGGTAAAAACTGTATCTTTATTTTCACTGATTCATTACATTTCAAATGACATTTAGCATTCTGTCATGCTTCAGTTAACAGAGAGAAAAACATCTGAAAGTAATATTTATGTTCACCGGGACTTTGAAATTATAAGAGGTTATTAAGGTAGTAACCTTTAGTAAATTTTATTATTTAAGGAGTCAGTTAAGAAATCGGTATAATTATAAATATTTTTTATCATACTGTGGTATTTTAATACTTTTTTGTGTGTGAATTTAAAACAAAATTGCTTTTGAAGAGTTGTGTATAGGTTGCTAAAGGCACTTGCTGCCCGAAAAATATTAGGTGCATCCACAGTAATGAGTAGGTACCAGGGATGTGACTTGTATATTGTTGGATTTTAGGTTTTTTCCAAATATTTTCCTTTATGAACAACAGTGGTGAGCATTTATTCATTTCTGCTCACTCTCCTTAGGAATAGAACTGCTGAGTTAAAAGGTGTATCTGGATGTCCAAAGATTTTTAACATACTGCCATTGTAAATCTTTCCAATTACCCTGATGTACCATGGGATTTTGGCCTCTGCAAGTGACTGAATTTGTGGTTTTGAAACTGCAGAAGTGTTCTCTAGGTAGAGCAGGAGACTCCACATTACCTCTGGATAGTATATCTTCACTTCAGAGAATGGATCAGACGCATTTGTGTGCTGTTTTTTATCCACAGTTAATGGCGTGGAAAGGAGATAAAGCTGTGACATTAGAGAGAATGTCTTCTTTCCAGTATGAAGTAAAATATGGATTATATTCCAAGAATTTAGTGTATTATGATGAATTCTGGTCAGCTTTAACTTTTATAAATGATAACATGTTCCAGAAAATTCGGTTATCAGTTGTTCCTGTGTTTTTGTTGGAGGAGCAGCCACATACTCTCTCTCAAGTCCTAAAATCAAACTTACGTGGAAGTGGAGAAGGAAGGGAGACCCTGAGTGGTGCCAGCAGACACTGTCAGACTGCCCTCTGCTTGACATGCCGGTCAGTGTGCAGAAGTTACTATCCCTTGTATACATCCTGTGAAGCCGTCTGGGTAGAGTCCGCTGTAGAAGCTTGGCTTAGCTGTGAAGTCTCTTCAGGGAGGCAGTTGTGGACTTTGTTCTGCCTTGTTTTATCTGTCTGTGGGGATTGATTGTTAATCCTACTGAAAGGTAATGATATGCTGTCCATTCAGACTGCTTTAGTCATTCTGAATAGAGCTCACTGTGTTGTATGTTTTTATATACTTGCTAGGGTTATTTGTTCCTTCCTAGCTTTTCCTATTAAAAAAAAAAACAACAACAGAATGTTTTTCCTCAAATCATTGTTCAGGATATCACTCTGTTCATGAATGTAGTTTAAATATTGTGCCCCATTTTAAATAATTTAAAGATACTTGTGTTCCATGGCCAGAAATGCTAAATTGTGAATAGTAAATTCTTGGTCTGGTTCTTTAGCTACAGTCAAAGGTTTTATTAATTTTAGCGTGTGTGGCCTCCATCCCGTTGACAGTTTTGATATATTTCATGCTCCATCTCCAGCCAGTGTATTTGCGTTTAGGCTGATTGGAAGGATAAGGAGAGCTGGGCCGCCTCTTCTGTACTCAGTCCCTAGGAGCTGAAATACTGCCGTTCTGTTTATATCTCCTGCCAGAGCTTAGTCACATTATAAAATCAGCTATAAGGGAAGCTGAGAAATGCCATGTTTATTCTAAGGGGCCATAGGCCCTTCTAGACATCAGATATTCTGTTATTCAGGAAGAAGGAGAGAATGAATGCCACACTTAGCTAGCAGTCTCTGCACAGAAACTAAAACACACACGCAATTAAAATTACTGCAGACATACAGTGACTTACTTGTTTTCCTGCCTGGCTCTGATACGAGAATGGTGAACTTGGCACGGGAAGGACTGTATTTTTATTCATCTCAGTATCTCTGACACTAGCTGGTATGTAGCTGGTGCATAGGAAGTCTCTGTGTGAATGTTTTAGGAGTTTATGATTCTGTTTCTTGTAGAGCATATTTGTCTTTATTTTTTAAACTTTCATGTAATCTCTACAGGATTTGTCTATTACTACTTCAGTTAAAATGGAGAAGTCTCATTTTCCCCCCAAAGTTCTGATTCATTTCATCTCAGCAGATGTTCAAAACATGATTTTTACAAGGTATAAATTACAAAAAGCAAAAGTCTCATTAAGTCTTATATTGGCCCAGAGCAGCTGCAATCATTTTTTGACGTGTGTTGAGTACAGTTTCGGATAGAAAGCATCCAGAGCTTCTTACAGTCCAAACAATAAACTAAATCTCTCATCTCATTTTGGGAATCAAGAGGCATTTAGGTACTTAAATACTACTACCTTGCATAGATCTTTGCAATTTTGATTATAAAAGTGAGAGGTGAATGGCAGATTATCAGACAAGATCTCACCTACTTCCACCTATCCTCCAAAAGAATACTTTTTAGCCTGAGAATGATGTATATGTTCTAAAGCAAAATTACCACATGTAGAATCCTAAGATAGATCATTGGAAATTGTTGTATAGGTGGAATTATTTCCCCAAATACCTGTTGAGTACTTACAAAATTACCTTTCGTAATTCACAGGGGGCTAAAGATCGATAATGAAAATTTGAGGTCTCAATATTTATTCAGTCATGTGAAATTGACTGGAAGTTTTAAATTATTCTTAAAATATCTTTAGTTTTTTAAATTTTTTAAATTTATTTTTATTAACATATAATGTATTATTTGTTTCAGGGGTACAGGTCTGTGGTTCATCAGTCTTACACAATTCACAGTGCTCACCATAACACATACCCTCCCCAGTGTCCAACACCCAGCCACCCCATCCCTCCTACCACTCCTTGCACTCCAGCAGCCCTCAGTGTGTTTCCTGAGATTACGAGTCTCTTATGTTTTGTCTTCTTCTCTGTTTTCTTCTTATTTCATTTTTTTCTTCTCTTCCCCTATGATCCTCTGCCTTGTTTCTCAAATTTCACATGTCAGTGAGATCATATGATAGTTATCTTTCTCTGATTGACTTATTTCGCTCAGCATAATACCTTCTAGTTCCATCCACGTCATTGCAGATGCCAAGATTTTTGTTTCTTTTGATGGCTGCATAGTATTCCATTGTATATATACACACCACATCTTCTTTATCCGTTCATCTGTTGATGGACATCTAGGTTCTTTCCATAGTTTGGCTACTGTGGGCATTGCTGCTATAGACATTCGGGTGCACGTGCCCTTTCGGATCACTGCATTTGTATCTTTAGGGTAAATACCCAGTAGTGTGACTGCTGGGTCGTAGGGTAGCTCTATTTTCAACTCTCTGAGGAACCTCCATGTTGTTTTCCAGAGCGGCTGCACCAGCTTGCATTCCCACCGACAGTGTGGAAGGGCTCCCCTTTCTCTGCATCCTCGCCAACATCTTTCGTTTCCTGACTTGTTAATTTTAGCCATTCTGACTGGTGTGAGGTGGTATCTCACTGTGTTTTTGATATGTATTTCCCTGATGCCGAGTGATGTGGAGCAGTTTTTCATGTGTCTGGTGGCCCTCTGGATGTCTTCTTTGCAGAAATGTGTGTTCATGTCCTCTGCCCATTTCTTGATTGGATTATTTGTTCTTTGGGTGTTGAGTTTGAAAGTTCTTTATAGATTTCGGATACTAGCCCTTTATCTGGTATGTCATTTGTGAATATCTTCTCCCATTCTGTCAGTTGTCTTCTGGTTTTGTTGACTGTTTCCTTTGCTGTGCAGAAGCTTTTGATCTTGATGAAGTCCCAATAGTTCACTTTGCCCTTGCTCCCCTTGCCTTTGGCGATGTGTCTAGGAAGAAGTTGCTGCGGCTGAGGTCGAAGAGGTTGCTGCCTGTGTTCTCCTCAAGGATTTTGATGGATTCCTGTCTCACGTTGAGGTCTTTCATCCATTTTGAGTCTATTTTTGTGTGTGGTGTAGGGAAATTCGCCAGTTTCATTGTTCTGCATGTGGCTGTCCAATTTTCCCAACAAGATTTGTTGAAGAGACTGTCTTTTTTCCATTGGACATTCTTTCCTGCTTTGTTGAAGATTAATTGACCATAGAGATGAGGGTCCATTTCTGCACGCTCTATTCTGTTTCATTGATCTAAGTGTCTGTTTCTGTGCCAGTACCATACTGTCTCAATGATTACAGCTTTGCAGTAGAGCTTGAAGTCCACAAAAATACCTTTAGTTTTTGACTTTAATTTTTTTTTATTTTTTTAAAGATTTTATTTTTTGTATTTGACAGAGAGAGATTACAAGTAGGCAGAGAGGCAGGCAGAGAGAGAGAGGAGGAAGCAGGCTCCCTGTGGAGCAGAGAGCCCGATGCGGGACTCGATCCCAGGACCCTGAGATCATGACTTGAGCCGAAGGCAGTGGCTTAACCCACTGAGCCACCCAGGCGCCCCTTGACTTTAATTTTAAACTAAGCACTTGACCAAACAACAGTAGCAAGAACAACAAAATCCCAAATTAAAAAAAAATAATGATTAAGTGTGAGAGGGAAGAGGTACGGATAGAATAAGTGAGTCAGGGAATAGGGTTCATTTGCTCTTAGAAGTTTATATAAATTACATAAACTATAAAATTCTGTAAAGCAGAGAATTAAATTTAATCCTTGAAATAGTCTTTGAATACACTAGTAGAATTTAATGGGGTATGTTAGACGTCAACAATAATATTAGCAGCATATTGATCAGCTGATAACTTAAGAACCCAATCTTCTGTACCTATAACTTTGTACAAGGAGTTTTGTGGAGGTGAGGAAGGGCAAGATATAAAGGTAGACAGGATTCTAGTCCTTGATCTTCATTTTATAGGGAGAAACTACACTTATTCGGGTGATGTTTTATATTAGTAACAGGCAGTGAGTGGACTGAATAGTCCAACTGAATAGGTCAGACAATACGTTGGTGATACTGGGGAAGACATGAAGGACCATGAAGACTTTGATTTGGGTCCTGGAGTTTGGACAGAATTACAGTAGGACTAGGTAGAGGCAGATCATCTCTGTTAGGGGCAACAGCATGGGGAATTTCATGGAACAGGGCATGACGTGGTTTTCTAACTATGATTCAGGACCCAGTTGAGTAGATGTAAATATCACACTGTAGAAAGGAATGAAAAGGGTAGCTTGTGGTTTTCCTTTACTTCTCTTGTGTGTGGATTGCGGTTTGTCGGTCTGTGACTCTGGTGGTTCTGGTTTTGGGGCAGCAAATTCTGGATGCTTGCCTTAAAATTATTTGGGTCTTGATTTGATAAGTTTCTTTTAAGGTGCTTTTTTGCATGCCTTTTTCTCCTGTTAGTATCTCCTAGACGGATGTGTGGATGCTTAGGAGAAAGACTAATAACTCAAGAAGAGAACTCACTCATGGGATTGTTGTATTGTCTGGTAAATAAAACTCAGAGGTAAATTTCTGTAAACGATGTATCAGTTTCAGAAGCAATTCAGTACAGTAGTTGGTAATCTGTGTCATGTATCTTGTGTGTATATCTAAATCCATATAGTAAGTTTAGCCTACTTTTAATGAATTTCAATTAATATTGACATTGTGATTTATTTGAAATATATAAGAAAATTGTCCAGTAATAAGTAAAAAAAATATGTAAAGCAGGAAATTTTAATCTTCAGTTTTGCTAACTAAAAAGAAATCCATGAAAATTGAGCCATCTGTCTGTTCAGACTGATAACTGAACTTCTTTTCCCAGCCTTTAGTTATATTTAAGTCCTCTTTCTAAAAAGCTGATAAATATTTGAATGGGTTGAAATGTTATATGATTGTATACAGTAGTCTTACAAGAAAGACTTACAAGATGGGGAAGCCTATAAAATACAAAAAACAATTGGTGTGGGAAATTCTGTAGCTTGGTGCTTCAGCTGTGGAACAGTTGCTTTTAGAAAATTGAGAACTGCAGACTACAATTAACTGTCATTAATTTCCGTGAATAGAAATATGTTCCATTTACTGTACAATCAGGAGCCAGGCTTGAATGAGTTTAAATAGATGAAATCTAAATTATCCTGACAGTCCATTAAACACTAGCAGAAAACCTGTAAAGAAAATGAATTCACTATGATACCAGTTTATAATAAAATCATTTGCCAAATAAGAATTATAGCCCAGGCATCGAGAATTCTCCTGTGTATTTCCAGTGAGCACTGCAAATTGGTTGAACCATTTGTTGTAAAGCCCAGGCTCCCAGCACATTGTTTTCTGAGTAGGAACAAGCAGTGTTGCTTGAAATCTGCTCTGCGGGATGTGACACCAGAAGATCAGACCAGCGATTTGTTTGTTGTCAGCCATATCGGGAGAGTGGAAGCTTCACGTGATCCTGTTGCTGGTTATTTTTTTCCTACGATTACTGGGCAGAGCGTTCCTAGAAGTGTTTGAATTCTATTCGAGTTGGTTTCCTAAATGTACATATTTAGCCGTGCTGCAGTTGTAATCATTGCGGTGAGGACCTATTGTTTTTCATTAACAATCAGTCAGCCTCAACTTAATAGGGATTTTATCGCAGAATTAACCTTTTTTTTTTTTTTGACATAGAGAGACACAGTGAGAGAGGGAACACAAGCAGGGGGAATGGGAGAGGGAGAAGCAGGCTTCCCGCTGAGCAGAGAGCCTGATGTGGGGCTCAACCCCAGGACCCTGAGATCATCACCTGAGCCGAAGGCAGACGCTTAACAACTGACCCACGCAGGCGCCCTGAGAATTCATGTTTTAGATAGGACCCACTGATTTGGGGGTAGGGTTCTTACCCACCTTCCCAAGCACTAGAAAGGTAGGTGCAGTGGGGCAGCAAGAGTGCGAGCAGGCTGGAAATGCCTCTTCCTTGTGTCTCTAATGCCTTTTGCTTCCATGGGGCACGTGGCCACCACTGATTTGTAAAATAGATCTTCCTGCCAGCTAGATTCTGGGTGTTCTCTTATGGTACAAAAGCTCCACACAAACAGTCATTAGAAACTGTAGGAGAGATCCACATCACTTAACTGGAGTTTGGATGTTCAGCTGGCTTGGGTCTTTTTCGCAGTTGGGATTCAGTGTGGATCACAAGGAGGGCTTTTTAAGGAACACTTGCAGAAGGAAATGGTGGTGAGAGGGCTTCAGACACTCTTTGCTTGAGTAAGAGTGTCAAACTAGGGCCAATACTTAGCGTATCCATGTAACTGGTAAGATTGCTGCTGCTGGCAGGGCAGAGTTCTCTAGTCTGTGCAACAGATGATTGATTTGAGACGTGGGGTGGGGTCTGGCCGCAGCCGTTACTCCAAAACACCAGCATCACTTCTTCAAGTTAGAAATGTGACTGTTTGGGATCAGTCTTTAAGCTTTTGATGTACTAGAAGATTTTTTAACTTCTAGAGGAGGAAAGGGGAAGGTGGGAAATTGAAACAGCCTTCCAGCTGGTTTTTCTCATCATTTAATTTCCTGTTAGCATTGAGGTTTATCCTCAGATGAATGTTTGCTGGAAGTACACAACTTTCTGTCTTCAGAGAAAAGCTCGCTTTGTAGTGCTAGGTGGCAATCTGTAGACATTGGAATATGTGGGATTTAATTTTCATGAAGTTTAAAAAGGAAGGGACCAAGGATGTGTTACCTCCGGTATTTTCCCCACTGGCTTTAGACTCGTTAAGGTGTAGCAAGCCGGGTTGGTGCCAGTTTTCAGGCTTAGAACACAGGATGGAGGTAAAAACTGAGAGGATTTCACTTACTGAGGTGCAATTTTCCCAGTTTTTGTTTCCTTTTCCCTTTTTACTTCTCCGCAGTTCCTACGTGATGTGGGTATATCCCATCCCTGCAAAAGAATCTAGTAGAAAACTAGAAGTAGACCATCTTGCAATTGAGGTAGTCCTTAAAGAAGTATTTATTGGAAAATAACATTTATGTTCACATTGATGTTACACAACAGCATTTTTAATGGGATCTCATATAAGTGCTTTTCTGTTTTTACATTTTTGTTCAGGTCATTTGCTCCTTGTATAGTTCTTGAGTGTTTACTGTGGCGTGGAGTGTCTTGTTACAGAGGTGAGGAATGGTGATGGATTTGGTGGTGCTCAGTGGGGAGGCTGCTGGCGAGGGGAGAGGCTGCTCCGCTGGAGGCCATGCGGTGCGGGTTGGGATTTCAGCGTTGTTTCTTACATGTGTGCGTAGCTCCGTACCTTTTTGCATGTTGGACGTTTGGAAACACCCATATTAACTAGTGAGATACTTGTGGACTTTTGACCCTGTAATATTAGACCAGTCGGCTGATACCTCACTGGAAGGTTCGGTGTCCAGGGTGGAGGAATCCTGTGTAAGGGAAATGGAGCACGGAAGGACGGAGCAGTCCTGAGAGTCAGCCTTTCTGTCCACCACTGTGCCACACTGCGTGTCTCCGGGAAGTGTGTTTGTGAGAAAGCCTGTCTGTGCATGCTGCTCCTCTTCTTTTCTTCTCTCTTTTTTAAAACAAGTAGAAGGTTTTCTCTTGGAAATTATATTACGGTGGCACTGTCATGCCTTGCAAAGGGATGAGAGGGTATTTCAAAGATTAAGGGGGCAGATACGCATTAACAGGAGGGAGATTCTTTAAAGGACAGAGCTCAGCACAGGCTGAGCCTTGCCTGCACATTGTGACCGCAGCTTTAATGCTGGGCTCACAGCGCTGCTTGCTCAATTAGTTGGTGAGGTAGGTGTCCACTGTGCTCTGGGAGGAGGCTGTCAGGAAGGATGCTGACAGTTCTTTGTGTTTCAGGATGACAAACTGCCTGATGCTTCAGGCTGTGGTTTGTACCCTTGAGAGGACCATGCTCTTGCTCTATTTACATAAACCTGCTGATTTGCTGAGGATTGAAAAGCAGAGAGGGCTTTCTTTGCCTTAAGAATCTGCCTTCATGGGGCGCCTGGGTGGCTCAGTGGTTAAGCCGCTGCCTTCGGCTCAGGTCATGATCTCAGGGTCCTGGGATCGAGTCCCGCATCGGGCTCTCTGCTCAGCAGGGAGCCTGCTTCCTCCTCTCTCTCTCTCTCTGCCTGCCTCTCTGCCTACTTGTGATTTCTCTCTGTCAAATAAATAAATAAAATCTTTAAAAAAAAAAAAAAAAAAAAAAAAAAGAATCTGCCTTCATGTTTTGGCTGACTTCGTTCCCCAGCTTAGCAAATGTTCTCTTGTTTGCGGATGGCACAAAAGATCCTTGGACGCAAAGCTATGTTGAGGTTGTGAGAAACAGCCAGAAACACCCCTGTTCAATATCACTGCACGGAGCATGGGTACAGGATTTGAGGTCGCTTAATCGTATGATCCGTTCCTTGGCAGAGGCTCGATGTTAGAGAACAGGTCTCAACCTAGACCTGTGGTTTTATTTCCAGACACCCCTAGTAAGAAAAAAAGGAGTTATCATGTATTGTTTGAAATAATTGATATCGATGGTAATAGCCTCACTCATTTCTCTGGTGTATTTCAGGCTTGCTGATTTTAAGATTAAAAAAATACGTGTATTTGCCCTGCAGCAGCCATTTGCTCAATCTGGTAAATACGCATTTTTGTATGGGTAATTTTGAAAATGTGCATCATGCTCTTAATGGATTACTTCAGCTTTGCTCAGTTTTTTCAGAACTGCTGGCTTTGTTTAACAAAAGGGGGGCCTTGCTTGCTTTGCTTTTCCTTTCTTTCTAAGAAAAAAGGTGTCTGTAGTACTTGTGTCAGCTATGGGAGATTTTCAGGTTGAAGATCATTGATCCAACTGACTGAAACCAATTTTCTAACCAGCCTCAGACAATCTATGCACTTATAAATTGCATGAAAATTCTTGGCAAATCATTTTGGCTTTAAAAGATTGCTGGGCATATATTCCAACTGAAATTTTAACATTGCTCTTGACTTACGTTCTCCTCTTGCCCTTGCCAAATTATATCACTTTAGTTTTGTGCTCACCATAAACACCTATATGAAATTATTTTCTTAAATAGCTGCTTCTTTAATGAGACAAGAGGGAAATATTTCTTGTGAGTATTTGGCCTTATTTAACCTTGTTTTGAAAATCACTAAGAGTAATAATAAGTAGATTTTTTTCCCCATGAGACTTTAATTCCAGATTGTCGCTTAGGATGTACAGTTGGATCACTCTAATTTTTATGGGAGGGTAATAAAAATTTGACTCTACAATAATTTTTCATGCTTTTAGTTTTAAAATGAATTTAAAAAGTCAGGTCAAAACAATGTATTTTTCCCCATTTCTTTGGCAAGTTATACATTGTGAAAAACTTTAATTTGTATTTCCCCTGATCTTAGTGATTCTGTGTTTAAGGACTACTTACATAAAATAAACTTAAATTTTGTCATTTAATTATGAAGTGAGCTTATCTTTTTCATGTATGAGTTTCCAGATACTGATAGAGATCACTTGATACAGTGACCTGTTTTACAGATTATTATTAGTCTCTTAGATATGAATTAGGATCAATAGTAGCTTTTTTTTGTAGTAGCTTTTTTTTGTCAGTAGCTGACATAGTAGCTTTTTAAACAAAAAGAGGTGACTTTTTATCTGTTAACAAGGCATTAATAAGTAAATGTAGTAATTCCATCTGTCAAGTTCAGGGTTCTTTTTCACACCACCTTATTCCTCATGGCAGCGTTTCTCCGGCCAGCAGGTGAGAGTCTGCCTCCAACACTGCCAAGAAGCTTTTAGGCACAAGGATATCAGGGGTCGTCCTCCACGTCCCAGTATAGTTCTTTCCTCCCTCTCTGAGAGTGTTACATCCAGGTATATTTATAGATAATTATTTTCCTGATGTAACTTTGCAGTGAGAATCCTTTTCTGGAAAGTTTTTTTGTATTCAAGTGACTAGATATTTTAATCCTCAGAGTTAGAAGGTTTATAGTTCTAATGATTCTATGGATTATGAAAAGTATACTTAAAGCTTTTTTAAGGAAGATGTTGCCATTTCTTTTCAGAGAACCCATGAGAATTTACTGGCCCTGGAGCTAACTCATGATAAAGTAGGTGCTGGTGGGATGGAAGGAATTAAGAGGGTTTGGCCTGGACAGGGTGGTGGAATTTTGGATGCTGTAGCTCAGTGGAGGTTGAGATGGGGTGCAGGACCAGACCTTTGTGTGCTGCACATTTTGGTCCCATGGACTTTAAGGAAGCGGAAGTCATCAGTCGGGAAGTGACCCATTTGTGTTGAAGTCAGTGAGTGTATAGCCCGGTATGACAGTGTTATGAGATTTAGAAGAAAAAGCTCTCTGTAGGAGGTGATAGGAAGAAGAAGGCCTCTAGACTGTGATTTATGTTCAGGTTGAGTGAGGCAGGTAAAAAATTGATATCCAGAGATATGAAATACTGGTATTCTGTACATTAGGGATTGGCACACAGAAATTAAGAATCTTGGGTTGTTCCAAAATTGTGCAGATTGGAACTGCAGGTTTTTATGTAGGGAATGTTTTTAGTTGAATACCAAATTAGGGATAAGAAGACAGATATCTGATATCTACCCAAGTAGGAAGAGCTCTCTTGTTCCTTGAGATGATTGGCATGTTAAATGGATATTGCTTGAATGTTAAGCGGAGTTATTTAGCATCCTGGACCCTGGAACAAAATAGAAAGTTCAGTCAGCATTTTATTCCTGAGCTACTGTTGTGCATGGATTCAGGGATCGAATCTTTGTTGTTGCGTCTCCATCTGAGTAGAGAAATCAGTCGGGACATTCTGAATGCCTAGATGATTGGCATTCACATTTCTTCTTTTTCTGACTTTGGGCTACAGAAATCCTGATGTCTTTCAGAAAGTTTTTTGGAAGGAAGTGTCCTTGGTGAGGGCTTTCTTCATGATCCACCTCTTAGTGGCTCAGCTAGTGCTTGTGGTGGTACTGGACTGTCCATGGGATGGATGGCTCCATATTTCTGCTCCTTTTCTTTTTCTTGGCTCTGTGTGTTTCATAAGGCAGTAGAGGAATCTGCTCGTATTCTTAGGCATCTGAGTTATTCTGAGATTCACTTAACATGAAGGGTCACAAGGAGGGATAAAACAAATGGTATTTTGAATGTGGGTATTATGTTTATTATCCTTAGAAAATTTGATTGACCACAGATGCCTTTAGTTCTCAGTAAATAATACTTAGAGGATCCTATCTGAAGCTTTATGATGATCTTGGGTTGCCTTGTGGAGAGTGTTAAAGTCCCTTTAAAGCCACTGCTTCTCTTAAAATCATTGCTTCTTAAAAAAAAAAAAAAAGGTATCTCAACCTGCCATTTTAAAGAGCAGCCCTTTAAGACTCCAGCTGTGGAGAATGTTAGACATAATTACCCAACCATTGCTATGTCAAATGTAATTTAAGAAAGCACTCTTAATCCCTTGAGGAAAGTGTGGTTTGGTTTACTGCATCCCTTCTCTGATAGGGTGCCTTGGTTTTCTTTATAATTAGAAAACATAACAAAGTGTTTAGGTTGAAATTTAATAGTAAATTATCCACAACTGGTTAGATTTCTTTCTTTTTCTTGGTTTAGGTGCACAGGTCATTGTAACAGTATGCTCAAGCCAGTCGTGTTTATATCTTTCATGTATTTCCTCACAAATTGTTTACTGAAAACAAAGAAGCACTTGGCAAACCATGTCTCTTTGTGAAGACATGGTACTATCTTTCTGAATAAGACATTTAAGATTTTGTCTTGTGTAGCTGTGATCAAGTAATTCGCTTGGTTGGATTTTCTTCCTCATAAAATGGTTAATCCTGTTTCTTTCTCCCCCTTCTTCAGGCACCTTGGAAACAATAATTGAGGCTTTATCAGGTTCTTTAAATTATCAGAAAAGTGGTCGATAAGAACCCCAAGGGCTGTTTTCCTCTTAGCTTAAACTTACTTGTAATTTATGATTCATCTTTGAAAAAAATTTTCTATAAAAGATATGTACTTTGCCATGTGTGTGTTTATACAGTGGCTTTATGGGCCCTGTCTTTGTTCCCTTAATGGTAAATATCATTGTTTTAAAATTTCTTTTTCTTTTAAAGACTGTGTGTATATCGAGAGTCGGAGGCCAAACACGCCGTATTTCATCTGTAGCATTCAAGACTTCAAACTGGTAAGCATTTTTAAATGTGCTGTTGATTCTCCTCTGTGCCTTCTTTTTTTCCAGTTGCATTGGCTGTCTCTCTCAGTTGCTTCTTGCTGGTTGTGGACTTGATAACCAGGCCACTTCCGAGTGCTCACTGCCTGGCAGCTGCACCACATGTGTAAGGCTGTTTCATCCTTCTGGTTTTGTAACACTTCCAAAGCTTGTACTGTGATCAATGTTCCCAAAGTTTTCATTCTCTAGCAGTTGTTTTGACAATAATTTCAGAGATTTTCTTGAGTTTCTGAAGTAGTTTGTTTCTTCTCAGCCATCGTGAAGAGCCTGAAGTAAAGTAGATTTGGGAATTGGTGGTGAGTTGGAAAAAAAGAATATTAACGCGCCAGAGACTAGTTTTTGGTGGCAACTATCATTTCCTTAGAGATTTTAGTGAGTTTGGAGTGTATCTTGGGGTCACCTGGTGATGGAGTTTGGGGAAAGGAACTCTGGCTTGGGAATAGCATGGCTACTGTACTTTCTTATTACAAACCTGCCCCAAGTTTAGAGGTGTTGATACTGCCCCTGAGGCAATCTCTGGGTTTTAGACTGGTGATTCCCACACTTGGGACTTTGGATCCCTGGATATCTATAGAGATTTTACAAAGGTCTGCAAATAAACATTCTCAGTTTAAAATATGCCTCTCCTGTGTTTGTACAACTACTTTTCAAATATATTAATATGCTGGTGTGCTTTAAAAAATTCACTTAATATTTAATGACAGTATACAGTTAAGAATCAGCTTATTACATATTTTCCTCAAATAACTGCTGTGTGAAATACTATCAGAGTACTGCCATTTGGGGGATCTTTTGAAACATTAAAAAGGGATCTTTGTACTTGAAGGTTGTGAACTACTCTCTCCCTTCTTAGGTATAGAGAAATCCCAATTCTTTAGCTCCGTAGAGGTATGTATAAGTCTCTGTGAATGTTTTTTTCCAAAACCCTTTGTAACTTGACAAAATCTGTATTCTCACATTCTGTATGTGATACTTTAGTCTAAAGAAAGGTAATGTAGTAGGGAGAGATCTTTAATTCTGCATCTCCTTTGTTTCTTTTTATCATTTTTAATGACCCCAAATACCCAATTAGTATATTCCGACTTAGCTAGTTCAAAAAAATTGCATGCCACTTATTTTTTCTTACTAAAGTTTTGTTGCATTAAGTAACACATGCTTACTGTTTGAAAAGAGAGTCAAAAGTACCATTTACTTCTAAGATTTATTTATTCTTGGTAGGCTGCTTTTAAGTTCCCTGCTTGTTTTACAAGGAGGTCTTGCAGTGTAATTTTGTATATCAAATGCTTTCTGTTCCCATTTTATGTCAACATGAAGTTTTGCCATTTTTAGAGGTCTTTGCTATTTATTAAATATTTTTTTCCAAAGATTTTTTTTGCAGATGCTGCACTGACATCTCAAAATCTGGGCAGTGGTTTTGCTTCCTGATGAATTTTCTTTTGCTTGCAGAACTGCTACTTCTCTGTCCCTGCTTATCCTTTTTGTGTGTGTGGTTTTTTTTTTTTTTTTTAAACCAAACATAATACCATGGAAAAGATATAGTTGTGAAATAAAATTGCAAAGATTTTTTTTTTTTAACCTATTAGATTCAGACCCCTTTTTGTACAATTTTAGCACATTAGCAGGTACCTTCATGTTTGAACAGCTTCTCTTATGAAATGCTGATTACAATGTGATAGTTGCTGTTTGGGGCAGAGGTTCCTGCTGAGTTACAGTAATTGCTCAGTGTATTAACAGCAATAAAAGCTGTTGTCAGTATTGGTCTGGTACAACACATTAAAGCTGTCTGCAAATACAGTGTGGGGAGTGGGCATGGTATGTAAGTTGCACACTGCTGTGTCTCTTGTTTTTGTTGAGTTCTGTATTCAGCACATGCTTGTAGTTATTGTGTAAGAATATTTACTGAAGAAAGAATACAGTTATTTTTTTTTTTTTTTTTTAAGATTTTATTTATTTATTTGACAGAGAGAAGTCACAAGTAGATGGAGAGGCAGGCAGAGAGAGAGAGGGAAGCAGGCTCTCCGCTGAGCAGAGAGCCCGATGCGGGACTCGATCCCAGGACTCTGAGATCATGACCTGAGCCGAAGGCAGCGGCTTAACCCACTGAGCCACCCAGGCGCCCCAAGAATACAGTTATTGTCTGGATACCCACTTTCTTCTTTTCTTGATTGCATTTTTACTTACGAAAAGATAGCTTAATAGATGAGAATAATCATAGCTTTTTTCCCTTCAGCATACCCAGGCTATAAGGGGAAAAGATGAACAGAAGGAAATATACTTAGTTTCTCTGCAAGATTTTAAAAAAGAAGAAATTGGAGTTGGTTTTGCCCACAGCAGATACCTTGCATGGCAAGTGGAGCAGTAGAAAACAAAAACCCAATAGCTTTGAAATGTTGTTGACTAATTATATATCTTTTTAAGCTTTTTTGGTTTGGGGTTGTAACGGAGAGCTGTGGTCCTTTGTTTACACCATGAATTAGAATGACCCCTTACCTTGGTGAGTTTTTGAACATATGGTATATTTGGGACTGTAAAAACTGGGCAAATGCCCTTATGGTGCATATTAAGTAAGATTACAGTGTTAGACACGATGGAAGTTAAGGAATTGAGAAGCGGGCATTAAGGAAACATCTATGACCAGTAACCCAAACTAGCATAATGCCAATTTGTTGAACTGAGGACCCTGGGTAACATTTCAGGAACTAGTTCCATGAGAGATAAGAAGGGTCTTCGGATTTTATGTGGGAACCTGGGTTGTCTTCTGGGCTCTGCTACTATGTACATCCCATAGAGTCAGAGTCCGTGATTTGGAATATAGTTGTCTGTGTGTGCAGGATTATACTAAACCTGGCAAACTGTTACACAGTGTCCCCTTTTGCTTTCAAAGTTATCCTTGTTGTGGATGATAGTTTATCTGGTCATCTTGCCTGTGGGAATGGGATCCAGGGCTTCTGCTTTGTTAACATTTAACCATCGAAATATGTAAGGCCACAGTTACCGTACATGGGTAGATGTGTTTAGAGCCTGCACTTTCACAGGCATAGGCAGAAGCTGTGGTGGAGCAAAGTGACTGAGCTCCTGGCAGAGCAGAGGCTGCTTTTGAAAGTAGCATTTTCACAGGAAGCAAATTATATGTTCTGTTAGGAAGCTTTCATCCTTTTAGGGAGTGTTAATTTCATCAGGCTTTTTACAGACTAGGAGACCAAACTGGAGTTGACTACGATGACAGAAGTATCTATGGCACAGGTAGTCAAAGCAGGGGTTCAAGAGACAGGAGAGGTGAGGTGGGATTATGGATAGTGTATGCTTAGGAGTAGGAATAAGGAGGGATCGTCAATTAAATAAGGCAGCTTTGTACCTTAGGCTTCTGAACTAAATAATAAGGCAGCCGGCAAAATCTTTATCTTTTTGAAAGAGTAGTAATATGGAATGGCCATCTCTGATCTTTCTGGCTTTTCTTGAAAAGAGAACTGAGAGACTGAAGCAGTTAGCTGAGGGGGAAAGCCGGAAGGATGAATCAAGGGTCGCCTCAGCCTCAGTGCAGAGAGCGT
This sequence comes from Mustela nivalis, assembly GCF_964662115.1. Classification (NCBI taxonomy): domain Eukaryota; kingdom Metazoa; phylum Chordata; class Mammalia; order Carnivora; family Mustelidae; genus Mustela; species Mustela nivalis. Next base: position 5,408,265 of record NC_139029.1, on the reverse strand, counting down.
TGGCAAGTGTAAACAGGTCACAGGCAAGCTGGCGTTACAGGGCAGGAAGCCAGGAAGAGCAGAGGATCAGAGCATCTGTGCAGAGAGCAGTACAAGGCCAGCAGGAACGAGGGCATGCTTTCTCCCTGAGCTCTCGGGAGCCTGCTGTGTTAATGCTTCTTCCCTTGGGATTCTTGGATTATCCTTGTTTCTGCTCAGTAAAGGCCTCTCTTCTTGGGCCAGCTTGAGTGGATCTCCATTAATTAACTGAAAGGGGCTCATATAATGTCTTCAACCGTTTTCTCTGCAGCTCTCCCTTAGCTTTCCCAGATCAGTGTGTGGTGTGACTTAATTTACTTTCGGAGTCCTCTTTCTGAGTGAGTCGGAATCACTGTATCACCAAGGAGCAATATATTCCTGAGTGCAGTGAGGAATGTTTTTGGTGGTAATCATTGTCTTTTTCTGTTTTTTTTTTTTTTTTAATATTTTATTTATTTATTTGACACAGAGAGAGGCAGGCAAAGCGAGAGGGGGAGGCAGGCTCCCCACTGAGCAGAGAGCCGGATGCAGGCCTTGATCCCAGGATCCTGAGACCATGACCTGAGCTGAAGGCAGAGGCTTAACCCACTGAGCCACCCAGGCACCCCTAATCAGCGTATTCTGTAAGCATTTAACAAAAGCCTACTCTGTGTGCTTTGTTGGGTACAGCACCTTGGAAGAACCTGAAGTCTGCAGGGTAAAGTTCCTTCCCTCAGTGACCTTAGTTTCTAATGGGACAGACATCTGTGGCATTACTGGATGTCTGTCCATTCTCTTTGGAGAACACTCTGAGTAGGATCAATGTGAAGGAAGCCATTCACCTTTTGTCCCAAAAGAAAGATTTCTTTCTTGCTTTTACTGTAAAATATCAGTAAACTTCCATTTTTATAGAAATCTAGGCCTTCAGCATATAATGGAGTGAATTTGCTCTCTGGAAATAATCGTAAACTCTGAAAATGCTTTTTGCAAGATTGTTTAGTGATTTTCATGCAGTAAAACACCGAGGAGTACCTTGTTTGGCTCTGGTAGTAGTACTTCATATCTAATTCTTCAGTCACAGATAAGTAATTGACGCCCTTCCTTTTAATATTCTACATGGGCATTCTTTGTGGATTCCCAATCATTCATACAATAGAAAAAAAAATAAGATTTTGGTTTCCTAGAGTTATATAGTTATTGATTCTTTAACTGTTGCATGAAATGAATTTGTAGGTTGGGTATGTAATTATTACAAATATTATTTTGAGCAAATACCATTCATCTTGGCTCCAGTTTGGTTTATTAAAAGTGGAAAAGTTGTGGTTAAAATTAAACCTGATCTTAGAGATTCCCTGAAGTTGGGGATATATCATTAGGGATATTATGGTATTTTAGTTGACTGTTCAGGGCTCAGTGAGTTGTTAGGACTCTGCATGGATGACTGTGCTTTTGTGTATCATTTATGTCCCTGACAGTATACATTGTTAAGTGTTGGTTGTGAATGTGGGATAGCTGAGACTGCATAGTACCACTTGACGGAGGCACATCTCAAGTACTGCTGTGAACATGGGGGCCATGTTATTCAAGATTGAACACCATCTCCCTCTTGGTTTCATTGCCAAATGTGGGCAGCCAAGGGAGGAACATTTTGGAATTTTGGATTCCCGGTCTGCATCTATAACCCTACCCCAAAAGTTGATTGCCACAGTACAACAGAGAGGGGCTGCAGAGAAATTAGCTCCCTTGCAGCTTCCGTGCGCCGCTGATGTTGTCCCCTCTCCCCCAAATCAAGTTTCTCTGAAAGTAGATTAAAAGCAAGAAGGTGCTCTTCCATCTTTAAAGTGAAAACTTACTGAGGATAAGTAATTTTATCTTCTCATTTTTGGTTAGAGACCTTTACATAGATAACACTAGGGGATATGGGATAGTTTGTTAATATGCACTGTGTACACACTTCTGTGTGTACACACGAGTTAATTATCATTCCTGTATCACATGTCGCAATTATTTAATCCTGCCTTGGCTGCTGTGACCATTCAGCACAGAATATATGTTGTATAGACATTCAGGAAGTGGGCATTCATTTTAGGTAAATCTTGTATTAACTTTCCTGGGGAGGGGACAGGAGGTCTACATTAGTGTGAGTATGGCTCTTTCAGAATTTGAGATGTTACTCGGGGACTGAGAGGAGAGATGGTAGGGTATAGAGTGCATGTGTTGGGAGCATGTGCATCAGCTGCTCTGTTCTTGAGTTGCTCTCCTAACATTTTATTTACAGATGAGGCTAGGGTATAAGTAAACCTACCTTGCAGGTAGGCGGTTTTTAGATGAAAAGATCAAGCCTACAAAGTGGGTGATAGTGCCTGGGCCATGGAATGACATGGTAGGAAGGTTGATGTTTCATTGGTGCTCTAGATCTAAGTTTTTGTAGGGGCAGACACTATGCCTGTGTTACTCATTGATTTATACTGTGTGCTCAGCTCATTGCCTGGCCCATATAACATCCACAATAAATGTTTATTACATTTAAGTGGAAAAAATTCACTGCATGAAGTTTTAGAAGAACTTTAGTAGTAATTTGATACGATGCATTAACTACAAATTTACCTTCTGTTTATTAAGCAAACCAAAAAGAACTGTTTCTTTTTTTTTTATTATTTTTTTAATTTATTTATTTGACAGAAATCACAAGGGGGCAGAGAGGCAGGCAGAGAGAGAGGAGGAAGCAGGCTCCCTGATGAGCAAGAGCCCAATGCGGGGCTTGATCCCAGGACCCTGGGATCATGACCTGAGCCGAAGGCAGAGGCTTTAACCCACTGAGCCACCCAGGGGCCCCAAGACCTGTTTCTTTATCTTTAGTTTACAATACGTAGTATTTTGGTAGCCTGCAGTGTGTAGTATTTTATTGATTTATTTTAAAAAAGATTTTATTTACTTATTTGACAGACCAAGATCACAAGTAGGCAGAGAGGTAGGCAGAGAGGGAGGACGAAGCAGGCTCCCTGCTGAGCACAGAGCCCGATTCTGGGCTTGTTTCCAAGACCCTGCGATCATAACCTGAGCTGAAGGCAGAGGCTTTAACTCACTGAGCCACCCAGGTGCCCTGTATTTTGTATTTTTAAATAATTTATTCTTAAAATATGTTAAAACTCAATTTCTTATTTTCTTAAGAAAATTTACATGAGTAATGCCAAAGTCATAATATTTTTTAGGCATCATAATCTATTTTGAATTTTTGATATTACTGACTTTTAGCAAAGACAAATGAGGGCTTAGTCTATAGATGAACATTCCTGAGAAGGCCAGTGGATAGGAAAAATGCCTTATGGTGTGATGGTTCATTTTTGTATAAAAAGTGGCTGTTTTTCTCTTCCTGATAGTCTCTCAAGTTAGGCCTGCAGAACTGAACCTTTTTCTTCGTACTTCCCTTTTCTCCTTCTAGTTCATTTCCTAGGAAAAGGTCAGTACCACCCACACACAGCTTTTGTGACTTGGAGGGTAGTGTTGGATAATGAAGTGAGACCCATGAAATTATCAACTGTTTTTAGTTTGTAGAGTGAAGAATTAAATATTACTTAGAGACATAGTGGGAGGTACAGTTGAAATAATTCTTTCAGAGGAGTTGGTCCTGTCCTCTAGTTTAGCTGTTCTCACGTGTTAGGAGTGAGTAGTCAGTGTGGCCCCACTCTTCTTACATGGTGATTTCTAAGTCAAGAAAAGGTACACATTCTTGATTTGGTGCTTCTGAAGGCCACACCTTTTTTCTCCTTTTGTTTAAAGTAAAGGCCATGGTTGCTTAGTTGCTATCTATAAGCATTATAATAAACTATAAAGGGGTATTGGACTTACTCCCCGCTGTTTGTTTGGAGTAAGCCAGGAATAATAAATATATGTGGTGAGACCAAATGTCCTTTTCACATGTAAATATGAGGCTTAAAATTTTATTTAATCCTTTAAGAAGCAAGAGGGGGGATGAAATCCTTAGCCCCAAGTTTAATGGACAAAATGTTGTTAGATATTTCTCCTGGCAATTATGGGGTAATCTTGTTGAAAGTTACTTTGAATCACCATCACCTTTTTGCAGGATATGAATGTCAGCTTATGAATGGAGGGGATAGTATTCACATAAGTGAAAATCACAGTGAGGCTTTGGGAATAAATAATCTCATAGCACTTTATTGGCCCCATTTTCTCAGCTTCTCCACAGGCTGTTTTCACTCATGACCGACAGTCATTATAGGATACATGGGATTTAAAGTTTTAATGGTTCACAATTATTGTAAAGTTGGGTAATTCATTTTCTCCTGGTTTATTTGGATTTTAGAACTAAGAAAAGAGTTTTAATTTTACTATTTTATAAAATATATATCTAAAAATGTTTAATGTTCTATGTGAAATGTTTTCAATGTGGAAAGCTTTAGGCATTCTCATCTTTTCTTAAAAAGGAGCCTAAGAAAGTTCGAGATAATTTGATATTGCAGAGAGCTGCTGTGCAAGAATATTGGTCAAGTCTTACTATTCAAACGTGATTCCTTAGAACTGGACAAGTAAAACCCATTAGAAGAACGGAAGAAAATCAGGGAAACAGATACTGTCTATGTTTTCTGATTCGTAAATAAGAACAGTGATATGCTTTAAAATGTATTTTTTAACATTTAAAATGTTTTAATAATTATTTGAACTTTCGCATATTTAAAATAATGTCAAGGTGCTTTGAAATGCCTTACTAGGTGTCGACTTGGTTTAAAACTCTGAATTTGAATGAATAAGGATTTGCATGATCTGATTGATTAATGAATTCTAGTGCAAACGGTTAACGAGCAATTCGTTTTTATTGGATGATTATGGTACAAAGTATTGAGTATATTGTACATTCTGATACACAGCTGAACTTTTGATTTGTCTGCAGAGCCGGTATGGGGAGGAGGGGGGGTGTGGTAGGGAAGGTCATGTTGCCAACGATGTTGGCGTCATCCCGATGTTGGCGTCATCCCGTGAGGCCGCGGGAGCCGGAGACTGACGCGCGGGAGTGTCCTGTGCGGTGCCCGGTGTACTCTAGAGCGCGAGCTGGGCCAAAAGGAAAGAAAACCATCATGATGAACACGTTCCCAGTATTGGCTTATTTTCTTGGGATTCATGTTCTTGTTTGTTTTCAAGGAGACATAGAAAAACAGGTCATTAATGGAGGATATGAAAATCTTGGATCACAGGAGGTTGTTAGTGATTCTAAAGAATTGAATGTAATAAGGCTCCCTAAAAATGGTTTAATATCAAAAAGTTTATCTGTCATTTTTAAATACCTTAAAGAGCAGAGATTCTTATATAAGTATCTGATTTTATGGAGTTTTTAGTTCATTTAAAACCACACAAAATTGGATTGATTAGTTTTTGGGAAGTGTTATAACAGTACTCTCTAGAATATTTGAAAGGGAACACGCTCCAACTGTTATTTGAGGTGTCTTTTTTTGATGCTCACAAGGACGGTGCTGACTTTCAGGAGTTGCTCTATAATTGGCCGCTGCTTTTAAATGTCTTTAAAGTTTAAAAGAAAAATAAAATAGACGTGTGATACATACCAGACTGGTTTTGCCCCTAAAAGAAATAATGCCTGTCTTGAGCTTTACGTTTTGTTCAGGTGGGCGTTTGTGAGAAAATTAAAGCTCATTTGAATTGTGTCTTTTTTCCTTCTAGTATTAAGCCTTTGTCTTTTACTTTTCGCTTTATAAAATTAAACCAGGACTTTGAGAATCATAAGGTCTTTCTTTGTCCCGCTAATGTCTTGAATACTTCCTTATTAAGTATCTGTCTTATGCCCCTAGCATCTCACATTGGAAACTCTTCTGAAAGCTCAGTTTGTCCACTTGTGGTTCATTTTATAGTTGTGTTTATCTGACACCGTTGCTTTTTTGTTTTTAATCTAAGCAAAGCATGCCATTGTCACTGTGCTTTGGCACTGTGTCGCATCTTAACTTGGTTATTTTGGGGGCACACACCATACTGCTTTTCATCAGGACCCAGATTCCATTGTGGAGCCAGAAGGGTCATAGGTTTGTTCTTACTGAAACAAGGAAACAGCTCTGATTGACGCACAAAGGCTAACTTCAGCAGTAGAATAAATTCTCTGAGAGGCCATCTGCTAAAAGGTGGTGCGGATTCCTGCTTGTGTGCTGCGTGCCCCTAGTAACCAGGGCCGGAGGGGACGTTGGGCACGCTAACTGAAAGCTCTTTTCTTTTTTAGGTCCACAACTCCCAGGCCTGCTGCAGATCTCCAACTCCTGCTTTGTGTGACCCCCCAGCATGCTCTCTGCCGGTGGCATCACAGCCACCACAACATCTATCTGAAGCCGGGAGAGGGCCTGTAGGGGTAAGGAGAATCCCGTTTTTAAAAGCTATCAATATTTTATATCCCATAGGGTATAAAATAGGAATATTACCTCCCTCCCCAGAGCCCCTTTAAAAATGTGCTGTATTGTATGTGTTTTTAAAGGAGTAACAAGTACATGCACAGAGGAAGCAAAATACGGGACTTGCCTTACCCCTCTAGGACAGTTCCAGAAGTCAGCGGGGTTTGGTGGTGTGGGGTATTTGGGTGCCAGCAGAGAGCATGCTGGGCCGCTGCAAGGAGCAGGAGCTGGCAATCAGCAGCGAGTATGGATGTTGGCAACTGAAAGGGGAAAAAAGGGGGTAAGTTTGAGTCCAAATGTGGAATGCGCACTTCCCCAGCATCTTTGGGACTCAGGGCCCACGAATCTAAACTATCTTGGATGCTGTCCTCTCAGGTGATATTTTATAGAATATTGCTGAGGAGTAGTGAGGCTTTTCTGCAATGCCAGATACAGAATTAAACACTTCCAGAGTCTTGAGTTAGGGCATAGATCTGGTGCTCTCAGCTGTGCCCTGGTAACGTCTCTGGTACCTGGTGGTAATGACGTGTGTGAGACGCCGCAGGAGAGTGTCTGTGGTGCTCTGTCCCCAGAACACAGGGCCTGGCGTTAGTGATCGGTGCGTTATTTGTGTGGGTTGTATCTCACCTTTTATGAAAGTTGTATATACACCTGTCTTACTTTTTTTCCCTCTTTGTAAGGATTTAGTGATAACATTTCCTGAAAGACAGGTGTTTATTATTCTGATTAACTGCTGTTAACCGTGAAAGAAGGGTGAGGACCTGTCTTTCTCTTTTATTATTATTATTTTTTAAAGATTTTATTTATTTATTTGACAGACAGAGACCACAAGTAAGCAGAGAGGCAGGCAGAGAGAGAGGAGGAAGCAGGCTCCCTGCTGAGCAGAGAGCCCGATGTGGGGCTCGATCCCAGGACGCTGGGATCATGACCCGAGCCGAAGGCAAAGGCTTTAACCCACTGAGCCACCCAGGCGCCCCTGTCTTTCTCTTTTGTATGTAACCTGACTATGGGGTTCAAATCCAACTCAGTTACAAAATAACACCAGGGAGTAGGAGAAGGGAGTGCTGCAAATGGGCTCTTGCACTTGGGAAAGTTTTGGGAAGGTAGGCAGGTTTTGAGGAGCTTGGTTTGTAACATGTGGACAGGCAGACTGGAGGAGCCTTCCAGGTGTACGAGTCAGCTTGTCGCTATAAGCCACGTAGGCAGTGGGCCCGGTGAAGCTGGGAATTGAGAGAAGATGACCACAGGACGTCTGTGAAGAGCACAGGTTAGTGAGTTGTGGGAACAGAGGTGGGATGTAATGTGGGGCCAGATCATAGAGCATTGTAAAGGTGAGAACAGGGAAGATTTTATGTGATAGGCAGAAGAGAAGCCTTTGTAGGCTTTTTTATTCCAGGCAAGCTGATTTGCAAATGCCTGCTTACGAAGATGGATTGGGTAGTACAGTGGAGCCGGGGCAGACTGTGGGAGCTCCAGTTAGGTGGTGAGGGCTATCACCCATGTGTAAAGTGAAGAGGACCAGGGCAATGGAGATGTTGGATATTAGTAATCGTAAACAAAGCTACGATAATCATCACAACAATAATTTCATGTTCAAATAGTTTCTGGTGTAATTTATCAAGAATTAGACCAGAAAAAATGTTCACACTGAGGAATTCTTGGAATTCTTGATATAATAACCATTCACAATGGAAGATAAGACCCAATGTAGTGGATAAAAGTCTATTTTTAATCTTCGGAGAGATGCACTGACATCATAAAGGACAAATTAGCAGAGTCCCAACTTGACCACCTACTTAAAAAACTTTAGCCTTTATCAATTGTTTTCCGTATGTTTCTAAGAAATGATTTTATCTTTCAGGCTGGTATTTTCTCACTTTATTCTCCATTTAGTGTGGGTGTCATTGTTAGACTGTCATTTACCACAGTATTCACTAATCAGGATTTGTTGAATGGACTTAAAATTCTGCTCATAATAACAATGATTTTTAGTAAACTTTTTGTATTAGCGTTAGTGATGACCAGTATTTGTTTGTTTATGTATTTATTTATAGCAGTAAAAAGTATTGTGTTCAGTGGGGTAAGTAAATTCATGATTGGTGGCATATTTAGGTACCATCATATATAGGTTTAAGAAGATTCTATAATAAGATAATAAATCTTTGAGTCAAGATGATGCTGCATAAACCAAACTGTATTGATTGTTCTTTAACAACGCTTCTTGCTGCCAAAGTCATTTGAGCTGGATCTGAATCAGGTCCAGTTGGCAAAGCTACCCCCCATGTGTGGAGCTCTCATAAATTCTGCAGGCACACAGATCTAATACAGTGCAATGAGAGAGCTGCTGGCAGAAAAAAATTGATTACAGGGTTGCAGACAATATCATTAACAGTTCTTGCCATTATACACCAGATGTCTTCCCTAATAGACTATTTTTGTTAATTTAGTTTTTATAGGGTAGTGCTAACTGCGTCATAATTTAACTTTCTATGTATATTCAGGTATATGTGATCTGTGTTTCTACACTGATGATGATCTCAACTCAGATTTAATCTTATAAATTTTAACTTACCTGTTCATATTTTTAAAAAGGCAACCTTTTTACTTACGGAGAATCTATTAGCTTTTTTGTTTGTTTGTTTTTTAAAGCAAAAAGTGCTGTGTTTGCTGGCAATTCAGGGGTAGTGAGGGAGGTGGAAAGGCAGAGAAAACATTTCCCAGAGCCTCCCTAGACTGGGCAAAGATGATCCCCTCCAGGCACCCCCCCCCCCCGCCCCGTATTGGATGGTTTCAGTGGCAAGGACAGATTCTATCCAAAGTAGAAAAGTACAGCTATTTAAAGGAGACTTAAAGATGCTTACTTATTTTCTTTGTCATGGATGCAGCTCTGCAGGCAGGAATTCTTGTTGGCAGCATCTGACTGCTTCCTCACTAGGAGATGAAGGATTTGACTAATTTGTTTAGTATTTTTTAAAAAGATTTTTATTTTTTTATTTGACAGACAGAGATCACAAGTAGGTAGAGAGGCAGGCAGAGAGAGAGGAGGAAGCAGGCTCCCTGTTAAACAGAGAGCCCAGTGTGGGGCTCCATCCCAGGACCCTAAGATCATGACCTGAGCCAAAGGCAGAGGCTTAACTCACTGAGCCACCCAGGCACCCCAATTTGTTTAGTATTTTTATTGTGTAGTTGTATGTTTTTTGCGTGTTTAAGATCACTGTTAAATGACTAATACAAATAAATAAAACAGGACTGTAATAGTGGAACAAACTTTTCTTTCTTTCTTTCTTTTTTTTTTTTTTTTAAACTACTGGTTTTGTTTTTGGTGCATTCTTTAGAGTTCCTTTATAACAGGGGACATATTAATTATGTTTTTGACACTTAGTTTTCTCACCTATAAAATGGGCACAGCACTACTGTCTACCCCAAGGGTTGTTGCAAAGTGTAATGAAATAATTCATTGAATTGCTTAGCATGGTATTAAGCATATAATAAGCATTCATTAAGTGTAATCTGCTGTCTTATAGTTTTTCATTGTACCAGCTCATGTTTTAAATAATTTATTAGTATTCTAGACATTCTAGTTCTAAGGTCCATAGGGCCGAAGGACTCTGAGTTTATCAGGGTCTGTGAACTTCTTAAAATTCTTGCAGGGTTTTATATGTATGTGAATTTTTCTGGAGAAAGTATTTGTTTCAACCACGGGTGCTAATCCATTCCTATAAATGTTGAAAAAGAATTCTAAATTAAGATTAGAAACTGTGGCTCTATAAAGTCTGCAGTGTGTCATTTAAAACCTCAAATCAGCTAGCTGTTTGTTAAGGAAGTAAACTAACATTGACCATTTACTTTATGTCTAGGCATTGTGCTACTCTTTTCACATAGTTTAATTTGTGATATTTATTTCATTTTGCAGATGAGAAAATTTGAGGTTTATAATTATATAAGATCTTGCCTTGAGTGAATGTCAGGACTGAGGTTTAACTCGGGACCTCACCTTGGCCCTTGTGTGGTCTCTGCTGCTCTCACAGCTGACTTCTGTACTTCCTGGATGGTCCTTGCAGCGAGGCCACCTTTGTCTTCACTTTACTTGAAGACCTCCTGAGCTGCATGCTGCGCACTTGCTTGGTAGAGCAGACGGCTTCTGCCACTGAGAGTGTCCCAGGGTGGCCCTCGCCCTGACTGGACACTGGTGGGAAAAGCACGGTGTGAGAACCCTTAGTATCAGTTCATTTTGTTTTTGCGTTAGCTTTTGTGGTGATTATCTATAATTCCTGTAGTCTGTTGTGTTTGTTCATCTGTGTGTGTGTGTTTCAGGTAAAACTTCATACATGTAAGAAATTGGGCTTTGCATTTCCCTTGGAGTAAATGCGCTCCACGGAAGTGCCCAAGCCTGCTCCACTAACACAGAGCAGGGAGCGAGGGCCCTGTGGCTTTCCCCAGATCCCTGCTTAGGCCAGAATCTTGGTCTCCTGTGTCTCTGGTCAGTGAGTGCTCTTTCCACTGCTCCTTGCTACCTACCTCAACTCTGAAAGGATGTCTTGTAGCGGGCCTATGCCATACATCATTTACTTCTTTAAAATCTAAGAATGCTTTGCTTAATATCTACTTTAAACTTTTGTGACTATAATTCATACCAGTGTTAAGATAGTATTTCTTACTGTGGAAGGCAGTACCTCTTACTGTGGAAGGCGCTTATCATTTTCAAGAATCATTTCTAACACTGGTATTTTTCATACTTGGGGCTTCAGTACCATCTAATAATTAAAAGGAAACATTTATTATAAAATGCCATTTTAGGGGCACCTGGGTGGCTCAGTGGGTTGGGCTCTGCCTTTGGCTCAGGTCATGGTCCCAGGATCCTAGGATTGAGCCCCACATCAGCCTCTCTGCTCTGCAGGGAGCCTGCTTCCTCCTCTCTCTGCCTGCCTCTCTGCCTGCTTGTGATCTCTGTCTGTCAAATAAATAAATAAAATCTATAAAAAAAAATAAAGTTAAAATGCCATTTTAAATGCTGATTATGTTTCTTTTGTAGTTCTGTGTAGAGAACTCTAATCTGGTTGCTTGTGTTGATATGCAGGGGTTTCTGAGGACATCCTGCTTTTTCAGTATTTCCTTGGCTCCCCCAGTTGACATTAAGAATGCCAAAAAAGGGCACCTGCATGGCTCAGTCCATTGATTGTCTGCATTTGGCTCAGGTCGTGATCCCAGGGTCCTGGGATTGAGTCCCACCTTGGGTTCCTTGCTTAGCGGGGAGCCTGTTTCTCCCTTTCTCTCTGTCCCCCAGCTTGTGCTCTCTCTCTCAAATAAATAAATAAAATCTTTAAAAAAAAGAATACCAAAAATAACCACTGTCTTTTATATTTGATTGTAGTGAAAGGTGTTAAAACAATGGAGTTTTTAGAAAAATTGCTAATACAAATGCTGAGATTAATCCAACTACCCTAAATGAAAGGTGATTAATAGCTGTTGAATTTTAATGTAACAGGTTTAAAAAAAAAAAACTTAAAATATCCAGCCAACCAGTATTAGTAATAGAGAGCATTATGACCTGCTTCCAGAGAAATTCCTTCACTTGGATTGGTTGTTTTCATATCCTGTTCTCCCATAAAGGCTAACTTCAGCTAATTTGTTATTAAGGGCTTTCATGTTCATCTGCTCTTTTTTTTTTTTTTAAACAAAAGGGGCATCAAGCCACATTTAGAGAACATAGATTTGAATAACCTTATTGTTTTATAAAACTGCGTACTATTTAAGCAGTCTTTTTGTAATCATAGGTCTATATGAGGGATAGGGATTCCTTGTAGGTTTCACTGAGCTACTTTTCTTTCAGTGATGCTACTACATCACCCTTTATTACTTACAGATACTGTTGATCTTTTAGCCTTGCCTTCCTGGAGCTGTTTTATATTGTTAGAAAAATATCTAAGCAAATACGTGGAGTTCTCAGGTTTTATAAGTTTTCCAGAATTAATTTGACTAATATAAATTGCTAAAGAAATATCAGCACATGGAAATAGAACTTGCAGTTTTGTTTAGCTTAACTTTTTTTTAGTGTTAGCGTTATCCCTCATTTTAGGATATCAGATAGTACTTTGGTGACAGCGGCTCTGGTAAATACCAAGGCCTTCAGTAGAGTACCGGATTTTTCTTAGGGACTGGAGTGAAGTTTTAGTAGTAAACTAAGGTTAATCAGTCTCTTTCAGGGTTTGTAGAAATTATTATACTAAGTTATTTTGACTCCTGCCTCGAAGTGAGCATTTTCTGGTTTTGTCTTTGATTTCATGTTATGTCATTAGACTGAATATCAGGTACTTGTTCGTTCGTTCTTTTTTTTTTTTAAATGGGCTTTAGTCTTTTTTTTTTTCCCTTCTTTTTTTAAGGTTTTATGTATTTTAGTGGGAGAGAGAGCAAGAGAGTACAAACGGTGGAGAGGGAGAAGCAGGGAACCCGAAGCGGGGCTCAATTCCAGGACCCTGGGGTCATGACCTGAGCCGAAGGCAGATGCATAACCCACTGAGCCACCCAGGTGCCCAGTAGGCTTTAGTCTTTAGAATGGTTTTAGGTTCCCCACAAAATTGAGCAGAAGGTGGAGTGATTTCCTATATCTCCTACATCTCCATGTGTTTTCATGGCTCAAAATTTATTTCTTTTTCATGCTGAATAGTATTTCATTATTTGAATATACAACAGTTTATCCATTAGCCAACTGAAAGAGACCTTCATTCTTCTGAGTTTTAGCAATTATGAATAAAGCTGCTCTAACATCCATGTGCAGGTCTTTGTGTGGATATAAGTTTTTAATTCTTTTGGCTATATATCAAGGAGCGTGAGTACTGGATTGTATGATAAGAGTATGTTTAGTTTTTGAAGGGGCAATCAGACTGTTTGCCAGAGTAGCAGTATCATGTTGCGTTCCCAACAGTGGTCGAAAGTTCCTTTTGCTCCACATCCTTGCCAACATTTGGTGGTGGTAGTGTTCTGGATTGTGGCCATTCTGATAGGTCTGTAGTGGTATCTAATTGCGGTTTGGACTTGCATTTCTCTATAGCATTGATGTGAAGTTTTCCTCCCCACACCCCAATTCTATCTGTATATCTTCTTTGTTGAGGTGTCTTTTAAGGTTTCTGGTTCTGTCATTAATCAGGTTATTTTCTTACTGTTGAGTGTTAAAGGTTCTTTGCATATTTTGGGCAGCAGTCTTTTGTCAGATGTGTCTTTTGTGTAGGTCTTTTCTTGGCAGTGTCTTTTGCAGAACAGTTTTCAATTTTAATGAAATCTAGTTTATCAATTCTTTCTGTCGTGGATTATGTGATTTGTGTTGAATTTAGAAAGTCTTGCCAAACTCAGGGTCATTTAGTTTTTTTCTTACATTATCTTCTAGAGGTTTTATAGTATTGCATTTTTACATTTCAGGTCTGTGATCCATTTCAGGTCAATTTTTGTGAAGGATGTAAAGACTGTGTCTGGATTTCTTTCTTGTTTTTGCATGTAGGTGTCCAAACACCAGTCATTGAAAAACTATCTTTACTCCATAGTATCGCCTTTGCTCCTCTGTCAGAGGTCAGTTGATTGTATTTATCTGGGTCTATTTTTGGGCTCTCTGTTTTTGTTCTGAATCTGAGAGTAAAGTGTAGATGTCTTGACTCGTTACTTCTAAATAGTTAAGTGTGTGTTTTGTAAGAAGATGTTTGTTTATATAGCCACCACAGAGTTACCTAACGCAGGAAATGTCACAGTGTAACAATACGAATCTAATCTGTAGACATCCACTGTTTGCCATGTGTCCCAGTAGTGCCTTCCATGGCACTTTGATTTTGGGCCAAGTAACCAGACCAGCATCATGCTGATACCTAGTTACTGTGTCTCTTAACTCTCCTTTAATCTGGAACAGTGTCTTAAGCCTTTTCATTTTTTCATGGGATTGACATGTTTTTAAAGAGTACAGTCCAGGTTTTTTTGTTGTTTGCTGTTTCTTCTTGCATATTAGATTTAGGTTATGCATCGTAGGCCAGACTATGTCTGTCAGTGGTTTTGTGTCCTGAGGTCTCCATGTTAGAGAGAATATGATATCATTTTGTCACATTATTAGTGATGTTAACTTTGATTATTTGGATAAGTAACTAACTTTTCCTTCGTAATTAGTAAGTAATTTGTAGAGAGAAACTTTGAGGCCATATAAGTATCCTATGCTTCATCAAAATTTGACCCACTAATATTAGCCCTCCGTGATCATTTTTTAAAAAAATATTTTATATTTATTTGACAGAGAGAGAGAGATCACAAGTAGGCAGAGGTAGGCAGAGAGAGAGGTGGAAGCAGGCTCCCCGCTGAGCAGAGAGTCCGATGTGGGGGTCGATCCCAGGACTCTGGGATCATGACCTGAGCCGAAGGCAGAGGCTTTAACCCACTGAGCCACCCAGGCGCCCCCTCTGTGATCATTTTTGCTGAGTCACTGTGGTGATTGTGGAATGGCACTGATTTTTTGTTTGTTTTGTTTTGTTTTGAACTCAGGCTAAATTGCTCTGCCTTTGAAAAAAAGATCAGAATTCAGCTACCATTAATTCAAGTGTGGTATTTTTGTGTACAGTGAAAGGAAGTAATGGAGAGAGAGGGGTGAGGTGATGGAAAAGCCTGTTTGAGGCTTTAGGGTATTTCATTTTTAGCAACAGAGGCTATATACATTTTCAGTGGTTTTTTTTGTGTGTGTGTGTGTGTGTGTGTGTTTTTAAGTAGAAAGAGGGAAAATCCTGTGATGGTGGGTTGTCGTCCCCCCCCCCCCCCTTACACTCTAGTGGTGAGAAAAGCTGCCTGGAAGTAATAGATCATGGACGTGGTTAAAAAAATACACATTTTTGGGGCGCCTGGGTGGCTCAGTGGGTTAAGCCGCTGCCTTCAGCTCAGGTCATGATCTCGGGGTCCTGGGATCAAGTCCCGCATGGGGCTCTCTGCTCAGCAGGGAGCCTGCTTCCTCCTCTCTCTCTCTCTGCCTGCCTTTCTGCCTACTTGTGATCTCTCTCTGTCAAATAAATAAATAAAATCTTTAAAAAAAAAAAATACACATTTTTACTGTTGAAACTGTGGTCTTGATTTGGTTCGTGTTGGCAGCATTTACTAGTGATCAAGTTACTTAATCTCTCTGCCCTTCAGTTTCCTCACTATAAAACCAGAATATTATATTAGTAGCTCTGGAGCAAGGCCCAGGAATCCATAGCTTTTCCAAGCACTCCCCAGGAGATGCTGATGGGCAGCCAGCTTTAGGAAATGTGAGTCTACCTTCTGCCTCAGTGACTGTTGTAAATGCAGATTTGATCATGTCCTTTGCAGGAGATAGATCAGTCCCAGAACTTCTTATGTTTCTCAAACCTGAGCATCTTACGCATTTGAAAAATTGTTTTTGTGCTTCTCCCTTATCACTTAATGTCTTGCCTTCTCCAGCATACAAATTAGGTATAATCTGCATATTTATATCCCTACTACAGCTTTAAGAGACAGTTTATAAATTAATTCAAACAAAACGAAAGAAAAAAAAATGAAATTCTAACTACCAACATTAGTTTAATAGAATGGGTGATTTGTGTTTTGCTGAAATGGAAGAGCCACTTGCTACTGGTTGCCTATGGGCCCAGATTAGTAGGGGCTGGGGTATGGTGTATAGCATGTTTAGATACAATAGCAGGTTCCTCAGGATGACTCAGCTCTTCCTTTTCTTTCATTTTTGTTGTAATAATTGAGAAGCCTCCTTAAGTGTTAAGTGTAGCTTGCCATGAATGTGACTTTGCCCTTATGTGGCCTTAATATGTGGCAGGTTCAGTTTATCTGATTTACTTACTTTGTGATACCCATGGTAATACTACTTAGTTATTTGATTGTATATAAACTTAATCAGAACTAAATCATGTATTTCTAAACTCTGTTAATTAAAATTATAAAATAGACAGCCAAGAAAATGAATACATTAAAAAAAGTTAGGATATACATTGAAATGAAAAGAAAAATGAGTCCTCTCCTCCCGCTTCGCCATCTCTTGCTTCTCTCCAAGAGAGACAGCCAGCCAGTGCCCCTGACGTTGTGCCCTGGCTACTTCATGTATATATACAGTTAATCCTTTTTTTTTTTTTTAAGATTTTAGTTATTCATTTGACAGACAGAGATCACAGTGGCGGGGGGGGGGGGAAGCAGGCCCCCTGCTGAGCAGAGACCCCCCCTCCCCCCAATGTGGGGCTCAATTCTAGGACCCTGGGATCATGACCTGAGTCGAAGGCCAAGGGTTTAACCCACTGAGCCACGCAGGCGCCCCCATATACAGTTAATTCTTAAGGAGTGTGGGGTTTAGGGGCACTAACCTCCTCCTCCCGCCTCTCCGCCCCCCACAGTAGAAAATCCCTGTATAACTTTTGGCTCCCCCAAAACTTTTAACAGCCTAACTGATGACATGAATAGTTGCTTATTATATCTTTTGTATGTTAAACGAATTATGAACTGTATTTTTTTTTAAGATTTTATTTATTTATTTGACAGAGATTCCAAGTAGTCAGAGAGGCAGGCAGGGAGAGAGGAGGAAGCAGGCTCCCTGCTGAGCAGAGAGCCTGACGAGGGGCTAGGACCCTGGGATCATGACCTGAGCTGAAGGCAGAGGCCTTAACCCCCTGAGCCACTCAGGCGGCCCTCAGAACTGTATTCTTAAAGTAAAGTAAGGTAGAAACAAAGAAGATATTATTAAGAAAAACGAGGAAGAAAGAATACCTTTGTATTACTCTAATGTGACAGATCTACATGTAAGAGGGCCTACCACTGTAAACCTGTGTCGTTCAAGGGTCCACTGTAGTCTGTCCTTCTGGCCAGAGTAAATGAAACAACTGTGCTTCTTTAGCTGCTTGTCCGCAGTGCAGACAGAGTCAGGAACTCTGAGAAGTTGCTCCTTATTGAATTGGTGGTTTTCTTCATTTAGAAGACAGGAAAAATATATATATTATGAAAGAATAAGGTGAAAAAGGATTGTTTTTTAAAGGAATACGTTAAATGTGACAAATGAGACCATCAGTGCAGAGCATACCATTTAATACAGTCAAGAGGGGAGATCAGCCAGTACCAGCCAGGAAACCTAGCGTACATGTGTATTGGGTTTTTCGGAGGGAAGTGACAGGTGTTTTTCCACCCTGTTTTCTACCTCGCACTGACAAGGGAGAGGTGTGGGACCCAGAGGAGATTTCTGATGACGGTTTCAGTGATTAGGTATAAGTGTATGGCTCAGGAAAAAATTTTTTATTTTAAATATTTGTTTCCATGCCTGTTGGAATTCTCAGGGGCTTGTGGAACTCATAACAGCATATACCTTGTACACATGCACATATCCCTTTTTCAGCTAACGTAATATGAAGCCGGTTTATTATGTTTTTTATTTCATTTATTTGCTGTTTTGGTCTCTAGTGCTGGTTTTCTTTGCCCTTTGAATCTCTCTTAGAGGGGAGCTCACTGTAATCTTAAAACAGAAAAGTGGGGGATGTATTGTTGGTTTTGAGGCGGCTGCCCTTGGTTGCAGCCTCTTGACAAGTGAGGATTCTGTGATGGCTGTGATGCCTGTGATGCCGGAATCAAATGGAGAACGCTGCTGCACTGCCCCAGGGCCTTGTAACAATTTATAGTTTGGATGGAAAAGCAGAAGGAACTAAAAGGCAGTTATACAATGCCTTTGGTGTCCTGCAGTAGGTGTGTGTGGTGACCAGAGACCCTTGGGATTAATTAGTAAGGTGCCTTGAGCCAAAGGATTGGGGAGGGATGTTTAGGAATTGCATCCAAAGGCAAATTAGCAGCAGAAGTGGCTGACCCCAGCTTCTTACTCCCACACATTTGGTGGGAGGGTGGAGCTAATTGTCTACAACAACAGAAAGGAAATTGAATGACATTAGTGGAGTTTTAGTGTAGTGTAACTGGCGTGCAGAACATTCTGTCAGGGATGAAGGCGGTTTGATTTGTACTTGAATCAGAGACCATTGGCTTGATTTCGGTCTAAACATTTTTTTAAAAATGTATTTCTAGTGTATAAAGATTCAGAAATACTCTTAACATTACTACTAAATTTACTATTTGGTTAAAAAACTTTTTTTGGAAGTTCAGGGACTTTGTAACCTTCCCTGTTAGAATGGGGAATTGGTGGTCGATACCTATACAGTTTTGCTTTGTTAGTAGTGCCTGCTTGGATATATTGAAAATGTCCACAGATGTCCAGAGATTGGCACACTCCCCACAGTGATTGAATGTCAATCTGCTCCTAAGAAATTGAGCAGATTTGTTAACAAACAAGATGGGAATGCACAAAGATATCTGATGCATTGTTACACTTACTTAAAAGAAAGGCAGCTGGCAAATGATAATTGACAGATACGTTTAATCTGTAGAACTTGAAATGCTGCTATGGTTACTGTTGGTTAAGTAGGGAAAACACGTCCATGAGACCAGGGCTTCTCTAGAAACGGATGAAGAACGACAAAGAATTCAAGGTGACAGTTAAAGGATTGCATGGCAGGAAAGGCACTGTGATTAAATCCCCTGATGTTGTCACTGAGCTGTAAGGCTGAAGATAACGCGCTCTCCTCAGCTGAAAACAAGAATCGATACTCACTCCTTGATGGGCTAAATTATTAAAAAGAGCCCTTCTTACAGTGTTTCATTATCTTGGATTTGCCTCAGCTGGTGATTTGTCGGCAGCATAGGAAGATTTGCTAGGCATTTTGTATTAAAATTATTCAGTCGGCCGGTGGAGCCTTTGGATAATTCCTTCCATTTAGCAGTGCTCTTGAATAGATGTGTGATTTACTTTTGCCTAAGTGGCTTTGTATCTTTTGGAATTACTAAACAGAGTGTTAGGCTTTCTTTCTTTCTTTTTAAACCTTGTTTTCTTGTTTGTTTGTTTTCTTTTTTGTAGCTGGGGGTGGGTGGTTAACAGATTATTTTAATGATGCCCTTAGCAAACATCAGCTGCATTTGGCACTTTACGTCAGCCTGACATGTTGGTTAATGCATGCTGAGTTTTATAGTCTTCCCGTAGGAGGAAAATTTTTTAAGAAGTTGACTTCATTTTTATTAATAGTGTGTGTGGGTGTGTGTGTCCCTTAGTGGTTTTAATTTAATTTGTTGGCTGATGTGATTTCAGCCAAGTTGAAAAGCAAAGTAACCTCATCTCATGAGCTTTAGGGAGAGAGGAAAAAAAACTAGCACTGTGATTCCAGTATAATAAAAAGGCTAAGGAACGTAGAGGAGGAAGAGCCTTTGCGGTCGGTCAGTGCTTTGCCATTCTCCATTGGCCTGGGAAGAGTTATACAGGAGGCATTGCCATGTGGAAGCAAAATTTGACTTGTCCATTGGACCGGCACAGCTGGAATCTTCTGGATGAAGTTTGAAGCCTTCTGCCCTTCTACAGTCTGTCTGAGGAGAGATAAGACTCTGCTTCTCAGTGTTTCAAGATTGGTGGTATTTTTATATAATCTGTGGTAGAGACAGTACTGATTCTAAAAGATTTTATTTTTTATTTCATTATTTTTTTAGAGGGGGGAGGGGCAGAGGGAGAAGGAAAGAGAGAATCTTAAGCAGACTTCATGTCCAGTGCAGAGCCTGACATGGGGCTCGATCTTATGACCCGGAGATCATGACCGGAGCCAAAATCAAGAGTCAGACGTTTAGCCGACTGAGTCATGCAGGCACCCCTCTAAAAGATCTTTTTGGTTCAGCCTCAGCCTCAGGAGGAGCATGCTTAGCTAGATAAAGCCGTGTTAAGAAACATTGGTCCCTGTAGTGGAACCATGAGGTGAGGCTAAAGAATAGTGTAAAATCACATTTCTGCTTCCCTGGAAAGCTGATCAGATTGAAAAATCCTTTTTATCTAGTGTGGAGGGGAGAGTAAATGGAGTAAGGACGGAAAGAGAGGGAGATCTTTGTGAACTACTGTGGCTAGCTTCAGTAACGGTATGAGATGCGGCTTATGTGCGTGGAATCCAGCCATGATGGGTGCACGGCTGCCATGGAGAGACTCTGGTGTGGGAGAGCTCACCTGGGAGAAGTGAACCCCAGGTTGGGTTCCAGTGTCAGAGAATCTCTGGGGAGAGAGATCCTGTTCCTAAACATTGCAGCCAGCTCCCTTGGCCAGCTCCATTGCTTCTGGATGTGCCGGGGAGCCAGGAATGCCCTGTGAGCCCCACCTGTGTTCCTATAGATGGTTAATGATGATCTCTTGTGTGCTCTTTGTTTCCTGTTCCCCCGGCCTGATTTGTAGCTTGCCCTTCCTTTCCAAGTCTTTTTGGTTGAAAGGGTAAGTAAAGGACGTAGTGGTAGTGGTCTTTCCTTTCCAAGTCTTTTTGGTTGAAAGGGTAAGTAAAGGATGTAGTGGTAGTGGTCTTTCCTTTCCAAGTCTTTTTGGTTGAAAGGGTAAGTAAAGGACGTAGTGGTAGTGGTCTGTCCAGGAGCGAGAGAGAGGTGGCACTCCAGCAGGCTGATGGGTTGTACATTTCATAATTCTGGTAAAGGAGTCTGTAAAATGCACACTTGTGTAATGCCACAGTAATGTGGAGAACACAATCTCCGTTTTCAACTTCTTTCATGATGCTGCTTTGAATGCATTTGGAATTCTTCTGAAAGAAAGAGATGTATTTCCCTTTTGAATTTTGGGGAGAAGGGCGGAGGACTGAAATCTAGACAACCACTGGTGTTAACTTGCTCCTTGGATGAAATGATGCCTTCCTCTGATTGCCAGAGAAAATAGAATTACCTAACATTGACCGCTGAGTATCAGGCAGTTTGTTGAGCAGAGGAATGGGTTCTTTTAGAAGATGGACTAGAAAACTGTCAAAAGGATTAATCAATTAAAAAAGAAAATCCAGTGAGATGTTTATTTACAAAATTATAGTGAAACTCCCTCGCTTTACAGACTTGATTATTGTTCAGGTCAAATTAGGTTATGCGTAAGTGCACTTTAGCCTCTCACTCTGCCTCGAATCCGACTCGGACATCCTGCTCCTCTCTCTGCACACGTGGGGCAGGGACCTTGGAGGCTCAATTCCTTTGTATCTGCATCTTCTTAGTCATGGGATCTGAACACATTGGTTCTTACTCCTACCAAATTTTCTAGTCCTATGTATTTTTTCTTCCTGTTGGTTTATTGCTTGGGTTATCATTTTAGAGATCTAGTTTAGGGAGAAGCAACATGAATTTCTTTGAAAATTCAAATGTCTGTTTAAAAATTAGCATTGGTACAAATGAAATGGTTAAATACTTGCTATTTTAGCTCCCAAAAGAAGCAGTGAGAGGTGAGACCCAGTGAAAGTTCCCTTTTAACTGGAGCATGCCCTGGGCATCTGTTATGTTTAATAATGCTTTTGACCTTTAGGAGTGTTGAACTTGGAATTTCTCTTAGGTCATCTTGGGGGGCATTGTCATACACTCTGTATTTAGCATTGTTTCTAAAGATAGGTCACACCAGATCATACATAGACCTTTGAGGTTAATTCATTAGAGAAATTTGTTTTATCATTCAAATTGAGTTTTCCCTGTAAGGGAGATAAAATATCAGTGTGTTTCACTAGATTTTTGAGTCACAGACTGCTTTGTGTTTGGCATACTGGTTGGAGATGTTTCTTTGTGTGTCAGCTTTTTTCCAGGTTAATCTTACATCTCATGAGCTATATGTTCACAAAGGTATTTAGGAAACTTAGGCTCGTTCTTGACAATTTCCTGAGAAGTGCCATCTTAGTTTTTGCTGCTGCTCAGGTAGGTGATTAGTAACATTATTACTTCTACACAGGTGTTTTTTTGCAGCCAGTGGGTGGTAATAAGCATATTGCATATAGGAAGAATTAAATGTATGGCTTTTTTTTTAAGGTTATTTTTTCTTTGGCAGTTAGCTTATACCTGTAAAGAATATTGTACATAATAAATAAAAACATTAAAGTTTGGGTCCTAATTTTCCATGTGGGTCCTTTTTTTTTTCTTTTTAATGTTGCAACAAAATATTCAGGACAGCAGAATAGCCTTTGAAAAATCTTTTTAATGAAAAGTATGACTTTTCTATTTAATTTAGTATTTAACAGATAAGTATTGATATGGGCAAATACTTCAGTGTTTGTTGCTGATGAAATAAAACATTTGATACCCACATAAGCAAAGAAAACTTGCCCAAATAAAAATGAGTCCATAGTCACAGATGACATGGCTGATCACCAGCTTTTTAATAATAGACTTTTGCTCACAGATGCATCGTGGGAACTGAGTGGGGCTGGACACATGCCAGCCTTTCTTCACCATTTAAAGAACAGTACAGAACTCATCAGAGTGACAGTGGTTCTTAGAAGCCTTTATATTAAAGGACATTATTATTATTACCAAGACCATATTATCCAAACAATTTTTAAGAAGCATTGTTACTTACTGACAGATCCTGTTTGTATCCAGATAGAGTGTTAATGTTTCAGATTTTACTTGAGAGTAGGATTTGAGTGTTTATGTAGTATCCTAAACTAATGTGATAATGCATGTATCATTTGTATTTGCTCTTAGTTTAGTCGGTGCATTTCTGGCTAAATTATTATAAAATTGTCTGGACGTTCTGCCTCTTTGTGTCCTTTCCACAAATGCTTTGTTAAACTACTGTAAAATGTAGTACATTCTCACTGCAATCATTAAATCCCAATTCTGTCTTCACTAGTGGACCAAACAAAAGAGTTAGTGGAGAATTGCTTTTTTCTTTCCTCTTATTATTTTGAGCTGGTATATCTTTATATCCATTGGCATACATATATTATGTAACTCATTGTGTAGTACTCGTGATCATTTATGTTTTATTTTACTATGATAAGGATTAACTAATTTCTCTTCACTGAGAGTTCGATTGCTCTTATGGAAGAAGTAGCCAGCTGGCTTCTTTTTTCAATTCTTGCTATCAAAACTTCCCAGCTGTGTTACTTTAAGTGAGCTATTTAATCTTCTAAGGGTATTAGTTTCCATCTATCTGTCATATCAAGGTAATACTTGTCCTGCTTACTTATAGGATTATTCACATGAGAATAAAGAGAGGTAATAGAGTGCTTTGAAAATTTTACAGTGGCCTCCAAATGTAGGAGCATTAGTTATTATTAGGATTGGCTGTATATAATAAAAGCCTAAATCATAGTGGTAAAAAGTATGTGTTCTCATGTAAAACAAGGTGTCTTCAAGGGTACGCCATCCAGGGTTGATAGAGGGACCTTGCTTCTCAGGCATCTTGTTTCCTGCCTGCGGCTGCATTGTCCTTACTGCGTGGTTTCCATTCTCAGGCTTTCCTTGTGGCCACAGATGGCCCAGGGAATGAACTATTTGTTGCTATTCTACGATGAGGTAAGTATAGAAACGGAAAGTAACCATTTAGAGATTTTTTTATAGCTGTTTGACATTGCTACAGCATCTTATTTATGTTGTATAAAACACTGCTCTGGAGTGGATGGGGGCAAGTGGTTCTTTGCCACAGCTAGACAGCTGAAGGAGGAGGGCATATAGGCAGAAGCCAAGACCGCCCATTCCAGCGCGTCTCTAGTAGCCCCATCTAGCAGCTTCAGTTCACATGGATTTTCTAGGGGGCTGCAGTTGTTTTGTCTGTGTTCCAGTAGTGGAGGGGTTCTGTTACTAAGGAAAATGGGAGAACAGCAATAGGGTAGGCAGCCAGCAACCTCTGCCCCAGTTGGACAGGTCTGAAACCTCAGAGCCATTCAGCACAGAATCGGATTCACAAAGGCTGCCCAGTTCTTTAGTGATAATGACTCCAGGGGCAGCAGCTGTTTCTGGGGGCTAGGAGAACTGTGCGTATGTCAGGTGGAAAAACATACTGAGAATGTCAAGAGCAGAGTAAAATATAAGAGATTATATAGTTACTTTTCATAGAGAGGAACATTTTTAAAAATGATTATTTATTAATTTGACAGGGGGAGAGAGACAGACAGACAGACAGAGACAGTGAGAGAAGGAACACAAGCAGGGGAGTAGGAGAGGGAGAAGCAGGCCTCCTCCTGAGCAGGGAGCCTGATGTGGGGCTCCATCCCAGGACTCTGGCATCATGACCCGAAGTGAAGGCAGATGGTTAATAACTGAGCCATCCAAACGCTCCTGGAAAGGAATTTTTTTTTAAAGATTTTATTTATTTATTTGACAGACAGAGATCACAAGTAGGCAGAGAGGCAGGCAGAGAGAGAGGGGGAAGCAAGCTCCCTGCTGAGTAGAGAGCCCGATGCTGGGCTCGATCCCAGAACCCTGAGATCATGACCTGAGCCGAAGGTGGAGGCTTAACCCGCTGAGCCACCCAGGCGCCCCGGAAAGGAACATTTTTAACAGATTGTAAATTTATTTGTATTTCTATAACTTGAAAATATATTTATGAATTTAGTTACAGTTCCTCATCTTAAACCAAGATGGATTATCTTCAAGCAAATATGATTAAGTGTGGTTCTCCAAAGGTAAGCTATGGAAGTGGAGAGGTGCTTGGCTGGCTCAGTCAGTAGAATATGCCGCTCTTGATCTCAGGGTCATGAGTTCAAGTCTCATGTTTGGTGTAGAGCTTACCTATAAAAAGGTATGAAAGTAGAGCTTTTGAAAAGATGACTTTTAAAAGGTATCTTTTTGTTAGTTTGGAATTGGCATGATCCTCTTTGGTATGTTGTGTGTAAACACATGTAGGGTACAATTTGTAGGGAAGTTTTTAAGAGACTAGTTTAACAAGGATGAATGGCTTATGATTTAGTTGAATTTTATTTGTGTTTTCAGATCTTAATTTCATTGTTTCATCAGTATTAGGAAGTCTGGTAAAATGTCTTCACCATGAATGGAATCCTTCACATTGCGGCATTGATGTTTTTCCCCCCTAATATAAAAGTGTTTGTTTCCTTCTGGCGTGTTAAGCCAGTGTATATTAATAATGTTCTTATTATGTAGCATTTGGTACTAGGCATCTTTAGAGGAAGGGATTATGAATGATGGCTGCATCTTTAAGAGAAAGTCCAAGTTCTTGCCTTCATCATGTGTAAGTATTTGTGGGAGGCATAGGGCACAAGTAGATGTCTTTAAGGTAGCTAAAGGCATTGTATTTGCTGTAGTGTCTGTACATTAGAGAGGAGGTGCAAAGTGATCGAACCTGTCCATTGGTAAGGTAAAGAGGAGACATCCTAATGAACTGGGTGGTTTGGAGTTGGCTTTTACAGATAATGGGGAGAAGGGGCAGGTCTAGATGGAGAAACTTTTACCACCAACTGCTTGTTGGTTCAGAGTGATGTTTGTTCTCTGTAGTTCTCATCCTATGGCTGATTTTTTTTTTAAAATTTTTTTAAAAGATTTTATTTATTTATTTGACAGACAGAGATCACAAGTAGGCAGAGAGGCAGGCAGAGAGAGAGGAGGAAGCAGGCTCCCTGCTGAGCAGAGAGCCCGATGTGGGGCTCGACCCCAGGACTCTGAGATCATGACCTGAGCCGAAGGCAGAGGCTTAACCCACTGAGCCACCCAGGTGCCCCATATGGGTGATTTTTAGTCATAGCGATGGGATTTGGAATGTGAGAAGGTTGTGGGCAGTGTCCATTAATTAGCTTATGTAGGCAGTTTTGCAGTGAAAATCGATGATTTTGCTTGGCTTTTCAGCTAAAGGCATTAACTGGCATTTTATTTTTTCTCTTAGTCAGTGAAGGTAATGCTGATGGTCATTTGCCATTCATGGTCACTGAGCAAAACCTACCGTGGTCACATGTGGTCAGTGACTGCCGGTCAGGCAGGACTGTTCTTGCTTTTAGACCATTTTTTTCTTGACCATTCCATTTGAAGAAAAAATGTACCTTTCCTTCTCGTTTTATCCCAGAAAAACCTTCTCATGCCACCCAGTTATTCATAGAGAAAAACTTGCCTTATCTGCTAGCCCAGGTGGCTTGATCTTTACTTTCTTGCTGCCCTGTGGAAGTTGGTACAAGGTGTAGTGCATTTGACGACAACGCCACAGGACTCTCTTGCAGCCTTTTCTTCAGAGTCTCAGTTGGAAGAGGTCTGCTGGCTTTTCCTCTTTATAGTGAGCAAACATTTGGGAAGCTCGTGCTCAGTTCTGAACATCTGAAATAGTTGAATAACTTTCAGTTGCTCCAGACCCTGACAACGATGCAGTTGAGTGAGGATAGTTTGGAGAGTAATTGGTTGGCAACTCTTTCTACTCAGCAGTACTTCAACTGTTTCTGGAGAAAGAAACTGCTAGAGGATTCTGGGTGAGCCCAGGCATGTGGTCAGTGGCAGAGAAGCCGCAGCTGTGACTCGGTATCACTGAGGAGGCTGCAGGAGTAGGAAGTCAAGTAGAAGTGGAGGAAATGCAGTCGGAGGACTAGGTGTTCCAGAGCAGCAGACTGACCGTGTACTTACCGTGCTGCTTGGAAGCACTGCCTTCAGATTGCTTTTCTAAGTGTGAACTAATTAAGATTAGAAAATTTCAGGTTTTACTTTAGAAATCATAAAGCTGTTGTTTGTGTTCTTTTCTCCGGCAGTATCAGAGTCGTAATACCGGGTAGACTGCCTTGGCCTTGGAGTCAGTGCGACTTGTAGGCTGCAAAGTGGGCCACATTTCCCCTCAGTTTTCAGGGCTTCTCTGGCTTTCTGCGTAATGCTGTAGAGTTTCAAGACATTTATTTCATGAGTTAATTAACCCCCCTAAATGGGTTTTAAATTTCTTAAGGGAACAAGCTGTATTTTGAACATTTCTGGTATTTTCTGTGGTCCCTAGTACAGTTTCGTGGGCAACGTAGGCTGTTTGTTTCTGGAGGTGGTGGATTTGCTGCCTCTCTCCAAATGGCTGGCTCCTTGTCCTTCAGATCTTCGGTCAGATGTCACCTCCTCTGGCAGGCTTTTCTGACTGCCTTATCCATGGCCTCATCCTCTTTCATCCTTGGTCATTTTTTTAAGATAATTGCCCACTCTTAATGTCTTTTATTATTATTTTTTTAATGGCACTGATGATCATCTGAAATCCCTTGGTTTATTTACTTGTTTTCCTTTCCCCAAGGATAGAACTTGGGCAGGGGCGATGGTGGTGGTTTTTGAGCTCGGCCTCAAAGAGGTGGTTTTGAGCTCAGCTTCGAAGGGTTGGAAGGATTTGACTGAAAAGTTACCAGGGCTTTAGCTGAAGCCTTTTTGGACAAAGGAAGGAGGTAGAATATTTTTGTTGAATATTGGAGTCTAGTTTGTTTTGGTAATGGCAGTGATTGATGATAGAACTGGAAAGGTATGTCTGACTCTAGAAGCCAGGCTGAGAAACTGGATTTCATTTGTTAGATGGTGGGGAACCATGGATGGTTTGTTAGCAGTTGAGTGTATGATCAGAACTCTGCTTTAAGAAAATTAGATTAGAGATAGAAGGAACTCACTGGAAAGCTGCTAAAATAGCTCGGATGAACCAAAGTGAGGGCCTGATCTTCCATACTCTTAGTGAGAGGAAGGGAGGACCTTGCTTAAGTTATTAAGCAGGATTTACGTACTGTGCAGCAAAAACAAATGTCCTTGTCACCGATCAGTTTGTATTGCAGGTAGGAAACACTTAGAATTCAGTGGAATAATTTGAGATATGTATTATATGCACTGAAGACTCATAGGTTTTTGTTGTTTTGTTTTGTTTTTGTTTTTGTTTGTAAGGGTAGGTAGAAATTATTGATTTTGCAAATTTTGTATGGAGACTCAGAGAAGTTCAGTGATTTTCCTAACATCATGTTATTGACAGCCAGATTTTGAATTTAGGTCTCTGTAACTTTACATCCTGTGCTTTTTTCCCTATAAAATGGGCTGTAGAGGACAAATGAGAAAGATGGTGGAGTCAGAACATCAAGAATTCTCTGATCATTGGCTGTTAGGTGTGAGAGAAGATGAGGAATCCGGTAATAAAGGGTTTTGAGATCCAGAGCTTGGGACAGGGTTTGTTCCATCAGAAGCTGTGGTAATTGTTATGAGAAAGTAATTCAGTGCTAATTCTCTCATAAGTTTTGTTTTACTTGTTTATATTTCAAAATTGTTCTTAAATTTTAGTTTCCTGGCCTGAATCCTTATTCTAAGGATGCCAGTCTGCTCAAATAGGCTACGAAGAGATTATCTGTTATGGGCAAATTAGCTATTCATTCCTTTTGTAGACTCCTATGACCATTCCAGCTGCTTTCTCATATCTTGTCTTTATTTTCTTACATACATTTTCTAATTTAGTTCTTTTGGTTTGGTTGCCATTTTGTCTTTTAACTAGCAGCCACATAATTATGAAATGTTTAAATTTGTGAACATTGGTAAAATATATCTTCTAGCTGCTGCATGTAGCATCTGGTCTCCAGCTGAAATCTGTCTGAGGCCTGAAGTTCACTTACTCAGAGGAGACTGGTCCTTTAGGTGCACTGTTCTTCCCCTGAGTCTCTTCCTCTGGTTACCAGAGCTTTGCCTGATACCTTTTCTTTTCTTTTTAAAGATTTTATTTATTTATTTGACAGACAGAGATCACAAGTAAGCAGAGAGGCAGGCAGAGAAAGAGGGGGAAGCAGGCTCCCTGCTGAGCAGAGAGCCCCGTGCAGGGCTGGATCTGAGGACCCTGAGATCATGACCTGAGCCGAAGGCAGAGGCTTTAACCCACTGAGCCACCCAGGTGCTCTACCTGATACCTTTTCTTACACAGAGTGTTGGTGAGGTGTATTATTAATGTTTTCTTTAAAAAAAGAAAGAAAGAAAAAGTCCTTACTGCAAAGCACAAGTATAAACAACTCTGCAAAGCATGTATGTAGCTTAAGGAATTATTTTAATGTGGAAATTCCTCTCAGGTCAAGAAATAGAGAACTTTGCCAGCCATCTGTCGAGTTCCCCCGCAGTGATGGTCCTCTCCTTCCATACAGTGTTAACCATGGCTCTGACTTTTGAAGTCATTATTTATGTTCTTTTATAGTTTTACCTCCAAGTGTGGCTCTCTCTGGGCGCTAAAGTTTCGTTTTGGCTGTGATACGTCTTTTAAATCTGTTAGAATCTATAGATTTCCCCTTCATCATCCCTTTATTTTCTTAATACTTTATATATTGACAAATCCAAGCCATTTGATCTGGAAATTCTCCAACAGTCTGCCTATTATCGATTGTACAGTGCAGTCAATACAGAGATGTGCCTCTGGCCTCTGTATTTCTTGCATAGTAGTAGCTGCATCTCGAGGTTTGGTCGGACTTGGGTCTGAGCCATTTGGGCAGGTTTATGGATAGTGTAATACACTTTACCAGTTGCATGTTACATCTGGTATTTGTTCATTTTTGGTATTATGCCTATACCTGGTAGTTCCTTGGGAGCTGCAAAATTATGAAATTCTAATTGTATCACTTTGTTTTCATTTATTAGCTAGAATAGTTTTATATGGCAGTGCTTCCTGTCATCTATTTGGTTACCCAATTGTGCAGCTTGTATTAGAAAGGCAGGATATATAGACTTGATGTTTTTCTTTATTTACCCAGTTTTCAAATAATGCATTAGTTACCATTAAACCTTTTTTTTGATGGGTTTCAAATAATTGCAGTTCTTAAAACTTATTGAAGCCCATATTGCTCCATGGTTGACTAGTTCAGTTGTCTTCTAAGTGCTTTTGATATGACCCTAGTGGTCTAATAGTGCCCTTGGTGTCTGTATGTTTAGATATTTCATCCTTCTCTTACGCATTGTAATGTTTCCTGGAATCAGCATTTCTTCTAGAATCCTTAGTTTCTTTTAATGAGAAATGATAGTTCAGGAGCACAGTCTGGGCCATTTAGGTCTCTTTGTTACCAGATTGGTCATTGATTCTCGATCTTTTTTCCCCCTCGATTTGTATATTATGTGAAAACTATGTGAAAATTTGTAAAATGTCAGTGGACAGAGCTGGTAAATACCTATTATACCTTATAAGTCATACTGATTTTTTTTTTTTTTTGCAGATTTATTTATTTATTAGAGAAAGAGGGAGAGGGTGAGAGGGGAGAGGGAGAGAGAGTCTCAAGCAGACTCTTCGCTGAACATGGAGCCCAATATGGGGCTCTGTCCCATGGCCCATGAGATCACAACCCAAGCTGAAACCATGAGTCAGATGGATGCCCAACCCACTGAGCCACCCAGGTGCCCCAAGATCGATCAGTCTGCCCATACACACACACACACACACACACACACACACATATATGGTGGGTCATAATTTTGGTTTTCTGGACTAGTATGCTTAAGTGTATACTGTGTGCTTTTAAAGTACGGAGTTTCAAGTTTTTTTATTTTGGGAAAATTTTCTTGGATTATACTTTTTAGTATTTGTTCTTACATTTAAATTTGATTTTCTTTTTCAGGAGATCCTGTATCTGTATGCTAGTTGTTCCTTGCCTGTCTCTAGTATTTGTCACTTTCTCCTGAATCCTTTTTATGTTTTTTTCTTTTTTTAACGTTTTAAAAGTTTTCTTCTTTTCATTTTCTTTTTCCCCTCGTAGGCATTGTTAGCTGTGTTTATTCACTCTTGTATTCCTCTTGGATTAGTCTTTATTTATTAAATAATTTGTCTGGCCCGTTGCTTCTGAGTTCTCCGGAGTCTGATTGATGTTGTTCCCTAATGTCTCGTATCTTTTATTTAATGGTATCTTTTAACTTGTGTTGTAACAGCATGGTACAGTTTGTCTGAGGGCCGTGCACCAGTGTGTGCATTTGTTCCTGTGCTTTCACTGACTGTAGGGATGTTACCCAGTGCCGCCTCCTTTTTTCCCCTGTTCATAACATTGTATGACGTTTATTCTCAAGTACTTTTCTTTTGCTTATTTTTATGCAATTTTAATTTTTCATGAACTTTCAGAAGGAGATGTGGTTCAATGGAGTTTATATCTTCTAACTTCACAGAACAGCTTCTTCCCTGTTAAATTTGTAATTGTTCCATTCCCTGTAGCTTCTCCTCTGTCGCGGCTCCTTGTCCTGGCAGGGCACTCTGGTAACTTTTTATGAGTTCACAAGTGGTTAGACTTCTTAGCCTCCTCTGGCTTCCTCCTCGTACTGACTTGCTGTCCACATGGTCAGAACCCTTGCAGTCTCCAGCTGCTGTTATCACCTTGATCTGCCTCATTGCCTGTTAGCTGTTTTGAGAGCCTCCTGATCCTAGGTATGCCAGATACCCCGTTCATTCCTTCTGTTTTCCTCTCCTGCAGATGCTGATAACCACAGTTCTTTTAGCTAATGGTGGTTTATAAAAATACTTTGTTTCCTTATTTTGTTGTACTGTCAGTGGGAATTTGATTTGATTCTCTAGTTGATCTGTTTTTATGTGGGGATCTAGGACGATCCATAATCAATGCTCCCTTCTTCCCAGACTTGCTGGTATGTTAGTTTTTATTGAAATGCTTTTCTGCTAAGCCCCAGGACCACAAACCCACGAATTCTTAAATTGTGACCTGCTGTTTGTCATGAGTGCCACTGTTGTGTACAGCTTGAGGAAGGTATAGGTACAGAAGACAAGACCATACAATATTGGTTTAAGCACAGGTCAGAGGCATAGATACTCAGTTTTCTTCTAAAAAAATTTTTTAGGTCAATTTCTGGCATACAGGAGATTTCCTTTGTGCTGTCTTCCTAAAAAGATATGAAGATTGGTCTGAGAAATCTCAATTTATACCATTAATAGTGAGGAATATGCTTTTCTCCCTCCACCTTCAACTCTTCCTCCCCCATAGTATATGTTTTAAAGCATCAAATTTTCCCTGTTGGTGTATCCCTTACAGAAAAATCCTAAAGCATGTTAATTTTTCAGACAAGGCAGCAACCATATTGGTCAGTGAGGTTGGAGATTTAAGGGGGTGTTTCGTTTTGTATGAATATGATTTCTGATATATACATTCATCTGATGTAATCCGTCAACCAGCGATTATTGCTGAAATTTTATGTTTTGCAAGCATAAACATTAGCCATTACAGGTGTCAACAGTTTGGTGTATATGCACAATATTAAACAAATATATATTTATGAAGTTTAATTACATAGTTCACATGGCAAAATCTCATAATATGTAACCATTAGGTCAATATTACTATTTATTTTATGTAAATATAAAGTATGCTAATAAGAGGAAATGGTACTTTCAGTGATACCATACAGAGGGAGTTAAAAATACCAGTGGTCTCATGGGCTAAAATACACCTTTTAGTTCTTAAATACAAATTTTAAATGAGTCTACATATATAGTATCATGCTATTTTCAAAGGGAGAAAGAAAGTATTTTCAGCAGATAGGAACAACTGGGTATTCATTTGGCAAAAACAAAAGACAACACACAGCCCTACCGTATGCCATCCCCAAGAATTAATTTGAGATGGATTGTTGCCCTAAACATAAGGTAAAAATTATAAACTTTCAAGAAGAAAACAGGAAGGTATCTTTACAATCTTGATGTAGACAAAGTGGTGACAGAGGAGATAGAAAGTACAACCATAAAAGGAAAAAAAAGGAGTTAACCAAAGACACTGTTGAAAATGTTCCTAGGGGTGCTTAGGCTGTGGGAAACTATTCACAGCATGCATCTTAGAAAGGAATTCAGAATACATTTGAAACTAAAAAAAAAACAAGAACAAAAACAAAAAAACCAACCTACTACAACTCAATAATAAGACAACTCAGTTTTTTATAAAAGATGAAGATTTGAACAGGACACTTTATAAAAGAAGATGCACAAATGGTGGGTGAGCCGGTGAAGACATGCCCAGTGTCATTAGTTATCAGGAGGATGCAAATTAAGCTCTAGAAAACACCACCACTTGGACACTAGGATGCCTAAATGGAAAAGACTCATTACACTGATTGCTGGCAAGGATGCCTGCTCTGGCAAGGAAGTGACATATTTCGCTGGTGGGAATGAAAATGGTACAACCATGTGAACAGTTTGACAGTTTCTTAAAAATTTAAATATATATATATGTATATTTCCTAGTCCCTGTGATACAGAAATCAGAATAGCAGTTCCCTCTATCAATAGGGGTAGGGATTGTGTGGGAAAATGCTCGAGAGAACTTTCTACATTTGTAGAGATGCTTTGGGTTTGAGTTATAAAGGAGTATATATATTTTTTTATAAAAACTAATTGAATGGTATACCTAAAGTACCTGTATTTCACTGTCTCTAAGTTATATGTCAATTTTAAAAATCCAGTGCAGGTTTAGAAACATTTTATACAGTTTAGTAAGTGTAGATCTTGTAATATTGTTTTATAACATTTTACTCTTGGGGTTTAATCCAAATTTTATTTGCCTTTGCAGTACATTAGAGTAGAACTTACATCAGGGGTTTCACATGTGTTTTTGCTCACTGGTATCACTGTAGTGCGTGAGAGGAGTTCCAAAGTAAATGGACCAGTTAATGTGGTAAATATAATTAAAGGCTCTTTGCTTATGCTGTGAACTGTTTGAATCACCTCAGCTATTAATGCATCACTTTTTTTCTAGATGTTTAGGAGATGTAATACTAGTGTGTAGTAATTTGCCTACCATGACTTCCGCAAGGGGCTGTTTATGTAGGGCCCTGTGATAGATGTGATGGTGACCTTCAAAGACGAGATCATGCCGAGTTTTTTGACAATTTCACTAAGGTTAATTTTTGAGGTGTCCTTCCATTTTACTATTTATATTTGGTTAGCTTTTAGCCTCTTTTATCTTACATTATAATCAACTTCTAGAAGATGCTGGCTCCTACAGATCCAACCCAGTTTGAATTCCTCTCTGCCCTATTTTTCATACCAGTATGACCAGATTTTTGAAAGACAATGAATTTCTGCTTTGTTAGAAGCTTCTGTTTTGGTGGAATTTGAATATAACATGGTAATTCTTATGAAACCTTATTAAATTTGATCCTCTGTACTTTTTCTTTAAATGTGTTTCCCCTTTCTTTTCTCTCTCTCTTTTTTTAAAAGGTTTTATTTATTTATTTGACAGAGAGATCACAAGTAGACAGAGAAGCAGGCAGAGAGGGGGAGGCAGGCTCCCTGCTGAGCAGAGAGCCCAATGTGGGGCTCAATCCCAGGACTCTGAGATCATGACCTGAGCCGAAGGCAGGGGCTTAACCCACTGAGCCACCCAGGCGCCCCGTGTTTCCCCTTTCTTACCTAATTCTGGCTATTTCATATCTGTACGGTATAAAGGTATATCAAGATATAGATTACATACTGTAGTATCATGGTCGGATCAACTAAAAGTACATTAAAATTCCATTTATAACCCTTTGGGGGAAGGGGGACTAGGGTACAGTTCTGATATTTTCTGCTTATAATGAATAACAGTGGTTATTGTTTCTTTGCTTCTACTGTATAACGTAGGCACAGTAATGGATTTTTGCACAGTAGGTAATCTGGATTTATGTGGTATCATAGATGGACAGATTCACACATAATACACACAAATGGAAAACCTAAAAATATTTTTGTTTAGAAATTGTGATTCATTTTAAGTTACTGTTTATTTAAAACTAGCTTTGCTGGAGCCAGGTCATGTTCCATGAATTGCCTAGGGTTAACCTATCCTTAGTATCCTTGCTAATTTGCTTAGAGGGTTAGGACTTCATGTTGATAAGATGGTACTAGAAGACCTTTTCTCCCTATTCGGTGTGAAATGGGTGGGTGGGTGAGGAGCCGGCTTTAGTTCGTACATGGAAGTATCACATTATTCACTGAGTCTAGGGTGCAGTGAAGGTTTTCAAATTTTGTTTTGGAAGTTGTCTTTCTAGTCTAGGGCAACTTAATGTTTTGTTGCTTGGGGTTAGTTATATCATCAATTTGTGTTTTTATCGACATCATTCAGTCACTCATTCATTCCTTTTAGTTGAAGTTCTGCCACGAGCAGACCGTGGTTTGTTCCAGGGAACAGCAAGGAACAAAACTGATGATATTGCTGCCCTTGTGGATCTTGGGTTCTCTTGGGGTGCTCGATAGGGGTACGAACAGTACGTAAGCAAGTGTTACAGTGGCTCTTACACTGGGGCCTCTGGGCGTTCAGACATTTTATGTAATAGGTTGCATTGTATGCACCTTTTTTTGGGGAAGAGAGACCATCTCAGCAGAGGTTAAGAACCATTGTTCTGGAGCCTGATTTAAGGTGTAGTTACCACGTATTGATTCCTGTATAAATGCAAAGAGGCAGTAGCCTGTCTAAATTCCCTGGGCAGTTAGTTGGTTCCGCTGTCTCTTCCTCCATATGATCAGATTAAATTTTCTCAGGCATTGTTTCATTTTATGTCCTAGTAATTATTTACTGCCAATTAGAACTCTGACAGTTTCTCTTCTGAGGTAGAGCTAGGAAATGATTTCCTGCAATTCCCTCTGTAGTGATTTCCTCCCCCAAATGTCAGAATATGGTAATATTGTTAATAGGTAAGTGGTGGCTTTATTATGTGTTAATTGCCAGGAGTCGGCTCCTAATGTTTTCTTCTGACAATAAAAGCTTTTCTGACCTCAGAAGATTAGGGAAGTTATCTTGATTCTTGTTTTAGAGATCATCATTGCTGATAGGAGCTTGAATGCGTAATTGCACAGATCTGGTCTTTAGCTTGCACTAATCTTGGGTGACGTTATGTGAATAACAGAGCAACACAGGGGAGCATGGCGTTGTGCTGGGTGGCTGGCTTAGCTTTGGCTCCACGCAAAGACTTTCAGGAAAGGTTTCTTTGTTCTTAAAAACTGGGAAATTAATAGATCTTCTGGCCAGGAGGCCTCCCTGATTTCTGTGGGACACTGGCCAAAAACAAGGACTCTGTAGGTATTAATATAACTTTGCTGCTTTATTAGTAGCCTTGACAAAAGCTCCCTTTTAATGTGTATTTATTTTTCATATAAAAGATCTTTTACTATTTTGTATTTTAACACAAGGGGCAGATGTCTCCAGCTCTGAGCTGGGCTTTGCAACATGTCCTGCCTTTTGAATGTTTCTTTCAACTTGGGTAGCTCTCTTTGTTAAAAGGCCAACCCCTTAGTGAGATGTTCTGGGAAAGAGGACCCCTTGATATTTGAAAGGTGAGAAATCCATTTAAGCCATGTGATGGCTTCCGACAGCCCCACTGCTGGGTTCTGCTTGTTTTAATGTAAGTGATAGATGCTCTCACTGGTTGTGTTCAGTAATTGGATGTGAACTATGTAATATAAGTGACATTTCATGGCAAATGCGAGGGCGCTGTGGATGGTACCTGGTTTCAGTGTGCTGCGTTTGGTTTAAAGGTAGAAACTCTAATGGAATTTAATTACCAGAGTGTATATTCAAAGATTAGTTCAAAACATTGTAATACCCGTAGTTGTTAGGTAACTGGTTATTGTTCAGGACAGTGAGTGTGTGTGATTGATAATGCCAGTGTGTGCCCGGCAGCAATAGAAATGCTAATAAGGCTGTGTGTAAGGAGGACAGCCATCAATACTTTGTCAGCAGCTTGTAGCCAAGTAGTCTTCTTGGAAAGACATGATCTGTAATCAAAGAGGAGTTTGCGGAAATAGCAAACATAGGCAAAAAATATTACAATAAGAAATAGTGGTCATTGCTTTCTTTCAGGGGAGGTTTCAGTTACATCTTATGAATGACATCTGTCTACCCTGTTTAAGTGTGTATACAGCCATGATGGTCTATTATAGGATGAGCAGGAGTTAGTGGTTCTCTCCTTCATTTCAAGGCTGGTTTTATAACCAGCACTGAGTGAAACATCTTATATTCAATTGGAGACTCTTTGGATTTTATATTTAAAGACCCTGTGTCTTTTTAAATTCAGCAAACAGTGTGACCTGCATAAGGATGGTATGGTATGCACGGAGGGCAAAAGGAGTATGTGACTTTCTTCTACAAGCAGTTGAGAACATGTATGACTGCTTTATATTTATTTGCCTTAACATTCTTAGAATCTAAGTGTAAGCCATTGGGCACGTGACTGTTGGCATGAACAGCTGTAATTAACTACTAGGCTTGTTCCTGTTCATTTTGTTTTCTAGCAGCCTGTTTGGTGCGTATTCTAACTCAATTAGACATCGTCTGTCATCCAGGGAAAGCTAGTGACATGGAAAAGAGAGCCACAGAAACACGCCAGGGTGGGCAGAGAGAGAGAGAGAGAGAGGAGAGAGAAAAGCCTGTGACATAAACAAAATAATCTGTAACTTAAAAAAAGTTGTATTTGCTTAGGTAATATGTTTACATGATTCAGAAATCAGAAAGTATTAAAAGGTGTACTGAAGAGTCTACCTCCTGTCCCAGGGCTTTTATTTGCCTAAATTCTTCACACTTCACCCCATGCAGATAATCATTATTATTATATTCCATATGTATTCTTCCCAGGAGCCTCTGTGCACACATAAGCAAATACAACAGCTGTCACATCATGCACACTATACAGTAGCTTGCCCTTAAGAATATATGTTGGAGATCTTTTCATATCAGTATACAGAATGTTCTCCATTCCCTGCTCCCTTAAAATCATGTGTATCTGTTTGGTTCTCGCTTGTGTGCGTGTTCCATAATTTAGTTAGTCCCCTTATTGAGGATTAATGGACATTGCTTATGTTAAATAAACTTGTTTGTTCCTGTTATTTTGTGCATATGCAAATGTATGTTTAGACTAGATTGCAATCAGTAGTATTTCTGGGGAAACAGGTGATGGAAGATATTTTAATTCTGATATGTATTTCCCCGTTGCCCTCCGTAAGGGCTGTGCCAGTTTATATTTGTGTAGGAAGTACATGAGAGTCTGTCTCCTCACAGTCTGGCTAGCAGGGTGTTACCAGTTTAGATATTTGCCAGTTTGAGCATATATTCTTGATGTAACTTTAATTTGTATTTTTCTCCTTATGGTTTTATTTTTCACATTTTAGTCTTTGTCCTAATATTTTGGAATTTATTTTGGCATAGAGTCTAAGGTATGGATGCAACTTAATTTTTTTTCTAGATGACATCCCACCACTCTCAACAGAATTACCAAACAGCTTATCTTTCTCTCCTATTTTGCAGTGCCATCTTTATCGTAGACTGAATTCCTGAAAAATAATTCATAACTGAGAGTGGCTGCATTATTCTGTACAGTTATTTCTCATCGTTTCATTCTTACACATCACACCCAGCTGTGAATCTGATTGATTAGAATGGTTTTCAGTGACTGCTGCTTGTGACGATGTACCTTTAAATTGGAACTAAATATTTCCCTAGTCTTTAATCTAACCAATCCCAATCATACAGAAAAGTTGCAAGTACAATATTAAAAAACCTCTTTTTCCTTGAGTCATTTGAGAATGTCATCAAGTTATGCTCCATGAACCCCTGACACTTGAGCGTGTGTTTCTTACAAAGGACATATTTTCTTACATAACGAACAGTTCAACAATCAGCTGTCAAAACCAGCCTCAGTACATTGTTACTGAAACCCCATGCCTGTTTAGGTAGTTGTTCATTTTGTGTTACATCTAGTAGTCATGTTTCTGTAGTCCTTTGCAAAATTTGGAACAGTTCTTCAGTGTTTCCTTGACTTTCATGACCTTGACCTTTTGAAAATTTACAGGCAGGTGGTTTTGTAGAATGTTCCCCCATTCATGTTTGTATGGTGCTCCCTTGTTACTAGATTCAGATGAAGGATCTGCTCATTGCATCTCGTTGCAGGCAGTATTCAATTTGTTCCGTTATTGGTGTTCACTCTGATTACTTGATTGAAGTTGGGTCTACCAGGCTTCTTTGCTTTAAAGTTACTTTTTATCCTTTGTAATTGGTGGTATTTTGTGAAAAGGTGCTTTGTGACTGTGAAAATACCTTGATCCTCAGTAATTGTTCAGTTTATTCATTTATATTTATATCAGCCTGTATGTATGGTTTCCTGTTTTATTCAGTGGGTTATAATACATTATTATCATTTTATATTTTGATTTTCAAATTGTTTCAGATTCAGCCAGTGGGAGCCTTTTCTGGATAGTTTCTGTGTGTCTTTCACATGTCCCTGTCATTCTTTGAGCACCTTCCTTCAGGTATAATAAATTGTTCCAGACTTCTCCTTAGAGGCAGCGATTGTTACCAATTTCTTGTATCTTTCCTGAAATGTATTAATGTGTGTACATTTTAGTTTTTGTGAATTTGATTTTAATTTTTAAAATTAAAAAAATTCATCTAAGGCTAATATATATATGAAAGAATAAAAGTTATAATTGTACATACAGTTCAGGGAATTAACTATACATTGTATGTGTTCATAATATGTGTAGAGTTCTATTCACTAGTACTCATATCAAGAAATAAAATGCCAGGGTGCCTGGGTAGCTCTGTTGGTTAAGTGTCTTGACTCTTGCTTTTTGGTTCAGGGCGTGATCTCAGGGTTGTGAGATCCTGTGTCTGGCTCCACGCAAGCATGGGGCTTGCTTGAAATTCTCTCTTCTTCTCCCCACCTTTCCCTTCTCTTGAAAGAAAGAAAGAGAGAAAGAAAGGGAGGGAACGGAAGAAATGCTGTAAGCACTCCAGAAACTACCTTCCTGGCCTCTCCCAGACACTACCTCATGATAACCACTGCTGTGAGCTCTACCATCATAGTTTAGACCTGCCTGCCTTTGAACTCCATGTGCTGTGATACTTCTGTGTCTAGTTTTTTTGGCTCTGCATATTGGTTATGAGATTCATCCATGTTTTTTTGTGTGGCAGTAGTTTATTTTCATTGCGTAATATTGCGTTGTATAGATATACTGCAGTTGATCTTAAACTGTTAATGAATATTTGGACAATTAGATTTTAACATATCTCCTTCAGTAATTGAGCAAATAAGTATATTACAAATCAGTAAGAAAATAGACTATTGAGCAATACAATTTAAAAATATGAGCTAATTCTAATAAACAGAACACTATACCCAGTGACTGAAGGATACACATTCTTCTCAAGTCCATATGAGAGATTAATCAGAAGTGATTGTGTTAGATCTTAAAGCAGATCTTAACATATTTCAGAGGACTGCAGTCTCTGACCACAGTGGAATTAAGAATCAAAACCAAAATGACTACCTAGAAAATCCACAAATGTGTGGAATATAGTGATACATTTTTAAGGCTTAAATAAGAAATCACAGTGAAAATTAGAAAATATTTTACTTGAACGATTATTGAAATTATGACATATCACAATTGTAGGTTATAGCTAAAGCTAAACCCACAGGTAAGTTTTTAGCTTTAAATATATATAGGAATGTAAGAAAGGTTGAATAAAATCAATAGTCTAGGTATCTGTATTAAGAAATTTTAAAAAGAACTTAAGATGAAACCCAAAAAAAGAAAGGGAATAATGAAGACAAGCATGCAAATTACTGAATTAATAAGGAAATGAAGGAAGATAATCACCAATTTCAAAAGTTGTTCCTTTGAAGTGACTGATAAAACTTAAATTCCTATAAAGATAATAAAGAAAAGGAAGAATAAAGACAGGAAGTTACCAATACAAAGAATAAAAGTGGAATAATATTACAGATCCTATAGGCATTATTAGTAAGATATCAGAAGAACATTACGAACAGCGTTATACTGATAAGTTTGAACATTTAGCTGTGGAGTCAAATGTTCAGAGTAATTTAGGTCATTTGAATTGAAGAGTTTTAGGGGTGCCTGCGTGGGTCAGTTGGCAGAGCATGCAGCTCTTGGTCTTGGTGTCCTGAGTTTGAGCCCGATGTTGGGGTATTGTTTACTTCAACAAAAAAAGTTTCCTGTGCCTTAGGTAAACTTGCACAGACATGAATAAGAGTTCACAATTTATCAGGAAAATTTACGAGCAAATTCTGGTCTTGTGCATGGAGGTAATCTGTTTTACTTAGAATGAATGAACTAGGGAATCGGTGACTCACGCAAGTGTAATGCTGAATAAACAGATTGCAGAAGTCAGAGTACAGTGTCATTTATGAAAGTGTAAAAACTAAAAAACTCTGTTATGTTTTTAGTGCCGTATGTGTATGAAGTAGAAGCACAAAGGAGTGTACAGGAATGAACAACAGTAAATTCAAGGTAGTGGTTCCCTCTAGGGGGAGCAAGAGAACCTTGTCTAAGTGGACGGTACAGGAAGCTTCTTCGGGTTTGGTAATGTTTTATTCCTTAAAATAAGTTTCATACATAGTACATTATGTTTAAACCTACTGCCTGTGAAGTGTTTCATAATAAAGTCTTCAAAAGAAAAATAATAAAGAAGATAGAAGAACCTTTGGGATTTCTTATGAACAAAGCTCAGCTTTAGCTGAGAGACAGACATACACGCTTGGGTTTTAGTGTTCGTGTGGATGGAGAAATTGGTGTATGGATTTGGCAAGGTTATTTAGACCCTTCTCTGTCTATATGAAGCAGTCAAGTCATATAGTAGATGTTTTCCTGCCATCCTCAGGTGCCTTTGGGAAGACTGCTAGTTTTAGGGAAAATAATACCCCAAAAGACTACGTATCGTATAAAAAATTACTTGCTTAGGGGTGTATGGTTACTGAGTGGTAGGTTTCATTGCTCGTGGCTTTGTTTAAAACATTTAACCATTCATTTTTTTGACCTTGTTTTTAAGGGTGGAAGGGTTGCAAAGGGTCTCCATTGTAACATAAGCTCTATCAAGCCTGGGACTTTGTTAATCTCTTGTGAATCCTCATTGTCGGTCTCTTGAGCAATGTCTGATAGAAGCTCATTAAATATTGGTTACAGGATTTGAGGAAAGTATACTATAAAACTAATTTGAAATTATTTTCCTTTATTATTGTAACTATGATCACTATAACCGCTATCTATGTTCTGGAAATTTTAGGAGACCATATAATGTCTCAGCCCAGAACTTTTATCTAGTAAATTATTTGATTTTAAAGAGTTTGGGATTGTTGTTTGTAGTAGTCTTCAACAATAATTAGGGGAAAACATCATAGCCAACTCAGAGTTGTTTCTCTCGTATTTACTTCCGTCTGACTTGAGATGGAGGAAGGAATTTAGATTAGGATGTTTCTTTTATAGCTTTCACTGGTGCAAAGCTTTTTTAACATCGCAGATTCATCACTTCTAAAAGAAGGTAGTCTTTTTGTGGTAATGGAAACATTCCCTATCTTGATGGTGGTGATGGTTATCAAACTAATTGAAACTGTAAATATGTTAATTTTATTGTGTATAAATTATGCCTCAATAAAGCTGATTTAGAAAAAAAAAGATGAACCAAACCCAAACAGTAAAACAAAACCCAGAAGTTAAAACTCGTTCCTCAAAAAGGATAGAGGATGAGGATTTTAAAGAAAAATGTCTTAATTAAAGGAAACTAACATTTATATATATTGTGTTAGTGGTTGAATGTGATGGGGAATCTTTTTCACCGAAATTAAACTATTTTAAAATGAACTGTGGCTCTCGGGTCATGTGTTCTTTGATTTTTTTCTCTCTTGTGTTTTGTGTGTGTGTGTTGTGGGTTTTTTTGTTGTTGTTGTTTGTTTTTTTTTTTTGTTTGTTTGTTTGTTTGTTTGGTTTTTTTTGGAGTAGCATTTCCTCAGCTCAGCTCACACTTGACTACACTGATGGATTATCTGGGGATTAACTAACCCTTCTCATTTCCTGCTTTCCATTTCTCCTCTCCAACAGACCAGTGGGCCTTTGTTGTCTGGCATGTGGACTGAGATAAACTATCAAGGCATGTTTGTATTAGAAAAATGGTTGTAGATGGAACAGTTATAAATAGACTAACAGGTATTAAAGGTTAGTCTTTGTTTAGGTTTAAATCAAAAGGAGAGAAGAATAAGATGTTTAAGATAAGACAGACAAGTTCACGTCAAATGAACTAGCAAAACAAATTCTCCGGGTTCCTACTGATTTTTTCTTTTTTTTAACCAGACTGTTTGAATTTGTTTATTTGCAAGTTGGAAATGTTTGCCAGCTGTAACTGTTTTCCTGTTATTATACAGGCTGACTTTATTTACATCGATGGTGATTTCTAAGCCTATATCAGTGCTCTTTGAAAGTACAAATACTTAATTCTAAACATCTTTGTGTTGCTAAAAGGTATTTTACTGCATTACCAGCTCTATAGTTTTGCACTTTAATTCAGAAAGCAAAGGTACTAAAAGGTTATTACCTAGAAAGGAATATTGCTGGAGTCACATAAAATAAGCATGTCCATCTTTATAAAAACTGATGCTTTTGATATAGTACTGTAAGCTGAAAGTCCTTCATTTTTCTTTATTAAAAATTTAGTGTTTCATGGTGCTACTTTCCTGGGGTAGGAAGCAGCACCACTTTTGAAATGGTCACAGACTTGCCTGGAATTTTGGATGGCTGCATGAAGTTATTGGGGCCACAATTTTATACTTGCACACTTTCAACTCTTATAGGCTCACCATTGTTTTAAAGTACAGTTTTTTTAAAAGTGTAGATTTATGCATTCTTGTTTGAATCAAGTTTTAAATATTCTTGATATAATGAGCTCAAATTTTACTTTTTCTTTTTTAAAGATTTTACTTATTTTTTAGAGATAGATAGAGCATGAGTGGAGGGGCTGGGGAGAGGGAGAAGCAGGTTCCCTGTTGAACAGGACCCTGGGATCATGACCTGAGCCAAAGGCAGATGATTAACCAGCTGAGCCACCCAAGTGCCCCGAGCTCAAATTTTAGGAAGAAAATTACTTTAAACTGAAATGACAACCTTCTTATCTAGATTTTCTTCCCTTTAACAAGAGTTTAACTTCCTGCTCACTATTGGAATGACTGATTGCATAAATAATAAATA
This sequence comes from Mustela nivalis, assembly GCF_964662115.1. NCBI lineage: Eukaryota > Metazoa > Chordata > Mammalia > Carnivora > Mustelidae > Mustela > Mustela nivalis. The sequence goes on along the minus strand of NC_139029.1, from coordinate 5,364,141 downwards.
GTCTTCTATTATTTTTTAAAGAATTTATTTATTTATTTGAGAGCACAAGCCGGTGAGTAGGGGGTGGGGACAGAGGGAGAGGGAGAAGCAGACTCCCCACTGAGCAGGGAGCCCAATGTGGGGCTTGAGCCCAGGACTCTGGGATCATGACCTGAACTGAAGGCAGATGCTTAACCATGTAACTTACTGAGTCACCCAGGAACCCCCAATCTTCTATTCATTTTTTTTTATTTTGAAAAAAATTTTAATTAGATTTGATTTGTTTGACATAGAGAGAGTACGAGCAGGAGTAGAGGGAGAAGCAGACTTCCTCTCTAAGGAGCCTGATGTGGGGCTCAATCCCAGGACCCTGGGATTATGAACTGAGCTGAAGGCAGACTCTGAACCCACTGATCCACCCAGGCACCACACACCCCCTCCCCTAATCACCTATTCTTAATAAGTATCTTACTTCTAAATGAATGCGTGCTTTCAAATCTCCATTCATGGTTCTGTTTGGGGAGCATGATTACTTACTTCTATGGTATAAACTACTAGCATCAAAAACGAGGGCATCTGGGACTTTCTATAGCTTGTTCATTTCATTCCAGAGAGCACCTCTTCTCAGATTTACTCCATGGGCAGGCAGGGTGAGACTGTTTGCATAATTATGCGAAGATATCATTTGCCTTTTTCATTCTCCTTTCAGGAGTGTAGAGTGGAGTTTTATAAGGGCTAAATGATGTGTAATATTTCAATAGATTGAATGTAACTATCTGATATGAGAATCTGTTATCTTAAGCCATACATAAGAAAATGTATGTATTGGGGCTCCTAGGTGGCTCAGTGGGTTAAGCCTCTGCCTTCGGCTTGGGTCATGATCCCAGAGTCCTGGGATTGAGCCCTGTGTGGGGCTCTCTGCTCAGCGGGGAGCCTGCTCCCCTCCACCCCCCGCCACCCTCCACCTGCCTCTCTGCCTACTTGTGATCTCTGTCTGTCAAATAAATAAGTAAAATCTTTAAAAAAGAGAAAATCCTACCTACAGAACGCCATTACCATTAACCTCTTAAAGCACTGACCAGTTACTGCTATTAACCTGCAGCTTCTTCTAGCCACCCTCCAGTACTTCCTGCTCTCCCTGCCAAACTCCTCAACATTTTCTCAGCAACCACAATAAAAAAATCTTTAAAAAAAAAAAAAAGAGAAATGTATGTATTACTTGTTTCCTAAATTTTGTTTTAAAATTTTGTTATTTTTAATGTTTTAAAAAAGATTATTTATTTATTTATTTGACAGACAGAGATCACAAGTAGGCAGAGAGGCAGGGGGAGGCAGGCTCCCCTGAGCAAAGAGCCCAATGTGGGGCTCAATCCCAGGACCCTGGGATCATGACCTGCGCTGAAGGCAGAGGCTTAAACCACTGAACCACCCAGGTGTCCCTGTTATTTTTAATTTTTTTTTTTAAAGATTTTATTTATTTGACAGAGTGAGCCAGAGAGGAAGCACAAGCGGGGGGAATGGGAGAGGGAGAAGCAGGCTTCCTGCTGAGTAGGGAGCCCAACATGGGGCTCGATCCCAGGACCCTGGAATTATGACCTGAGCCGAAGGCAGACACTTAATGACTGAGCCACCCAGGCGCCCCAATTTTTAGTTTTTTTTTTTTTTTTTTTACAGTTATTTATGTTAACATATAGTTAGGTTATTATTGTTAAATGATTTAGTAAAAAATACCTTGAAAAATTTTAATTTTTATTTTCCAATATAGTAAATATTGATAAGATATAGTCCACATAAACAAAAGTTCTTTGAATGCCTCAGTAGTTTTGAAGAGAGTAGTCTAATGAGTTTGAGAACCACTTCTATAAAACATTTGTTGACTCAGTGAATTCTTTTCAAGATATTTCAGCATCTGTTTCTAATAACAAAATCTGTGTGATGTGCCTTTAATCATGTTAGTAATTTTTGTTTAAAAATTAAAGTGATCATTTGTTTCATTTGTGAAACTTCCAGAGAAATTTGGAAACCTATAAAAAACCCAGGTTTTAACCCCTCTTCCTGTGACTTCCTTTTCACCACTACACCATCTGACACTGTTGGTTTGTGATAGAGCTCTCCAACTTTCCTGGCTAAGTCATGTAGAAGAAGTGAGTAGCATCACTGCTGCCGTCACAACCATCAACAGAGAACAACCAAAGTATTGGAAAGATGTCAAATTTTATATCAGCTTGACTTTTTAAAAAAGAAATTCACCAGATTGTTTAATTCCATTTAGTATGGATTAAAGGCAATTTGGCAGTTTCTTAAAGTGCTGCCTGTGAATAGCTGTTTTTTCCTCCATTGTGGGGGAAATATTTGGAGCCAGATAGAAAATTTGTGATTATAAATTTATCTGATAAAACCATAGCTACTAGGAAGAATACTGGCTTTTAGTAAGGAATTTATTTTGGTTTGGACAGTAGATGTTGATGATTTAACTATAGAGTCACAATATATCTGTGAAATTTCATCTTCCTAACTTGATCCTGTCAACCCAAACTTGAGACCTTTTATTTATTTATATTTTTTTAAAGATTTTATTTATTTGTCAGAGAGAGAGAGAGAGAGAGTGAGAGAGAGAGAGAGCGAGCGTGTGTGCGCACAATCAGGCAGAGTGGCAGAGGCAGAGAAGCAGGCTCCCTGCTGAGCAAGGAGCCTGATGTGGGACTCGATCCCAGGACCCTGGGATCATGACCTGAGCTGAAGGCAGGGGCTTAACCGACTGAGCCACCCAGACATCCCACTTGAGACCTTTTAAATCCTGAATCTGACATTTAGTATTTGTCACGATAATATACGTATACATGTGGGAAATGACAGGAATGCCTTGTAGTTTGGTATACTCTCCCAGTGTACAGAGTTTCCCTTTAAGAGTAGCTTACTCATGTGTATATCACATGAACTTGTTATTTAGTCCAAGAAGACAAGGAAATTGGACACCACCTGCCAACCCTGCCTGCTATCTTACAAGGGAGGCCAAGAAGTAGGAGTCTTCCCAGGTGGCACCTGTGCTCAGTTTTGGTCTCTCCACTTCAAATAAAGGAATCTGTTGTCTCAAAAATTGTATTGTTTCTATACAGTGTAATCCTAGATAGACAGAAAATGCCTTAATAAACTTGGATTCCATAGTTAGTAGGTGGAAGATGATTTCATTTTCATGTACCTTTTTGGTCCTACCAAAATATCGACTGACTTTTGTCCAGATTAAACTGTAAAAATAGGGGCACTTGGGTGGCTCAGTGGGTTAAGCTGCTGCCTTTGGCTCAGGTCAAGATCCCAGAGTCCTGGGATCGAGTCCGGCATTGGGCTCTCTGCTCAGCGGGGAGCCTGCTTCCCCCACCCCCCCGCCTGCCTCTCTGCCTACTTGTGATTTCTCTCTCTGTCAAATAAATAAATAAAATCTTAAAAAAAAATAAACTGCAAAAATAATTAACCTAAAGACAGAAGTTTAATAAATAAGACATCATCAAAAAAACAGTGATTTTTAGAAATGCTTTCTGATCATTAGAGCATAGGTTTCAGTACACTTTTGGTTGCATCATCTTTCTGGGGATTTATATGTAAACAGTTACTTGCACAGCTCGGTTGTAAACACTGTAAAATTCATCTTCACTCCCAGAGAACCACCTGCTTGCTTCACCTGATTCATCTGATAAAAGGTGGTTTAAATCCTCTTACAGGATCTAGATGCTGATGCAATCTCCTGAAACATTCTTTTGGAGTGAGGTGCCCTGGGTTTGGAAAATGAGCTTGTAACCCTGATTCTGGTGGCTGCAGCCAGTTCACACCTTAGTCAAATGGATATGTTCTGTCTCTCGGTTTCTTTCCTTTATTTATTTATTTATTTATTTTAAGATTTTATTTATTTATTTGACAGAGAGAAATTACAAGTACACTGAGAGGCAGGCAGAGAGAGAGAGAGAGAGAAGGAAGCAGGCTCCCTGCTGAGCAGAGAGCCCGATGCGGGACTCGATCCCAGGACCCTGAGATCATGACCTGAGCCGAAGGCAGCGGCTTAACCCACTGAGCCACCCAGGCACCCCTATTTATTTATTTTTAAGATTTTATTTATTTATTTGACAGAGATCACAAGTAGGCAGAGAGGCAGGCAGAGAGAGAGGAGGAAGCAAGGCTCCCCGCCAAGCAGAGAGCCCGATGTGGGGCTCGATTTCAGGACCCTGAGATCATGACCTGAGCCGAAGGCAGAGGCCTTAACTCACTGAGCCACCCAGGTGCCCTTCCTCTATTTATCTTTAAAGAGAGTTTTCATTATGCTAGTTCTGAGTAGACTCCTTTGTAGCAATCCCAGGTTATGTCCATTTGGAAATGCCAATAAATAGTAGGCCCTGACCACATTGTCTGCCCCTTCTCCCTTCCCTCAGAGTCAGAAATATTGGAGCCAGTAAGACTGTGTCCCCAAGGTCTTTTGAGGGCAGTCTTCCCAATAGGCATGTCTTTGCAGGTGAAGGTGGACCCAGCAGGATTGGAATACCACTTTCAACTTCATTATTATTGTTACTATATTATTATTATTCTTTTTAATTGTCCCCCGCCCCCCCTTTAAACTGGATGTGTGGAACACTGAAAAAGCAGATATTATGTCTCTGGCGGGTCATGACTGCATCCCCCTCCGCCCCAGCTTGATGTCCTAACACCCCTTCAGTTTGTGTAGATATATCTGAAATATACAGTAAACCTTTAATATTCATATAACTTTTTAAAAAAAGACTTTATGTATTTGAGAGTGACAGGGAGAAAGAGAGAGGGGGCAAGGGAGAAGCAGGCTTCCTGCTTAGCTGGGAGCCCCGTGCAGGACTCTTGTCTCAGGACACCCGGATCATCACCTGAGCCTAAGGCAGATTCTTAACGACTGAGCCACCCAGGTGCCCTTCATATAACTCAACCTTATCGCCACATTGTGGAAATGCATGAAAAGTTTCTTCAAAAGGTATTTTCTTAAACCATCTATTATACAAATAAACTTCTTTTCCCCAAGTTTCTGGAAAAAACTTGATTCGCTATTTTGGCTTTCGAAAATAAGAATTTTGGTCTGATTTCATCTGACTCTGAATCCGGATTTTCCATTATTTGAAATGCAAGCTCTCAAGAACTGAGCAGTTAAAAATTTGAAGGGGCGCCTGGGTGTCTCAGTAGGTTAAGCCTCTGCCTTCAGATTAGGTCATGATCCCAGGGTCCTGGGATCAAGCCCCGCATTGGGCTCTCTGCTTGGCAGGGAACCTACTCCCCCCTCGTCCCCCTCCCTGATTCTCTGCCTACTTGTGATCTCTGTCAAATAAATAATTAAAATCTTTAAAAAACAATTTTTTTTGAAGGAAGTTCCCCAATTATTACCTCTACCAGATTGTTTTGAGTTTGCCAAGTTTTTTATGTGATGGTATCCATCTTTATATCTTGTTTTGTTGTCTTTGGCCTGATCCTCTGTCATATTTGATAATGGTGGAGAGATAGTGGGACTTGTTTGGAGGGCTTTCGGAGCCCAGATGATATCTACCAGGAGCTGATAGGTGATTGATGGGATAAAGAAAGTCTTTCCTATATAATGCAGGTGAATTTAAAATTATTGTTGTTCCCATCCTGCATTGGGGTCCTCCTTCATATTGTATAAAACAATCTCTGCATTTGTCCTGTTGGTCATGTATGACCACACCCCCCCATACTTCATTTTTTAAAAAAATATTGAATTAAAATATATTTTCAGGTGATATCAAGACTGGTCCTAGAAAGATTCAGATTGGCTATTTAATCAATGGAAGTACTTTATTAATAATCATGAAAGATCTCTAGGAAGGGAAATTTACTTCTTGACCTTAGATCTTAATGTTTATTTGGGATGGTCACATTCTGTGCTGCTGATAAAATGAACCAGTCCCTGCAAACAAGCAGCTTCCTGTTTGCTTTCCCTTTCTCCTGGTCTACCTTTGTCAGTTACCTCATCCTGAATGTTTAATTTCAGTTCTGACTTTTTAGTGCATTACTTTTCAACCCATTGTCTGATATTCATTGGCTCTACAAAACCTCCTATTCTGTTCCCAGGCACCCTACATTAGGCTTTTCTAAACCCAAGTAGGGGTGGGTTTTGTCCTCAGTTAAATTATTTCCTTGGATTTACATAACGTCCCTTTTTTCAGAGAAATCCAGGCCAAGATGGGGAAGAATCCATTAATTTAATCCAGAATCAGCTGCTCTCCTTGTTTACACAGTCATCCTGGGAAACCTTACTGTAAGCACATTGGACACGTTCCTAAGTGTGGTGTTTTTTTCTTAGAGCTGGTGCTTCCTGCTCCCTGTACAATCGGTCAGTCAGTTAAAGCTCTCTCTCTAAGACAAAATGGTGGGAAATTATTTACTTCTCCGTGGCCTCTTCTCTGTACCCAGAAATATACCCCAGGGTGCCTTCACAGGTGAAGCTTCTCACCACTTCCCTCTTCATCCAACATTCTGTTAAAATGTATCATTTATAACCGCTTTGACCTTTATGAAATTATACAGTTCATCACTAGTTGGTAATGAGGCCTGTTTGTTAAAAATACTTGATCTGCTGCCCAGATTGTTGCAGAAGTGGAGATTCTCCCCCCTCCCTTTGCTACGTGATTTATTTTTATGTTGCTCTTACCAGCTTCAATTTCAATCTGTGAAAAAGCAAAATATTTAAGTAAACCTTGTGTAGCTTCATTCCTGTCTGCATTGGCAAAACAATGGTAGTGATAGCGAGCACTTTATTGAGAGCCAGTTCACTCTACTCATGTTCATTTACTTAACCCTCACGACTACGTGTGGTAGCAGCTGTTACTTCCCCTCATTTTATGTTGGAGAGAAGTGAGACTTGGAGAAGTCATCTGCCCAAATCAACTTGCAAAACCTTGATTCATACTTAGGTGGTTTGGGCTAAATCAGATGATCTCTAAGCTAACTTTTATTTTTGGTTTTCTGTGGTTCTGAGCAGCCGTCTTTGTCTAATGAATAGTGGGAAGAACTCGGAGATACCCTGTGGTTAATACTGGGTAGCATCTGTTTCTGAGGCAGCTTTGGGAGCGTTGACTGGTAGTGGCGGGTGCACTGCTCTCTTCCCTTTTGCTGTTCTTCACTGCCCAGCAGCTCTGGGGAAAGATGGCATTTTAATTATTTGTCAAACCTCTTTAGGATGGTAATGTTAGCTGATGTCATTATGTTGATGTAGAGAAAACAGGAGGGGCTCTTCCCAACCCCACTTTATCTACTGGTTTTGTCTGGGGAAGAAATCTAAATATAAGCATATAAAATGAAATGTGATCCTAGAAATAAAGTTCTCCCCTTCATTTGTCAGATGGCCAGGAGACTCTACTAAGGTTTTCCCCAGCTGACTAGTGATTGCAGACAGGACTAGAAGGCTAGATTATTTAATTTTAGTCTAGTACTCTCTGAAACAGCACACTACTTCCTTTTATAGATGTTTAATCTTTAACTTACAGGCCTGTTTAAGAAGCTTATGTCTGGTACAGCTACTTAACATTTGTTCAAAACTTTTGTTTACTTCGAATCTACCTTTTGTTCTGTTGTATTAGGAATTAAGAGTCTGGAGGCTTTTTTTTTTTTTTTTTAGTGCAATGCTGCCGCTCTCTGGTGAGTAGGTAGTACTGCATTAAGATAGCCAATAGGCTTTCAACTGTGTTAACTGCCTCTGGTATTAGGAGTTACGAATCTAGGCACAGATAACCAGAGCAGTAGTTTTGTGCATGTGTGTGATCATTATGAGGGTCGGAAGTTAACATAGGTATTAAACGTCAAAGGGTAGCCAGAATTGCTGGCTTGGTTCTGAAACATAGACATTGTATAGTTGCTAATTAAGGTACGTTTTAAAGCTTATTTCTGTTGTCCCTCAGGTTTTCAGACATCTTAGGTATGTTAAAGAAATACATGGAAATATAGATTTCAGAACATGGTTGCTAAGACTGCTGGTAGATCTGAACTCCTTTGAGCCTTGTTAAGTCGTTCATTACTGCGAGCATTGAGGCGTCCATTAGTAGTTAAGGGACTGCAGATCCCTGTCATCTCCTGTTCTAATTAGAAATAACTCTTGTGATTCTCAGCAAAGTTCTTGACATTTTTCTGTGAAGCACCGGTTATGGTCACCTACTAACAGAAAACTGAGTGCCTACTCAGTTCTGGACCCTTTTTCCATCTTTCTTCTTCTTCCAGTCATCTGTTAGGTAGGTTTCAGTATTCCCATTTTCCAGAAAAGGGGAGTCTCAGAATATCTTATTAACATGCCTCCCATCGTGTATCTAGGAGGTGGTGAAGAGGGGGTTCAAATCCAACTTTTGGCAGACTTCACCGGGCTCTTACCTACATTCCATGTTCTCTTCTGGTAGTACTTGAACCAGGTTTTATTCTCACCATTCTGGTTCAGCTTTCCTTAAAGAGGAAACTAAACTGTTAGACCGTTGGCTTTCAACTGGGGTCGGGGGAGGGGAGTAATTTTTTCCCCTCAGGGAACATTTGACTATGTGTGGAGACATTTCTTTGGTTGTCTCAGTGAGGGAGGGGTGCCCTAGCATTTAGTGGTAGGAGGCCAGGAATGCTGCAAAGCATCCAGCAGTGCACAGGGTAGGCCCCCACGACAGACTCATCTGGACCAAATGTTAGCAATGCTGAAGGTGAGAACCTCATGTAGGACAGCGCATTAACTTTGGCCAGTTTATTCTTTGACCTCCAGACAGCTTCCGCCCCTCCCCCTGGTTTGCCTCATCCTGGCGGCGCTGTTTATCACTCTGCCTTGGAGGGAAGCTAGTCTTAGCTGCTTTCTCGTGAGCTGGTGTGTTGTCCCTCACGGCCTGTGTATTTGGTCAGCAGTAGAGATCGAGAGCCCCACTTGTCTAGAGGAAAACCCACTAACTCTGCTCTGTACCACGCAGAACACTTTCCTGTCCCGCATGCACACGGACTGTGGGGATGTCTTGTGCTTCCTCCCTCTTTACTCCAGCTTTGTGTCTTCTTCAGGTCTCCTTTGCCTAGAAAGAATCTGTTGGAATCTTTCCCATCTCTCGCCCCCACCCCAGGTTGGATGTTATCTCCTTCATAATCCTCTGCAGGGAGTAATTACTCTTGTGTGTAAAGTCTTGGCATGGAACGTTTATTCTTTTTATGTAACACTGATTCATCCTCGTTTCCCACCTTTAGTATAAACAGCATAGAATAGAAAAGAGCAAAGTGGATAAAAACTAGCATGTACCCATTAAGTAGGTTTATTCTTTGTGTACAGTCTGTTTTATTCAAACCAGTAGTGATGCCCTGTTTCTGTAGGCCTGTGTGCATGACACAGTTAATTATAAAGTATGAACCCTGGTGTTGGTGATAACTCGCTGTAGATTAGCACTTCTTCACATGGGAGTTCATCAGGACTTTTGGAGGTTCTTTGTTTCTAGTAGCTTAAATGGCTTAAATATTTTAGTGAAGGTTTTTGTTGGTTTTTTGGGGGAAGCCTTTCTGGCCTTTTAGTAAAGACCATATACATACCTCTCATTTAAGCAGAAAGCATCTTACTTTATTAAAGAAGACTCCTTTGACATATTTGGTCATCTCCTTCATAAACCTGAGATGTGTCTTGAATTTTAGTTCTGTTTCATTTCTGACTCACCTCTGACTTGTGATGAGAAGGTAGACACTGCTAAGAGGAATGATACTGCATTCACCTTGGGGAGGTGTCTTAAGGCCCTCACCTGGGTTATGAATTATTTTATGAGGCCTTGGGAAGCCTTAGTACACTGCCGTGTTCAGCTCTTTCACAACCAGGTGCACAGAGACATTCTCCCTCAGGCTGTAGACCCATAGTCTTCAAGTAGACTTTATTTCCTCCTTTAATCTTTGAATGAACCAGGAACAAAATTAACTTTTGGGGATAACATGGCTCAGTGTCCCACAGACTCTTAGGGGCCCCTGATCATCATAAAACTCTATTATTCATACATATTTATGGACAAGTTGATCCATTCTCTGGAAATTCAAAGATAAATAAGATAGGGTCCCTGCTCCATGGACTGCTGGTACCTTTACCACGGCCCACAGTTGATGTGTTAGTTGGCTGCATAGCAGTTCCTGCAAGTCAGGTGGCCGAACCGGGGAGGGGGATGTAGTTCAGTGTGGGAGATTGGGATACCTTGGAGAGACGACTTTGTGCCACGCCTTGCAGGGTAAGTTTTTTCTAATTTATTGCCCTTTAAATGGCCTGGACACTGTGCTGACAAAATTTACAAATTTTTAGCAAAATGATTAAGAATTCAGATAGAAGGATGTGTTCATGTAGTTTTGTATAGTTAATGCTAAATAACACAATATTGAATGAATTAGTTAATCAAACTCAGGAGATGTATAGGTTCATGTTTGGTTTCCTTTGGTTTCTTGGAATAAGTGTTTTGAGCGACAGGATTAGAGGGTGCTCTGGCTGGGATTAAAAACACCTTTGACTTCTTCATTGACTTATGTATTTTTGTGGTCCTGGTGGTAATTGTGAGTTCTCCCTCTCTGCCTCTCCACCTGTTTACAGGGGCTTTTGATCATGGGTATGGTGTATACCTCTGGGCACCCGGAATCCTGTTCCTAATGCTGTTAGATTTTCCTTTTCAGAGTAAGAGGGACCATCTACTCATGAACGTCAAATGGTACTACCGCCAGTCTGAAGTTCCAGATTCTGTGTACCAGCATTTGGTTCAGGATCGGCATAATGAAAATGGTAAATAAGTCCTAGTTTGATTTTACATTTTCTTAGCTTTGGACAAGGCTGTTTCTAAAGACATTCACTAAATGGAGATAACCACTATGAAAAATTGTCTCTGAAAAAGCTTTTCACAACTGAGGACATTACTGGAATATTTATTTATTTACTTTTGCTGAGTTCTTTCATTATTTTGCATTAAAAAAAAATAAAAAAACAACCACAGAGATGTGCCAATAACATCTTCCCCTTAAACTTGGAGTGGAGAGAGGTCTCCTTTGGAAATAACAGTAATTTCATTTTTTAAGTTGCTTTTTCTCCCCTGATGATGAGATAATAATACTTCAAACATGAAGGTTACATTTTATTTCTTTTTTCCTTTTCAATAATCTGTGTGATTGCACTTCTGCATTCAGGGCTGTGAACTTCAGTTTTGAAAGCATGGCTTTTCTGAGTGGTTTGGAATTTAGTTTGCGTCTTGACTTTCAGAATAATCAGGAAGGTAGTTCGGAGCATCTTTTATTTTCTCTTCCTCTGGCATTGTAGTTTCTACCTAATAATTTTATTGGCACATGAGATATGCATATAAAATGTGTATTGCATTTGTTCAGATGTATAATTGTGCATTTTTATTGATTCTTCTGAGCAGTGCTGGGCTTTATGCTAGCTGATACACATTTGTTACCCATTAATCAAAGTGAGTTAGAGTTTGTCACTCACTGCCCACTTTCAGGTGAGGAAAGCAAGGTAGAGATGCTCAAGGACTTGCCAGGTGACACGTCTTCTAAGTGGTCCCAGCCAGGCTGGGATCCAGCTTGGTTGGCCCTTGTGTCTGTACTTTTCCACACTGCTTTTGGTGATAGGTTTTGAGTCAACAAAGCAGTAATCAAACACCGTTTTGAAGAATGATGTTCAGGTTTTTTTTTTTTTTTTAAACTTTTTCAAAGATTTATTAATTTATTTGAGAAATAGAGAGCGAGAGAACACAAGGAGGAGGAATGGCAGAGGGAGAGAGAAGCAGGCCTCCCACTGAGCAGGGACCCAGATGCAGAGCTTTATCCCAGACCCTGGGATCATGATCTGAGCCAAAGGCAGATGCTTAACTGACTGAGCCACTCAGGAGCCCCCAAAGTGAAGTTCTTTTATAACTCACTAGTTTTTTCCTTCTTTGAAACTATAAAAATTCCTGTTAAAACAGTTAAATTATGGTTCCTAATTAAAAGTAGTAACTTGGTTATTTTTTTCAACAGAAACAGTGGGATTTCACTCCATCCTGGAATATATAGCAATAAGAAATTAAAATGGAAGGATCACTAAATAGTTCCACAGTTTAAAAATTTGTTAAAATGTGATGGTTGTTTTTTCTCCCTTCCCCCCACTTTTTTTCATTAATTGCTTAATGCATTTCAGCAAAGTGTGGGGACTTAGTAAAGTATGTAAAACATACCCAACAGGATCCTTTGTTCCTGTTATTATTTCTCCTAACCAGACCTGGTTATTTATTGTACTTTGTGTAGTGGCAGGTGAACCTGAAAGAAAGATTTTGCAAAAATTTTCCTAATTGTTTTTGGAGGCTCAATTTTAATATCTTCTTAATTAATTATTTTGACAGACTCTGGAAGAGAACTTGTCATTACAGACCCAGTTATTAAGAACCGAGAGCTCTTCATTTCTGATTACGTTGACACATACCATGCTGCTGCCCTTAGGTAAGTGCCAGAGCCATGGTCTTTCCTGCAAAGGAGCGGTCCTCGAGCACGGGAGGTAGAGATTCTAAGCTATCCTAATCACTTTCGATAATCAGGATATTAACCAGGCTACTCTTACGGTCTCAGTAAGCTCACACGCCAGGGTTAACTTTGTGGATTATTGGCATTTGAGAGGTTACCTGTATTTTCATTTATCTGAGTGGGGGAAAACAACTTAAAAAAGTTTTTTTTATACCTTCTCTGTAGTTTTGTACCTCTGTTTCCTTGTTAGTATGCTGGTGTTGAAAACTAGTATCCTGCCACTGGTTGCTAAAGTATTTAGGATGGAGTGTAATGATGGTCTGCAGATTATTTTTTAAAGAATCAGTTAACTTCTACTAGAAAAGATAGAGAAATGGGTGACCCAAGTATGGCAACATGTACTTGGGAGTCTAGGCAAGTTTTATAGGAGTGGACCTATTCTTCTGATGTTTTGTATGTATGAAAAATTTCCTACCAAAAGGCTTTGAGTTAGGGAGAATATATTGAAGATTTTATTCTGAATAAGGAGGTAGTATTACATGTTAGGATTAGGCAATTACGTGAAAAAGTGGCTATAAGCCACTGCTTTTGAACTTTATGGTATTTTCTGTCCTTTTCAGGAAAAGAACACTGAGATCTATATTTTGGTTTATTTTGTATGTAAGTGGAAGACTTTGGGCTTCTTAAGTAGTAGGGGAAGTAAAACAAGTAATATTCATATAACTCTTTTCCAACCAGAAAGAACAAAGTGGTGGAAGACTACTTTTCTTTTTTAAAGAATACAGTTGGAAAAAAAAGTCATAGGGATTTGCTTGCTTTTAGCTTAACTATAATGAGATAAAATAGTTTCTCTATTACTCATATGGTATTCAGTAAAACCATCTGGAGTCTCTTCTGTTAAGCTACCGAGCTAAAGCCAGTTATTTCAAGGCAGATTAGTAGTAACTTTTAGGGCAGGTTTGGGTAGATGATTTGGGCCAGGTCCTCTTTCATATGGTCCCCATTGTGTAGCCGCTCTGCTCAGCCACTGTAGCACAGACGTCAGAGGAAACGTGTAAATAAATGAGGTCACCTATGCATAAAACTTTACTTATGGACACTAAATTTTGAATTTCATTTAATTTCCACATGTCAGGAGATACTACCTCCTCCCCCCCCTTTAAAAAAATTTCTTTCTTTAGGCTTTTTAAAAAATTTTTATTTATTTATTTGTTAGAGATAGAGAGTACGGGCAGGCAGAGTGGCAGGCAGAGGCAGAGGGAGAAGCAGGCTCCCTGCAGAGCAAGGAGCCTGATGGGGGACTCTATCCCAGGACCCTGGGATCATAACCTGAGCCGAAGGCAGCTGCTTAATGGACTTAGCCACCCAGGCGCCCCTCTTTAGCCATTTAAAATATAAAAACTATTGTTGGTTCTGGGCTGTATAAAAATGGCCATGGGCCAATCCCTGCTCTATGGGAAGGGGTGTGTGTGGTTATATTTGGCCTCTTACAGGACTTCCAGATAAATATAGAGAATTGCTGTGGTGTTTTATAAATGTCTTCCAAAATTCCCACTAGCTTTCTATGTCTTTGTGGCAGTGACTTTCCAGTATTAAACTGAAATGCTGAACAAAGCAAGTTAATGGAAGGATGGATGGATGGATGGATGGATGGAGCCATTAAATTGTTTGTGGAGACAAGTGTCTTGATCCTAGCATTCTTTCCTAACTTGCTATATGCTTTCCCCCTCCTGTTTCTGTTTTGTTTCATTGGTTGAGGTTCATGATTTTAAGCAATGTAGAGTGGAAGTTAAAACAAATAAGTATGTGAGACATAACTCTGGTTATTTAACATGTTTTGATGTATTTGCTTAAAATGAATATATTTAACTATTAGTGGCTCTTCAGATTCGTGGAGTCATTTTATACTATTTTACCCTTTCTATTAGAAAAAAAAATTTTTTTTTAAACTATTTTATTTACCTACTCGAGAGAGAGAGAGAGAGAGATAAAGAAAGCATGAGCAGGGGAAGGGGCAAAGGGAGAGGGACAAGTAGACTCCCCACTGAGCAGGGAGCAGCCCTGTGTGCACCTCTATCCTGAGATCATGACCTGAGCTGAAGTTAGGCACTTAACTGGCTTAGCCACCTGGGAGCCCCTGTTTTACCCTTTTTAGAGGAACCAGTTGTCCCACATAATTCCAACTGGACCAAGTGATTTAGCTAGTTTATAGTCAGACACTTTCTGGAGATGTTTAACCGCGTGGTCATTGTCCCTTCCCTGGCGACCGAAGGGCTAGTGTGCTGATGGTAATTCTCGGTCTTGTTTTCACTGTGGATGTGACTAGAACCCTTACGGATGAGTCCTTTCTTCCTTTTTTTAATTTCCTTTTTCTTTCTTTCTTTCTTTTTTTTTTTTTTTTAAGATTCTTAAAAAAAATTTATTTAAGATTTTATTTATTTATGACAGAGAGAGATAGCAAGAGGGAACACAAGCATGGGGGAGCTGGAGAGAGAGAGAAGCAGGCTCCCCGCTGAGCTGGAAGCCTGTTATGGGGCTTGATCCCAGGACACTGGGATCATGACCTGAGCCTAAGGCAGATGCTTAATGACTGAGCCACCCAGGTGTCCCTTCCTGTGGTATTTTCTTTGAAGTGGCCGTGAGGTGGTTTCATTATAGCTGTCATCTTAAATTTGATTTGTTAGCTCTTTGGGTGACCTGACATGGATTTTTTTCCCCCCAAAGATAAGAGATGATAGTGGTCACATAATTATTGAACTGGCCCAGTAGGTGCTCAGTAAATACTTGCACACGTATTAACATTTGTCTGCATCTGAGCTCATATGTATGGTTCTTACCATTACTTAGGAATCTTGCCTGGTTCTCAGTTTTAGAGTGCTTGCTCTGAGATCATCTCCCATAAAAGCAGCATTGAATGGTGCCCCCCTCAACCCCAAGTCTCTCTTTGTTTCTTTTCTTTTTACCAAAACTAGATTACTTTGATTTGATTTAATTCAGTGATTAATTTATTTAGTTTTTAAGGTTTTATTTGAGAGAGAGTGTGGAGCTGGAGGGAGGGGCAGAGGGGCACACAGACTCCCCACTGAGCATGGAGCCTGACATGACCTCGGCCCCTGAGATCATAACCTGAGATGAATTCAGATGCTTAACCAGCTGAGCCACCCAGGTGCCCCTAGAATACTTTAATTTTAAAATATGGCAGGCGGTGGTAGTGAATTAACCTTTACTTTTTAAAAATATTTTATTTATTCATTTATTTGCGAGAGAGTGCCAGTGGTAGGGAGGGGGAGCAGGGAGAGAGGGGGAGGGAGAGCATGATGTGGGCTTGACCCCCTGACCCCAAGTCCATTACCCAAGCTGAAATCAAGAGTTGGACACCCAATTGACTGAGCCACCCAGTGCCCCAATCTTTAACTTTTCTTCCACAAAGTTTTTTAACTTTTCTTCCACAAAGTTTTTTACCACAAAGAATTTTTTCTTTATAGCTATAAAGCAGTTCTGCCAAAAATAAAATCAGTTTTGAAAGAGACAAATAACATAGTCCATAGGCACATGAAAGAGGATCAAATGAACATGGTGGAAAACGTGGAGGAGAAATAAGAAAAAGAAAGACTGATGGTGTTAGTGCTTAGCACCCTTCTTGTCAAAGATCAAAGTGCTCAGTGTGTGGGTTCATGGGGCGCAGTCAACCTGCGGGGGCTCCTGCCATTGCGCTCCCTCAGGAGGAAACCGCTGTAGACATTCTCTTTGAAGCTGGTGCTAGAGTTGTGTTACAAGGGAGGGCAGCTCTTTGTCCTCTGGCCCTGATGAATCAGACAGAAGACAGTTCTGTGTGGAGATTATAGTATTTCCCTGTCCAAACTAAAAGTCACTTTCAGAGGAATCTGTGGGTCCATTGGTCACAGAAACCTGTGTTGAGATCAGCATTACTGCTTGCCTGCCGTTTTTAGATTCTTGCCTTGGCTGTCCCTCATCCTTGCCTTTCAGGCTTATGTTCTGCTGCTGTTTGATTTCTTCATTATGTTTATCTGTAGCCTTACAGTAAAGTTTGTATCTTTCAAGAATATTTTTGAGTGTTCTTTACTCCTTGGTATGTGTTTTTGGCCCATGCTGATGAAATAGAAAAAAACACAGATCGAAATGAGAAGACTTCAGATTTTTCGTTGTTGTTTAAGATTTCTTTATTTGAGAGAGAGAGAGAGAACATGAGCACATAGTTGGGAGGAGGTGTAGAGAAAGAGGAAGTGGGAGGGGGTCTCTAGCAGACTCCCTGCCCAGTGTGGAGCCCGATATGGGGCTCCATCTCACGACGCTCACGACGCCGAGATCATGACCTGAGCTGAAACCAAGACTTCGAACACTTAACCGACTGAGCCACCCAGGTGCCCTGGAATGAGAGGACTTTAGTTTCAATCTGGGCTCTGCCATATAATTTTGTGATCAAATCAAGTTTGTTAACTTTTGAGCCATCCTTTTGACAGACTTACTCAGAGCCATATTTTTAAGTGACAGAACCCTGAACCACACATCTTCTGGTTCTGCATCCCCTAAGAGAAGGGGCGTGAAAAAATCTCTCAGAATGCCTCATACTCAGTGTAGCGTGAGTAGTGCTTACAGTCATTGAATCTGAAGTGGTACGTAGAGCATAAAAGGCAGAAAAGAAAAAGTGAAATTAAATATAGTTCTGTGCCGAGTTATCGATGGTACATTACTCAGATTTATTTTATTTTTCTGTTGCCTCTTGGCTGAGTTGATTGGGTACTTCAGGTATGGGAGGAAGAGTTTAGCTTGAGGAGATGTCTCCAGGTGCTCTAAGAATGAGCAGGTAAACCTGCTCTGACAACGAGCAGGTAAGTTTTATTACGTTAAATAAAAATCACTGCTTGCAATTTGTTTGTTGTGTTACTTTTTTCACCCTAAGGATCATGTTTTATGGATGATCAAAGAAGGGATCTAGAGAGATTGCTTTGTGATTGGACCATGATCATGTGACCTGGCAGCATTTTCGGCTTTACTGAGCACCTGTAACATAGAATTCCCAAGTATCAGAAGTGTCTCAACGACTTGAGGGCTGTTTCTCTGCTTTCTGATTATCTGCTTCTACAAGGAATCACTTAGGAAAAAACCCACAACATCCACAACATCCTCAGGTCAGGTGACAAGCCATCATCTTAGCTAAGAATTTGTTTTAGAGGGAATTTTCTGGCAGCCCTCTGGACCAAGAAGCCCTGAACTGGCTCTGCAGAGCCTCTGATCTCCCCGTTTTCATTCTGAAATTGATCTCTTTGCTTTGTTATGGGCATTTAAGATCATACGTGTAGGGATTGGTACAGACTAATTACATCTTTGTACAGTTTTCCAGCCATTCTTAGCATTGACACAGGGCCTTCAGCTCCCGAGACTTCCCCGGGGAGCTTCATGATGCCTCGGAACTTTTAGTTTTGCAGTTCCAAGATCATTTCCTGGCTTTAATCAACTGTTGTTTTTACATTTGAAGTAACTTCGACCTTCAACATTTTTGTTGTTTTGTCTGTACATGCTTAGTACTTCTTTAGACACCGTGACTTGACAATCATTTTATTTATTGGCTCTTTCATCATTTAACAGGTCATTGAGCTGCTAGTTGGGGAAGGACTCTGAGGTGCTGGGAGCACCCACCTGAACAATGCACTTTCTCTGCTCTTGAGTACTTCTGGGTCCCTTAAAAATTCTTTTATCTGGAGCTACTCGTAGACACACAGAAAAGTTATAAGTGTTGGGTCCCCCAATAATGGGTCAGTGATCAAAGGAGCGAGACTGATAAAAAGCGAAGGTCAAGCAAAACTTTATTTCACGCCAAGAATCAAGAATCAAACTGACTGGCCAGGGCCGTCTCTTAGGAAGAGGTGACCTCTCTCTGCCTTACAGATGAGCTTTTAAAGGCAAAGGCCATGTGGTTGGGCCTGGCCACACACAGGTGGCCAGTGAGATTGTAAAACACACAGAGAAAGCTGCACAGTCATGCTAGGTCACACATAAGTGACCAATTGAATTACAGTTTACCCTATAGTAGATATTTGAACTAGTCTATCATCTTGGTTAGAGCTGGCACCCAAAAGGCGCCCAAAGGGCAGGGCCCATGGTAGCTAGGGAGACAGTATGCATCCCCCCACTGATTGGATGTCTCCACCTGGCCTGACCCACCCTTGTATTTGGGCTTTGTTACCTGGGACTGGTTTCTGGGACTTGTTTTTAAGTAAGTCCCCTGGGGAGAAGGGAGGCAGGGACAGTTTAAGTTCTACTGTATAAACAACAAAATCACTGTTTAACCCGATGGAATCACTCTGGCTAAATAGGCCCTTATAGTAAGAACTGTGTTTCCCCTAGTCTTCCTCAGTGTTAACATCTGACGTAAGTGTAGAATGGCTATCAGAACCAGGATATTAACATTAGCATGATACAACTGAACTTTTGAATTTCACTAATGTCCTATTCCATTCACGTTCCTGTAACAAAATACCATAGAGTGCGTGATTTGTAAACAACAGAAATTTATTTCTCACAGTTCTGGATGCTGGACGTCTGGGATTGGAGTACAGCGTTCTGGTGAGATCCCTCTTGTAGTTTGCACACTGCCGACCTCTTGTATTCTCGGGTGGCTAAGAGCAGAGAAGGAAGGCATGCTTGTAGTCCAACACCACAAGATTCATCTTATTCTGCCTCTTTTTGCAACTTATTTTCTTCAACAGTGAAAAATCCTGTTCCAGTTGTTAAGATACAATATTTTTATTTTCTTCAAGAATACACATGGTTTCAGAATTTGTAACCCTAGTCCCTGTGAGAAACAGAGGTATTGACTAAATTTTTGTCTTTGGTCTTGAAATACATCAACAAAATAGCATTTTCCAATGAAGCTTAGGTCAGTTCTGTTTTTTCACACTTCCTTATGTGTGACTGTGTTATCCGTTTGTAATGGAGTTAGGCTCACCTGTTGGACTTCACGTTCCACTTATAGCTCCTTCTGGTTGGTGTGGACTTTTGTTAAGTTTTGGGTATGTGAAGGTGTGTGGACCATGACTGTGCTTCTGAGGATCAGGGCTGTGGACAGACATGTAGTTGTCAACTCTCTTGCCATGCTACCATGCCCCACCTCTTTCCTACCCACAAGCTATAGGTAATTGTAATTGATTGCTTTGCTGCTTAGTTTGTCGCTTCTGCATGTTTTCATTTCAAGAGAGCAAGTTCATGTTTGTTCTTATAACCTCGTCTTTCTTGTATGAAGATATGCTTTTGTGTTTCTTTTTCTTTCTTTTTTTTTAAACTTAATGGTATGTTTTGGAAATTGCTCCGTATCAGTTCATAGAGATCTTCCTCATTCTCTTAGAGCTGCGTGGAACTCCACCGTGTGGCTGGACCATAGTTTATTTAGCTGCTGTCCTGTGAACAGTCACTTAGGTTGTTTCCAGGATGGTCCAGTCATAAGTGATGTTGCAGTGAATACCCTAATCATGTGCAGTTCCTTATTGCTGGGTGTGGGTCTTCGCTGCTGTCGGGGGGTGGGGTGGTAGGGTGGGGGAGTGGTCATCAGAAAGAGGTTGCTGGGTTGAAAGGCCTATGTGTGTGTGGTTTTCCTCCGGAAAGCACATTCCAGTTAGTGTTCCCTCGGTTTCCTCAATGAACGTGTGGTTTTATTTTTATAAAATTATGCCAGTCTGATAGGTGAGAAGTAGTATCTCCGTATTCCACTTTATCTTGCTAACAGTGATTGAGTTTGAGTGTTTTTTCATTATGTTTGAGGGATATTTTTGTCTTTTTTTAATGAGTTACCTGTTCCTGTCATTTCCTTTGGGATTTTTTTTTTGTCTTTCTGTCTGGAAAAGTTCTTTACACTTTCTCTTGTATATGCTGCAAATGCTCTCACTTGTCAGTTTTCTTTTGTGGTTTAAAAAAAAAATTCTGCAAAACTTACTTTTACCTGGTCACATTTGGCAGTTTTTTCATTGATTCCCTCAGGTCTTTGAGTCCTACCCTGCACCTGGTTTACAGAGGAGTTCTACCCCGTCATCCCAGCATAAGATAGGTTTTGTTTTTCAATACTAGTCATCCCAACATTATTTTTCTACCCAGTCATCCCAGCATAAGATGGGTTTTATTTTTCAATAAAAATTTTTCAATAAAAATTTATTTTTCAATAAAACCTATCTTATGCTCACTTCAGCAGCATGTAGACCAAAAGCCTGTCTTTAACCTCAGTGGCTCAAGATGCCACCTTTGGCGTAGATTACTTCCATGTGTGTTCCAGGCTTGTTACTCTGTCATCTGTTGTCTATAAGTGCCACCGCCATGCTCCTTTAATTGTGGAGGCTCTGTAGCGCGTTTTACCGCGACACTGATAGTTTCCCCTTCTCCGTTGTTTGTTTTCCTGTGACTCTTCATGGTGAAGTGTTTCATTCCGTTAAATAGCTAGATAGCATTGAATTTATGGCTTAAACTGTGGAGAAACACGATGTGGACTTTTCCTATCTGAGAACAGGGGGATGTTTTTCCATTTGTTCATGTTTACTTTTGTGTCGCTCAGTAGTATTGAAGAATTTTCTTCAGAGGAGATGTTCTGATTCTTGTTACACATTTATTTCTATGCATTTAATAATATAGACACATATTGAACTCTATACTCTATAAAGAATGCACGTTCTTTTATGTGCCCTGGCACATTCTCAAACTCATCATATGTTAGAACACAAAGGAAACATTTATCTGACTAAAAGGCAATAAACTGTAGTTTACAAACAAAAACAAAGAACAGAAATTTCCTTTCACCTGGAAATTTCAAACTTCCTGTTTATTAACTATAGAGAACACACTGATGGTCACCGGAGAGGGGGCGCAGGATAGGTGATGGGGATTTAGAGGACACTTACCATGACGAGCACCTTTAGAATTGTTGGCTCATTGTAGTGTGCCCCTGAAACAGATACAGCACTGCATGTTAACTATACAGGAATTAAAATTAAAAACTTAAGAAAATAAAGCTTCCTGCTAAACTCCTGAGTAGAAGGGGGAATAAAACTGAAATTAAAGGAATTTATTTTGAAATTAAAGAATTTTTTAAAAATATACTCTATCTTTATTTATTTTAAAAGATTTTATTTATTTATTTGACGGACAGAGATCACAAGTAGGCAGGGAGGCAGGCAGAGAGAGAGGAGGAAGCAGGCTCACCGCTGAGCAGAGAGCCCGATACAGGGCTCGATCCTAGGACCCTGAGATCATGACCTGAGCTGAAGGCAGAGGCTTTAACCTACTGAGCCACCCAGGCACCCCGAAATTAAAGAAGTTTTTAAAAACAAGTCAAAATCCTGTATACTAGAATCTGCGGCATGCATTTAAAACACTGATCAAAGGAAAGCTAGTTACACTAAACACATCAGTTTAAATGAGAGAAGAAAATTAAACAATTGGGTTCCCAGATTAAATGATAAAAAGAACAACAAATAAATCAAAAGGATGCACTGATGTCCAGCTCAGCTTATGCAGAGGAGATGCTTAAAGCAGCTCCATTTGACGGCGGGGAGGCTGAGGCACTGAAGTGGAAGTGACGTCAGTCACACACATAAACAACTATTTAGGGAACTGTGTGGAGTGATATTCTCAAAACACCGTAAGTAAGTCAAAATGAATCATAGAAAGTGTTCAGATAACCCCTAGAAAGGCAAGAGGAGCAGAAGAATGAAAAACAGAAAAGAAACTTAAAAAAAGTTCTGGGGGTGCCTGGGTGGCTCAGTCATTAAGCCTCTGCCTTCGGCTCAGGTCATGATCCCAGGGTCCTGGGATTGAGCCCCGGATGGGGCTCTCTGCTCAAAAGGGAGCCTGCTTCCCCCTGCCCCACTCTCCCTGCTTGTGTTTCTTCTCTTGCTGTGTCTCTCTTGTCAAGTAAATAAATAAAAGTCTTTAAAGAAAATTCTGTACTTGGGGCGCCTGGGTGGCTCAGTGGGTTAAAGCCTCTGCCTTCAGCTAAGGTCGTGATTCCAGGGTCCTGGGATTGAGCCCCACATTGTATTGGGCTCTCTGCTCAGCGTGGAGCCTGCTTCCTCTCTCTCTCTCTGTCTGCCTCTCTGCCTATTTGTGATCTCTGTCTGTCAAATAAATAAATAAAATCTTAAAAAAAAAAAATTCTGTACCTGTCATTTAGTCACATGGCTCACAGTTGACAAGATGCCGACTCTGTCTCAAGACCTTTCCTTCCCTTTGCGCTCAGGCAAGAGGGGGCGACTGATGCTCTAGGCAGGCCTCCTGCTCTGAGCATTCCATGCATTGCCTGTGCACCTCTTGGCAAGTTTCTCCAAGATTTGCATGTGCCTGGGAATCTACAGAGACTTTCCCAGTCATGGATAGTTTGGATGGAATGGATTTCTGGGCCATACTTCTGTTTCTGTTCTCTCCTGTGTAAGAGGGTTCTTTCCGTGCTCCTTCATCCCCTTCGATCACTGTCTCCCACCAGTTGGGGCGCTTGTCAAAGGGTGCTGTGCCCAGGGTGTGGGTGTGGGTGTGGGGCACCGCACCAAGAAATACCAAGTTACACCAAAATGAGTCCAGCAGGAAGCCTTTGTTTCTGATGAAGGCAAGTCCCCTTAAATAGGGCCCTTCCCAGTCTTCAGTCCTATTTCTGTTAACAGTGAAGCATCCCATTAGAAATACGGCGCATAGGACCTTGGAGGCTCTGAAACAAGGTATTTTGGCAAGGTGAGAGTGGTGGCAGTTTTCTCTTATCAGTCTCTCCTCCCTCATTCCACAAACACGGTCAGATAGTGTACTGCCTTTGAGGGAATAGACGAAAAGGCTGCTTTGGAGAGAAAAAAAATTGAATGCTTAAAATGATCCTCAAGCACATGCTTTTAAAATGTAATCTCTAGGGGTGCCTGGGTGGCTCAGTGGGCTAAAGCCTCTGCCTTCAGCTCAGGTCATGATCTCAGGGTCCTGGGATCGAGCCCTGCATGGGTCTCTCTGCTCAGCGGTGAGCCTGCTTCCTCCTCTCTCTCTCTCTCTCTCTGCCTGCTTGTGATCTCTGTCAAATAAATAAATAAAATCTTTTAAAAAAATTAAAAATGTGATCTCTAGTCTTTATAAGCTCTACTCTTCAGCAACAGGTGACATGAAAAATACTTCAAAATGGATGCCAACCATAGTGGACTTGCCTACTCTCTCGTCAGCTCTGCTTAGTACTCAGGGCTCTGTACAGGATGGCTCCTTAACTGCCAAGAACAGTGACTTTATTTTTTAAAAACACACTTATTTATTTATTTATTTGAGAGAGAGAGAGAGAGAGAGAGAGAGAGAGCGAGCGGTGGTGAGGGGAGGGATAAGCAGACTCCATACTGAGCGTGGATTCTGACGTGGGCTCCATCTGAGGACCTGCGCTGAAACAAGAGTTGGATGCTGAACCGACTGAGCCATCCAGGCACCCCAGGAACAGCAACTTTAAACAGCCATACTTACATGCTAGTGACACTTGCTGTTTTATTTTCCCCGATACTTTAAAAATATTTATAAGTAAAACACACCCTAAGTTTATATTTTCATGAATTTTGATAAATTCGACCCTGAACACTACATTCCAGAACGTTCTCTTAAACTACTCTCATCTTAAAACTTCCCACCCAGAAGCAACCATTATTCTGATTTCTCTCACATAAATTAGTTTTGGCTGTTGTAGAAATTGATTCACTAGAAGTGGAATCATACAGTATGTGCCATTTGTGTGCCTGGCTACTTTCACTCAGCATTTTAATATTTGAAACTTTTTGAGGTGTGCTGTTTATCAGTACTTCTTAACTTTGTATTTCTGTATTTTTGTCAAGTATTTCATTTTACAAATATATAACTTTACCCATTTCCTTATTGATGGGCATTTGGAGTATTTCTAGGCTAGTATGAATAAAAGCTGTTATACAGCAAAAAAACACAGAGAAGGAAGATAGAAATAAAAATAGAAATTAATGAAGAGAAAAACATTAAATCTAATTAATCAAATCCTTTAAAATTTTAATATCTCATTAAAAATGACATTATGACCAACTGGGATTTATTCTAGGAATGCAAGGTAGGTTTATTACTAGAGACTCTGCTTAATATTGTATACCATATTGTTACATCTAAAGGGATACAAAACCCCATAACTCTAAAGCAGTGATTATTTCTAAAGCTAGTATCATATTTAATAGTAACACCTGAGAGACATTTCCACCAAGATCAGGAACAAGGCAAGGGTGTCCACTGTTTCCATTACTGTGCACATTATTTGAGAGGGTCAGTGCGATTCAAGACATAAGAAGAAGTAAAAAAGGGGGTCTCGGGTGACTCGGATAGTTAAGCTTCTGCCTTTGGCTCAGGTCACAATCTCCAGGTCCTGGGATTGAGCCCCATGTGTAGGTCCCATTCAGTGAAGAGTGGGCTTCTCCCTCTCCCTCTGTCGCTCCCCCCTGCTTGTGCTCTCCTGCTCAAGTAAATAAATCTTTAAAAAAAATAAAGGGGGCACCTGGGTGGCTCAGTGGGTTGGGCCTCTGCCTTCGGCTCAGGTCATGATCCTAGGGTCCTGGGATTGAGCCCCGCATCGGGCTCTCTGCTCGGCGGGGATTCTGCTTCCCCCTTTCCCTCTCTGCCTGCCTCTCTGCCTACTTTTGATCTCTGTCTGTCAAATAAATAAATAAAATCTTAAAAAATAAATAAAGAGTAAAAAAGTTGTAAAACTATGTTTATTTGCAGACAATAGGTAATATACCTGGAAAACCTCAGAAAACCAATGATTAAACTGTATTAAATAATAAAGAATTCAGTCAGCAGGATATGAAATTAACATATAAAAATCCGTGCCTTTATTACAGTTTCATGGTCATTTACCAGATGATATGCTTCTGTTCCTGCCGTGTCTGGCTTTCCCTAAACCAGTTGTGTTGCTGTCCTCATGAAATATTTGGTGATGTCTTTAGATATTTCTGATTGTCATGATGATGTATGTGGCTGCAGTGGGGTACTGTATCCAGGGATACTGCTAAGTACAGGACAGTCCCTGACAACAACAAATGATTTAGTCCAGAATGTCAATAGTGCTGAGACTGAGAAACCCTTTCCTGAACAAAACGTATCTGTTTTCCAGTGTCTGTTTTAGATTTGTGGGTTGGTAGGGTTTCTCTCCCTATAACGAATACACTGATAGGGTATACTTGCATGTAAGTAATGGTGAAGACCAAAGAGGAATCACCTTCCTCTATTTACAGACAATGATGGAAATAACTTCATTTGTGTAGCAGTTCGGTATAAAGTTTCATAGACTTCTTATTTATCTCCTTAATATGAGATGGGTATAACAGGTGTTCTTATTCCTGTTAGCTGTTGAAGGAACTTACCTATTTTTTCTAGGTTTCAGGGACTAAATGACGTCAGGTTGATGGGTAGTTAGTTTCAGAGTGAGTGCATTATTTGTTCATCTGTAATCTTACCTGCTTTTTCCTTTCCAGAAGCTCGGTTTTGTTCCAGCTGCATACTAGATATAAGTCCTTTGCCTGCAAAAATTGATTCCTAGTCCTTGTTTCCCTTTAGCTGTATCTTGTTACTTATAAATCAGTGCTTCCAGTGGAACTTTCTGTGGTGATGGGAATGTTACATAAATCTGTGCTCTTCACTATGGTAGCTACCAGCATGTGTGGCTATTTAAATTTACATTAATTAAAATTAAATAAAATTTTAAAACTCAGTTCTCTGCAGTTGGGCCAGACACATTTCAAGTGCTCAACAGCGCTGCATTATGTTATAAGTAGTCCCCAAAGGAACTTCAGTAAATCAAAAGCATTTTTGTTTGATTTTTAAAATGGAGGTTGAGCCCCATTTTAGTTTCTGCCCATTACTAAGGCTTGGCCCTGTGGAAAAGGAGTGCATTGCTCTTTTTGTTTCTTCACAGGAAGCAAATGAATGTCGTCCCCAGGTTGCTATCCCTCAGCTAGTCTCTGTCTCTCACACCTTGGTCATTAGCTGGTGTATATGTTGTTAATGTGCCAACTCGTGGAGTCCTCATGGGAGCGGAATGCCTGTGGAAGTAAAGTGATAGGAATTCATTCCCCTGCAAGCTTCCCACGTGTGCAGCCGATGTGCTGTTGATTCTCCAATTCCATCTGCTCTACTCACAGCCCTTGACTTCCACTTGATGTTAAAGTTACTTTCTGTGACCACTGAGGGAATTGCTTAAAATCTCCCTGCCTCTTTGGGAACCCTGGAAATTCTCCCAGTGCGTGCACACACACACACACGTGTGTGTGTGTGTGTGTGTGTGTGTGTGTGTGTGTTTCAAGGACTTTGGTTGTATTATAGAGTTTTCAGCTATATGGCGGTTTATTATTTTTTTTAAGATTTTATTTATTTATTTGACGGAGATCACAAGTAGGCAGAGAGGCAGGCAGAGAGGGGTGGGAAGCAGGCTCCCTGCTGAGCAGAGAGTTCGAAGCGGGGCTCCATTCCAGGACCCTGGGATCATGATCCGAGCTGAAGTCAGAGGCTTTAACCCACTGAGCCACCCAGGCGCCCCTATATTGCAGTTTAAATGATTGGTAGATGGATCTGGAAATATTACTGTTCTTTTTATTGCAATATTTCTTTGAGAAGGCATTTTCCAACTTATGGTTATTTAACATGACCTGAAAATTTGGGAAGTGGATATTTATCTATTAGATCCCCATCTATGTATTTAAAAAGTTAAAGTCTCTCCAGTTTTAAGTTCCAAGTTGTTTTATTTTTTGCACATTAAAAGAGAGAAGAAAAATATTTGACAGATTTACGTTCTGTCTATAGTAAAGTAAGAGGAAGAAAAGCCCATTTTGTTTTGAAGATTTAGAAGGGCTTTAGGCAGATTTTTTTTTGGTAAAGTAATTTAACTGTGGCTTAGATTTTTCCTGTCGTTTCTAGTTTAATATCATTTCATCACAGCCCTGCCCTCAATTTACCACTGTGGTTTAATTAATTCTATTCCATGACTAAAATGCTGAGGTAAATGCAGTTGAGTTGTGAAATTGTAGGTTGAAGAAGTCTTGAAACAACAAAAAAAATTACAACATTTGGACATTTTCTTAGTTCTTTTGGGAACTCTCCATTTTCTGAATTGGTAATTATGGAATCTGGAGTCATATTCTGCATGTTTTTAGAAGAATGTGGATTTAGTTCTCTCTTCCCTGCCCCTGTCCCTCCAGTAGCTTATTGGTTTGCAAAGTAGTTGACGATGATACTAATGTATTTTTTATGCTTGTTTGCTTTCAGAGGGAAGTGTAACATCTCCCACTTTTCTGACATATTTGCTGCTAGAGAGTTTAAAGCTCGAGTGGATTCATTTTTCTACATATTAGGCTACAACCCTGAGACAAGGTAAGTGAGTTACTTGGGCCCACTCTGTGAGAACTTTTGCTTTTACATGTGTGTGTGTCTGTATGTGTGCTTACACATTTGGGTATATGCTAGGAATATTTTAAAAAAAGAACTCCCAAAACCCAAAGTAAACTTTTTGGAAGGAGTTCTGATTAATGTCTTTGGTGTCTAAAACAGCTTATTGTTTGCTCTTGATTTTCTTAAGAAAAGGAAAAGTGAGAAAATTTGGGTTTTGAGAGGGCAAGGCAATGAACTATTAAATGCAAATGAACATTAGTTGATCTGTGTTTTGAATTTAACTATAAATTGGTAGTTTATTACCGTCCTGCTCATTGTGCCAAGCCTTTCATGATACCATATTGAAACCTAGGACATTTTTTCTTAAAGGTTTTATTTATTTGAGAGAATGAGAGCACATGTACGTGTGTGTGAGCAGGGGTAAGGGCAGAGAGAGGGAAAAGCAAACTTCACACTGAACAGAGAACCCGATGCAG
This sequence comes from Mustela nivalis, assembly GCF_964662115.1. Lineage (NCBI taxonomy): Eukaryota > Metazoa > Chordata > Mammalia > Carnivora > Mustelidae > Mustela > Mustela nivalis. The sequence goes on along the minus strand of NC_139029.1, from coordinate 5,335,810 downwards.
GGCTCAGTCCCAGGATCCTGGGATCATGACCCAAGCCAAAGGCAGACACTTAACCGACTGAGCCACCCAGGTGCCCCTGAGAACAGTAGGACGTTATGGAAAATTTTGTTGGTTAGTCATTTGTTTAATTCATTTAGTGAAACTTCAGAAACACTCGAAGAAATATCTTTAGTAATGTTACTAGTATGAGATGGATACATTCAGTTCTCAACCATTTGTAAGACCTATGTAATAGGTAGAATTATTACTTTTTAATTGAGAAACAATTGAATCAGAATAATTTAATAGGAAAAATTCTTGGTTTATGTCTATAATAGATTGTAGTTTAACTTAATACATGGAAGAACTTAAGAGTATGTGCATCATTTTAATTCTGTTTCGATCATGCAACTACAGTGGATTAAGGATTTAAAAAGAAAAAGAGTGTTAGCTGGTGATCAAGTAGTCTGTGCTCAGGACATCTGACACGTCATCTACAGACATGAGGATATAGAGAAGCCGCTTGGCTAAAGGAAGGTAGCAGGTAGTGGAAGAACTGAGTTCAGTGTCATTGGAAGGTGGGCGTTCTTTTAGAGAAAACATTTTCCTAGAGGATGCTGAGAAATTTTATGTAAATTAGAAGGTTACTGTTTCGATAATCAATCTAGAGTTCAGAAAAGGCAGTATATTCTTTGTCACAATCCTAAGAGGCTGCCTAAAGCTCTTTTGGCACATACATACTAGTGTCTCTCTCTGTGTACATTGTAGATGACAGCTATAGGGGTAATAGTGCAATGAATGGTCACCTTTTTTTTTTTTTTTTAAATTGAGTTCAATTAACATATAATGTATTAATTGGTTTCAGAGACAGAGGTCAGTGATTCATGAGTCTTACATGCAGTGGTCACCCCCCCCCTTTTTTTTTTAAACTTTATTTCCTTTAGAAAACAATATATTTGAGTTTTTATTTTCTTTTTCAAAAGTATGCCGTGTTCCAGCGACAAAGAAGTTGATCAGTGATAGTATTTCAGAGCATTCCTGTATTTCAGAATGTTCATTTTACATATGGATTTATTTGACTCCCTGGTCATAATCTTGGATTTCTGTCTTAGATGCAAAGGAGTCCAGAATTTCGGTGATGCCACGTTGATTTAACTGTTTGATCAGTGGTTGTCCACATTGCACAATTTCGATTGTTATCAGTGAGTTGACTAAATAGCCTTTGTGTTTTAAAATGTTTAGCTCTTGGGTTCATAAGAAGCAACCAAATTTCTTACTATTTTTGGTTATGTGTCTTTTTTTGCTGAATGCTTATTAAAAATGACATTATACAACTTAACTGTGTAAATAAAGACTCGCACAGGTTCTGGTCTCATTTTTCAGTGGTTGTTGCTGCCAGTCATTCAGAGGGATTCTTCCCATCAGTTATGTTTTAAGTGTGGCTTAGGTGTGCAGCAGCAGCTTATCTGTCTCTCATCTGAAAACACAACACCACGACATGCCCATGGCAGGACGTTTCTAGATTCTGCCTCCTCGGTCACTCTCTTACTGCTTTGACTCCCGGTAGCCACGTGTACATTTCTGTGCTTGTGTTCGTCCTCCTTGTCCAGCTTGTGCTTTGATATGTTGCGGGGTTTTGAGGAGTGTTGGATGAGTTGAAATGAAGAAAGACTTGAATGTCTGCTGATAAGTAAAGCTTGTGGTGGTCTCACACTTCTCACAAAGTGAGTGTAAAGATTTGCCCCTGCTCACCGGTTCTGCCCCAGATAGCACTGTGTAACTCCGGAGTTCCCACAGCTGCTCAGGTTGTCACCAGAGCATATGTAGTTTACAGGAGTGTAGAGACATTCTGCTTTCCCCACCTGGCATGCACACAGCGTACCTCTCAGGATGCTTGGGCCTCATACCCTTGCACAGTTTACCTCTGTTTGTGTCTTTGTTTCAAGTCTGTAGGGATGGGGTTGTGTGAAAAGCTGCTTCTGGTGTGTTTCTGCCCCTCTGGAGAGAGCGGCGCTGGCATGTGATGGTGGCCGTGTGGTTGCTCTGTGCTCTTAGTGCCCCGAGTCATTTGGAGAGGAAATGTCAAACTGTTCTATGTCTGTGAGACAGAGCATATACGGCTGTGACCCCTGCAAGTGACAGAATGGTGGCTTTGATGATCATTCCCCTCCCTGAAAGTAACTCAGAATTGTAGTCCAAGTGAGCAGGTGAAACTACAGCGTGAGATGGGATTGTTTCTTTCTTGTAGCGTGTTTTCTGATAGTAGTTCAGAGCTGATTTATGGGGTTTTCCATACTTTATTAATCATATTCACCTGCACTGAAAGTTTGGGATGGGTTTTCACATTTTTTCATACTTTTTTTTTTTTTAAGCTGCAGTGTTTGGCTACTTTAAAATTGTTCCCCTAATCTGATTATTATGTTTCTGAATGTTTCATCTGATCAGAGACCTGACCTTTCCAGATTTCTTGTTTTCGATGGGATTACTTTATTGAGCATGTGTATGATGGGAGGAAACAGACTTTTCTGTATTCTTTGGTACTGTACCTTTAAAGTTCAGGGAGGATGGTTTACTTGGTAATTTACATGGAATTTTTATTACTCTGAAATTCTATATTTAATTCTGAAATCTGAAAGCTCTGAAAAATCAAAAAATTTTTTATGCTAGGTTTGGTGCTGAAGCTCATTGGATGGTCATACTTGACCCAAACTGAGATGAGGTTATTTATATTCTTTATGAGTTGCGTGAGTTTGCACAGTTTTTACTGCAAAAGCACCAGTGTGATAGAGTTGGGGATGTCATTGCTCAGACACTTCTGAGGTGTCACATAGTATATGGTATATGGCTGTAGTACCTTTCTAGATCAAAACATTCTGAATTCTAAAAATCTTCTGACCCTTAGGATCTTTGATAAGGGATGGTGATACTGTATTCTTGTTAGCCGTGATATTTAAGGAACAAAACTTGAGTAGAAAATTTGGTGAGTAAAATGAAACATAGGGACATGGCTACTTTCATCTGCTTACTGTCCTTACTTGCTTTTTTATTTACCCAGTATCTTACTGCCATTTAATCTGACTTCTTTATCTTTCTGTTAAGACTCATTCTCCTCTTGGACCCAGGCAGCCTGGATTCTGATTCTGGGCTGTCACTTCATCGTTGTGTCCAGGGCTAAGGCTGCTACTTCCCAGACTCTGTTTCTACTCCAGTAAAGTGGGGGTGGCACAAGCTACCCTGTAGGTTACTTGTAACTGTCAGATTTTTTCCCTTTTGCTTCTTGAGAATTGCAAAAAAATTTAAAAATTTGGTTGAAAAATATCAAAGTTTTTTTTTTTTTTAACCCCATAAAATGTTATGTCTAAAAGCAAAACATAAAGTACTTCCCAAGATGTCTTGATTCTTCTAATCAAGTAGATCATTAACCATCTGGTTGAGTTTGCTGACATATGGAAGTCTGAGCACTGGAGATTTTTGACTCTGCTTTGAATATTGATTATAAAACTCTTTTTGAAAATAATACACTTGTTAAAAATGAAAGATAAATTTCTTGCTGCTAAAGAAACGGACATAACAATTATAGTGAATATGTAAGTGGTATTAATGTGAAACAATACATTTCTATGGTCAGAATATTTCAGTTACAAATTTGAGAGAACCAAAATGGAAAAAATTTTTTAAAAAGATTTTATTTATTTGAGAGAGAGAACGCAGAAGCAGGGAGAGCAGCAGGGGGAGAGGGAGAGGCAGGCTCTCTCAGTGCGGGGCTCCATCCCAGGGCCCGGGGATCATGACCAGAGCTGAAGGGAGAAGATTAACTGACTGAGCCACCCAGGCGCCCTGAAAAAGATTTTTTTTTTAATTGAGAAAGAGATCTGAGGTTTTTATAGTAAATGAACCTGCCTCCCTATACAGCATGTGGGCCTCATTGAATTTTTGGATGTCGTTTTCCCATCTTCCTTCCTGTCCCCTCACCGCGGCAGCTTCAGCCTATTGGCCAGTACCAGTATACTTTCTGGCCCTTTCTGGGCTTCTGTTTCATACCTTTGAAAAGTTCTAAACATCTTGCCTCAGGCCAACGAGTTAGGAGGGGAAGGAATGGAAGGGAGTAATGGTGGAGTCTCAGGAGGAATGAAGGATTTTGTAGTGGCTGTGAAAGAAGATGCCTTTACCTTTACATTGTGAAACACAGATTTTCCCAGGAGCCAGTCCATTTGTTTCCCTTTGCCAGATCAAGAGTTCTTTAAGTCACTGAAGTGCATGTTGGGATAGTGAAGAGAACATATAAAATGCAGCATTTTATATGTTTATAAGCCGACTGCCTTATAAAAGTGTTGTTGATCTCTTCACAGACTTGCTCTGTAGCATGAAACATCTGATTGTATTTCTTGTTTTTGCTTCATGAAAATGAGTTTTCTCTTGCTAGTCAGATGGAAAATAATTTTTGTTGAGAGCTCAGATCTCATCCAGGAGAGAATGTCAGTAATCAGTCCCCTGTGCCTTCTCCGCTTTTCTTCTTCTGAGGAGTTTTTGTTTTTATTTATTTTAAAGATGTTATTTATTTATTTGACACACAGAGAGAAAGTGAGAGAAGGAACACAAGCAGGGGGAGTGGGAGAGGAAGAAGCAGGGTTCCCGTTGAGCAGAGAGCCTGATGCAGGCTCAATCCCAGGACCTTGGGATCATGACCTGAGCCAAAGGCAGACGCTTAACAACTAACTGAGCCACCCAGGCATCCCTTTCTGAGGAGTTTTTAGAGCAGTATTGAAGCTTAAGGATTATTGCCATTATATTTAGCAGCAGTCATAAACCAAGACACTTGCAAGGACTTAAAAGTAATCTCTCCCCAATTGACAGTGACCATAATGTTACTAATAATAGTTATGGTTAGTGAGGCCTCCTATGCCCAGCACTACTCTGAGTGCTACTTGTGCAGTTAATTGATTTCACTTGGGTTTGAAGCAGCCTCAGGCTTACAGAAGGCTTGCAGGCGTAGTAGAAGACCTTTTCTACCTGAACCATTTCAAAGTAGCTGTCACCGGGAGGCTGCACCACTCTCATCCTTGGGGTTCCTTGTGAGCAGGGGCATTTTCTTCCACAACCTCGAGGCAGTCCTCTGGCTCGAGAGATTCACATTCAGATGTTGCCATGGCATTGCAGACCTCACTCAAGATTTTAGCAGTTTTCCTGATAAAGACTTCTATAGTAAAAGGAGCCGGTTTGAAGGATTCAATTGTCTTAACAGCTGTTCAGTCAGTCTGGAAGAGTTGCTCAGTCTTTCTTTCACTTCATGACCTTGGTACTTTTGAAGATTATAGGATATTTTGTAGACTATCTCTCAGTTTACATTTATGATGTTTCCTCATTAGATTTAGATCATGTATCCTGTATCCTTGACAGGGATAGCGCAGAAGTCATGTCTTCTTTTTTTCTGCATCCTATCATAATTTGTCTCATGTTGGTAATGTTTACTTTAATCAGTTGAATAAGGTGCTCTTTGCCAGACTGTGCAATTACAGAATTTCTCTTTCTCCTTTTTTTTTTTTTTTAAAGATTTTATTTATTTATTTGACAGAGATCACAAGTAGTCAGAGAGGCAGGCAGAGAGTGAGAGGGAAGCAGGCTCCCTGCTGAGCAGAGAGCCTGATGTGGGGCTTGATCCCAGGCCCCTGAGATCATGACCTGGGCCGAAGGCAGAGGCTTTAACCCACTGACCCACCCAGGTGCCTCTCTTTTTCCTTTTCTAATTAATGACCATTTTGTGGAAGGTTGCTTTGAGACTGTGTGGGTAGATAGCCTCTTCCCATGGAAACTTTATTTATTTATTTACACTAGGTGGATTAATGGCTTCCTATTTTATTCAGTTGTTTATATAATCTCTTACTATTATTACTCGTTTTTAGGTCAAAATTGTCCTAGATTTTGGAGAATGATACTTGGGTGTGGTCATTACTTTGTATCACTGCTCTCAGGGCTCTGAGTAAACAGCTAGGTTGCCTCCAGTCGGGGGAGAGGGAGAGAATGCAAACTTTCACATCTGAATTTCTGTATCAGTGTGTGTCCATGCATTCATACCCAATTCTTCACATCTAATCCAATACCAAAGGATTCCTGCTGTTTTTTTCCTTATTTATAATTCTCATTTTTAAGAGTGAGAAACCTTATTTCATAATCCTTAATATTTTTACTTCAGTTTCCTATCACTGACTTTGCTCTCTCCCCCACATGGATAGGTTTTGGTATCTTGAACTGTATTTTTAGTAGATTTAGCTTCTGGTATTTTTTAAAGCATGACCTCAAAGAATCGAATTTGTAACATCTTCTTTTTAGGACCCAGGGGACAACAACTACTGCCCTACCCAGGGCACAGTAAATGCTTATTCTGTGCTTTATTCTTCAGTTCCCATAAAAGCTCAGTGAGGTTGGCATTACCTTTATTTTACAAATGAGAAAATTGGCAGTATATTAAAGAATTGCCTAAGGCATATAGTTACTAAACTGGAAACCCCAAGCCTATTTGACTCAAAGCCTGTGCTCTGAACATTGATGATTTTATCATAGATTGACTCGTATACAACCTCAGTTTCTTCTGGCTGTGCTGGAAAATAACTTGAAGCATTCTAATAAAGAAAAATGCATGCTCACTAGAGAATAACTTGACAAATACAAAAGTTAAAGAAGCAGGCTGAAATGAAAATAATTGTATAATCCATGTTTGTGTTTTCCCCCTTTGGTTTACATCTACATGCATGTGTGTATGGGTGTATGTGTATGTGTTAAGATCATGATTAAAATATTGTTTACATATAATGTACATATAATTATGCATTCTTTTATTCATTTTCTTTTATTATGAACATAGTACCATGTCATTAAACATTTTACACAAACATTTATGATGAACACTTTATCTACGATGATATGGATGTCTAATAATTATCTCTTCCCATCTTGTTGAACATTTATGGTTTTCTAGTATTCAGTTATTCTAAATAATATTGTGACCGTCTTTTTTCAACATAAATCTTTATACTTCAGTAACAATCTAGATCTCCTTTATTTCAGTTAATTTGGATTCCAGACATTTCAAAATCTCTTTCTGGTCAGTAAAGTTGTCTTTTCCATTCATCATAGCTCATGGTGTTTGTGTAGCGGTTGAGGACAAGAAGCTGGAGCTGGGTATAAAAATTTTTTGGTCGCTTTTCCTCTGCCATCACATTTGAACTCTCACAAGGTTTATGTCAGATGGCAAATGTTGGAAACGGTTGAGAGTGCATGTGTATTTGGAAATGCAGCCCTACTGAGGATATAAGAACTTTTTTTTTTTTTAAGTATAAGAACTTTAATCAGATAGGACAAAAAAATCAGATTTGATAATTTCAAAAATGCTTTGCCAGTAAACATCTACCAATGTTGAATAAAATATAACAGAACTTCTAAATGCAGAGCTGATCTTGTAGGAATTAAAAGAAACTGTCAAGTAAAGCATTAAGCTGATCGTTCACCAGCCCATGATAAGAGGAGATTGGGATAGTTAGTGTCTCCTTAACCAGAGGGTCTTGCCTTTAACACCCACTAGGTATAGGAGATGGGGTCTTGATCTCAGGGGGTTAAGAAATTGGAACTGAGAGCCCTCTATCAAGTTAGAGCCATCGAAGTTCTGGTCTTGAGTGAAAGGGTCAGCTAGATGATATGTCCAGAATTAGAGGAAAATGATAGCAAAACCTATTTGGGGCTGGTACTCTAAAATAGGAAAGAAAAAGAGGGAGGAATAGAGGGAGAATTTCCCTTATAATTAATAACTTTGGGCTTTGCCCCGCATGACAGTTGGGACATGAATTTGCATTCTTGAAAAATAGAGAACTCTAGAGTGAGAAGACAACATAAAAATTGGTCTTGGGTCATTGAGCTTCCAAGAAGCCTACTCTCATTCAAGAACTTGTAGAATACCTGCAGATATTATATCTTTGAATGCCAAATGCATTGTTAAAAATCACAAAATATTGGAAGAAACCATGTGCCATCAACCTGAGTTGATGTACACCTGAGAACTTCAGTGCTAGAACTATCAGAGACAGTATAACAGACTGAAACAAAATAGGACCTTTATTTCCCTCTCAAACTCTGAGAAGAAGCAATCCTGGGTGTGTGTGGGGCTCCCCAACCACCAGGGACCTATCCTTAACTTTAATTTTTACCTTGTACTCAAGGTGTCAGGGGAATGGTAGCTGTGACACCCAAATTTCACGCTGGTAGAAGGAGGAAGTAGGTTAAAAAAAAAAAAAGCATGCCTTCTTCCTTTAAAGGCATTTTGATAATTTGTACAAGACATTTCCTTTTCTTCTCATTAGACAAAAAATTAAAATTTTTTTTTACCTTTATAGGTAAATTCTACCAGTATTCGAGGGAACAGAGAGAGATGGTGTAGGTTCTCTGAGTAATTTTATGAAGCTAGTTAAACTTTTATACCAAAACCAGATTAAAAAGTAAAATTTATAGGTCAGTTTTACTTAGGAACATGCATGTAAGATGTTTAAATAAAATAATAGAAAATGGAATCTGGTAAAGCATGAAAAATCTACTTACCCAAATTGGGTTTATAGAACACTTCCCAAATTGGGTTTATAGCTATTAATATAGCTTACCACTTTAAATGATGAAGAAGAACTATATACACATCTTGATGTTGAGAAAACAGTTGTTGAATGTCAACAGCTAGTCCATGTTGGGGGCAGGAACTCTTACAAAGTAACTGTAGAATGAAACTGCGCTCTTGTGACTGAATAAACAGAAATCTACAATAAGCACTCTACTTAAAGGCAGAGTGTTGGAAGTATGCCTCTAATTTCAGAAAAAAATTGGAATTCCATGTCCATTAAGACATGAAAATGTATGAGTATTGGGGATGAAGAAGTGAACCTCTAATAATATGGTATAATAGCTTTTGCCATAGGGACTCTGAGAAAGCGTGTGAACAGATAGTTAGAACTGATAAGATAAACCAGCATGTTTGTTGGAAATCGGAGCCGTCTGTATAACACTCTGCTCCATGTTCACAACATGAGGGACAGCTAGAAAATAAAATGAAAACATGCTGTTTCTAAATGCTTCCCTTCTCTTTTTTTTTTTTTTTAAGAGATTTTATTTATTTGACAGACAGAGATCACAAGTAGGCAGAGAGGCAGGCAGAGAGAGAGGAGGAAGCAAGCTCCCTGCCGAGCAGAAAGCCTGATGCAGGGCTCGATCCCAGGACCCCGCGATCACGAAGGCAGAGGCCTTAACCCACTGAGCCACCCAGGTGCCCCAACTTCCCTTCTCTTGATGTGAAGTTAGTACTAATTAAAAGTCAAATAGAATTTTTTTTCCTCCAACAAGTGTTTTTCTCTAGAGTTGCTTGAAGGTTAACTTTTTGTTGCTGCTTTTGCTTTATAGTATGTTGCTAATAAATTAAACATTTTAAATATTTTTCTATTTCTAGTAAGAAAAAACTCTTTGAAATAAAACCTGGAAAACTTGGTTTCCTAGGTTTTCTTTTATTTGTTGAGAAACAAAAAAATAAAAAATAAAAAATTTGGAAAGAACCCATTAATATAGTATTTTCATTTTACCCTCTAAGCTCCCCTTTAATCTATTAAAAAATGTTAATCCTTCAACTGTTGTCTGCTAAAGGATGAATCAGAGGAGAGAGGGAGGTCTAAGATCAGAAGACAATGTAGGAGTACTTGGGATCACAGAATGTTAGGGAAGACCTAGCATTAGAGGCCACAGAAGGAAGCACATGGGCAGCCTCTGTGCAAGTTGTGTGTGCCTCTCCCTGCAGGCAGCCCGCTGGCAGGGAAGTGTGGCAGGAATGAGGTCTAGGTGGAGAGTCAACCGCAGTAAGTAGACATCTATGGTCAGGACAACTGTGAAGAAATCAAAGCCCAGGTCTCAGGGGCTTGGAAGTGCTGAGTAGAGTCACAGGGTTGTCTTCAGTGTAAGATAGGACTTGCTCAATGGAAACAGAGCCCATTTTTAGAACTGGAATTTATGTTAAAATGGCCCACTGGCTTACTTAATTACCAAATCACTAGGTTTCAGGGTGCCTCGATTTTCTCTGAGGAGAGCTGACCTCAGAGTCAGAGGTTGGATTGAACTCAGTTGGGTGTTAAGTGATTCAGTTTGGGGGTTAACAGCACTGCGGAAGCAGATAGCCTGGCAGGTCACTTGTTGCCAGTCACGTGTCCAGTCTTCAGACTCCGTGAGGACTGATGATTGAAGGCTAACTAGTACAAGTAGGTGTCGTGTGTGTGTGTGTGTGTGTGTGTGTGTGTGTGCGCGTGTGTGTGTGTGTATCATTTTAAGTATTTTATGTATATAACTCAAGAGTTATGATGCCACTACGTGTAACTCCTATATGTATCTTTCACCCAGTTTACCAGTTGTTAACACTTTGTAATATTTGCTTGAATAGTTTATCTTACTGATTTTATTTTGTAAGTTATATATCTTTTTAAATGTATTACAGATTTGCCTTATTATTTCTGTTTTTGCTGAATTATTCTCTGTATTAACCCTCTTTGCTTCATTGTTCTGTTCTCCTTCCCTGAACTGTTTAGGAATGAGGTGCAGCGTCAAGCTTCTTTCTCCCTAAGTATTTCAGTGTGTCTTTCTCAAGAACAAGGACATTCTCTTACATAATCATGATGTGGCTAGCAAAATCAGGAAAGGTGAAATTGATAAAATACCGTTTCTTCTAATATAGTCCATATTTATATTTTGCTAGTTTTTCTAATATTGACCTTCAGGGTGATTTCTCCCCCTGATCATGATTGGCATTTAGTTGTTTGATCTCTTTAATATACCTTACTTCTCTTTGTTTTCACAACATGTCTCTTAGCTTTTTTTTCTTTTGTCATGGTATTAACATTTTTGAAGAGTTAGAAGTCAGTTTTGTTGAATATCCTTCAGTTCGGGTTTATTTGATGTTTCCTCATTGTTAGATTTAGGTTTTGTAAGTTCTGCCAGGGAATGACTATCTTAAGTGCCATTCTCAGTGTATCAGATTTTTTTTTTTTTTTTTTGAGGTACAAAAGAAGAGATTTAGATAGTTCCAGTAAAGATGATTTTGATACTGTCCTTGCCCCCAAAGAGCTTATCATCTTTTCAAGAGAGGTGAGGCACCCCAGGAAAAGCTGACATGAGTTAGGGGGCAGCAAGAGGAGAATGAAGTTCTCTGAGGTTTCCCAGCTGTTCCCAGTAGGAAGGTCTCTCCAGAGAGTTTCTGGCTGGGCTTCTGGGTAAGTGGGTGAATTCTGCACGTGCACGAGAAGAGAACTGCATGGTGAGGTGAGCCCTGGAGTGTGCCACCACTGAGCAACAGGGCGGGGGGTTCTGTCCAGGTGGCCTGCCGAGGCATCTATGAGGTCAGGCAGCTATGAGTGTCAGGAAAGACAACCAAGAGGGTGTTGAAAGAGGCTGCAGCCACCACAGGACCCAGTGTTTGGAGAAAAGGTTGTAGGGTTTTGGTAGCTTGCCCGTAGTGTCACTCAGGGTATTTGTTGAGGTCAAAATTATAGTTTACACTTCTTGAATTGCTTTTTATGCTATATTTCATGGAACAACTCTTGTGGTTTTTCAGAATAATGATGAATTTATTCAATTATTGTTTTATGTTTATTTCTCCAACAGAGCATTTTCTATGTGATTTGGTAGTTTTGAGAAATGCACTTTTGAAGGAAATACTTTGTATTTGTGCTGTTTGGCTTCTAGGCAATTCAGTCGCTTCTGTTTCAGAGAGTCTTTTTCTTCGGACTGTTCTTGGTCTCACGCGTCTGCGGACATGTTATTTGTGCTAATAAGGAAAGTGGTCTTCCAAGCTGTGGATCCTTGCTTCAGGGGCTGGGTCGAAAGCAAAACTTCTTCAAGTGTATTTGACATTTCTTGTATTGTATAAATGACATTTTCAGTATAATGAGAGTTTTTTAGTCATAGTCTCGGAATTTAGTTTATTTGATAGCAAAAACAGGAGTACTAAAGAAATGGAATGCATCCTATATTTATTTTAGGGATCTTAAGGACACAGAGCACTCTCTTAAGCAGGTTTTTAAGTTCTTCACACTCTGTTATATTTGTGGGAAACACACTTAGCACTGCTCTTTCCTACTCTGTCTTGTCCTTTATACGTTTTTGGGAGTTTCATGGTCTAATTTTCCTTTTTTAATTGTAACTAAATAATCATACGTAGAATCATCTCTTAGTTTGCAAATGGAAATCTATGCTTGCGTACACATCCCAAACTAGGCTATCTTACATGGCTGACAGCCCACTTTGCCTTTTTGTTGGAGGTGGAGGTCGTGGGAAGAGGCATAAAGTGTGTTTCTAAAGATTTTAACAGAAAATGTCTTGGCCAGTGCTGTGGACAATATGAATACTTCACAGCACTCAGTATGACTGGCATGGCGTGGCCTTGCTGATGTGGCTTTAGAAGTATTTTCTGACTAAATTTCAAATGAATTTAGCTTCTTGGTCAGTGCTGTAAAGAATTGCCTTGGGGCACCTGGGTGGCTCAGTCGGTTAAGCTTCTGCCTTTGGCTCAGGTCATGATCCCAGGGTCCTGGGATGGAGCCCTTGGTCCGGCTCCCTGCCCAGCGGGGGAGCCTGCTTCTCCCTCTCCCTCTGCTGCTTCCCTTGCTTGTGCACTTACTGTCTCTCTCTCTCTCTTTGTGTTAAATTAATAAATAAAATCTTTTAAAAAAATAAAGGAATTGCCTATAACTTTGAGTCATGAGATCTCAGATGAGATTTTTAGATGCACGAGTGTTTGTGGCATGGTGTTCTTTGAACTCTTGATTTGAACTTTCCTGCCCTTGTTAGTATTAGAAGTACATTTTTCAAGCTAGACATGCCTGAATGGATTAGTATTTCTTTGAGAAATGTTTTTATTTATTAGGCAATTTTGGAGCTTCTTATTTAAGAGAGATTAAGCTCTTTGCATAGAATAAAGTGTTCTTTAGATACTCTGCTTTCTATACTGTCTACACTGCATTTGGAGCTGTGACAATACTCAGAACTCCACAGCTTTGCCAGAATTGTTTGTGTGGCCTTTTCCCAAATGTTTACAGAGTTTTCAAAACGAAATTTGTGGGGTTGTTCCCCTTAAGTAGCTACTGCTGTGTTTGTAAATGTGCTGTCGTTTCTGTTCATTCATTCTGTGTATGGTCATTCATATCTGTATCTTTTGATTTTATTCCTTCTTAAAGATCTTGCTATATAAAATCACAATTAACCCCCTCCCCCGCCCCCAAAAGACAAAAGCAAAACTTGCTGTTGTCTTGTCAGAGCAGGGCTGTTCTCTGAAGCCTCTCAACGGATGGTTTGGCTTTCTGAGTTCCCGGGTGTTGGCTGTCTCGGATCCCCTTTCTAAGGCCCCACTTCCCTGCACACTAGCTTGGTATGCAGGGAGAAGCTGCAGAGTCTGTTGGCTGGGCTTTATTTACGGAAACAGCAGGGTTGAGATTGATTGCGTTGAGAGACAGTGTATGGATGAGGGAGGGTCACAGCACATGCTCAGTCCTGTCAGTGTGGGGGGAAGTTTCTGCGTTCTGCGTGAAGGCTTAGGTCATAGCACAAGCTCAGTGCAAGCTCTATGAGGTCTCTCAGACTGCATGTGCCTCCATTTTGAGTTGTTAGAGTAGAAAAGGGCAGAGTTTTACCAGTAAGTAGAGGTTCAGGGCTACAGCTAGACTCACCAGAGCCTCTGTTAGTCATGGATGAGCCACTCAGCCCCTGCAGGTAGGCTATCTTCCTCTGGCCTCACCGGAACAGTGATGGTTTTTGCTGCTCTTTCTCACTTCTGAAGATGTTTATGAATCATTTCATCATTCATAGTGCATGTTCCTACGAGCCTTTAATTCAGCCCTGGCTGGCCATGTAGGTGGTGTTGGGAAGCGTGAAGTCAGCTAAGAATGGGTCTGCCCAGAGATGCTTTAAGCAAACGGAGACGTTTTGGATCCCAGCTGTCCCTTTCGCTTCCCCTTTCCCTTCGCCTTTCCTCTCCGGGTATAGCTTTAGCCCGAGTCCTGCATGGGTGCCTGGTGCTGAGCTTGTTTGCCTTCAGGCACCTGCACAACAAACGTGCCGGCTGCTCCGTTGCCGTGTGGCTGGCAGGGAATGCCTGGGCCCCAGAGCAGCTCTGTTTGGATGTTTTAGGAAGGGTGGTAGGTGGGCAGCTATTGGTTGCTTTGAAGGTGGGTGGAACTTGTTTTGATTGAGAGCCTGTTTGCCAGAGCAAATTATGTTTCTTGTGATCTGTTTCTGAAGTCTGAAGATGAACTAGAGATTATGACATAAACAGGAGGAAGTAGTTGTGGACCCTGGTCGCAGCATTATCACCTTTAAAAAAATTTTTTTTAAGAGAAGTAAAAGGTTATGTCACATCAATTTCTGTTGTTTCAGAAGGAAACAATCCATTTTCAGAGTTTATGGGAAATGACAATTAAGAAAAGAATTGTATGCAGTGACATCTGTGATAGAAGTTAAGGTTTCAGGTATTTTATTTATTTTGTTTGTTTTAGCAGAAGATGGCATTTGTGGTGTATATGTATTTTGTTGTGTGACTTACACATTCTGTAGGAGAGGAGTAAAAAGAGGAGTTGATGCTAGAGAAGGTAGAAGCACTGAGCGGGCCAGGCCAGAAGCACTGAGCGGGCCCACTGCTTGATGGGCCCGGCACTAGCCTTTTCCTTGTCGGGGAGTCATACTTTTTGTGTGTCCTGTTTGAAGCCAGGCCTCAAACAGATGCTCTTACTATGGTTAATGTAGGGAGCCAGGCATAATGCTGAGGGTTAGGACGAGTTCAGTTCTTACTCAAGTATATGCTAGGTGAGGTTGGTGAATCGTCTTAGTTGTTACTCTCTGTTTTCTCTCCCCTTTTTTCTTCTGATGAAAGTTGGAAAAAATTTTGAAGTGACAGTTAAGTCTTATGTATTTGTGAGGTTGGAAGTGGAGGCATGTGATACGGAAGAAAGTGCAGCTGATAAGTGCTCACGGGATAGTGAGGAAATGGATGGGACATCAGTGCTACGGGGAGAGACTCTGAGTATAAGCCCTTCGTTGTTTGATGTGAATGTGGAACTTGTCTTTATCACTCCGTTTTGATCGAAAACTCTTCCTTTCTGCGAATACTCTTCCTTTCTGCTATTTTCAGTCTAAAATTATCGTTTCTGCAGACAAGAGGATCTGGGCCCCGAGGTGGCACTTAACACTCCAGAGTTGTTTCAGAAAATCCTCATTTGAGTCAGGACAGTACTTGTCAAGAAAACAGTTGTGGACTGCCTTTCTTTTGTAGGGCCTTCACTTCTTCAACTTTTTTTATATTTACCAAACAAAGTGGACTAGGAAGCTCTGGGCAGTTTCCTCCCGCTGGTCCGGCTGGCTGGCATGACCCAATACGGATGCGCACTTGTGAGCTCGTATGCGGTCACCTGTTTCGGTGGTGAGGACTTGAAGTGACCACTGCTGGCTGTGTAGAGTCAGATCCTGTGTTTCAGATCCTTACTTCAGGTGAAGTAAGTCTCAAGAGCTGTTCCCCTGTGTAGTGTGCATTTGTTCTGTATTTCCCGGTCTTGGGAAAATATTTTTGGAATGTTACTTGTTGACCAGCTATCTCGTGTTCAGGGGCTCCTGTGCTTGTCTGGTGGTGGTGGAGGTAAGGGACAGCACTGGGAGGTTATTCTCTTGGCTGGGGAAGTTGTCCAGGGTCTTCACAGCTTGGACATTGGAAAGATGCTTATTAGTTTCATTTTGTCTTATCACTCCCTTCCTGTTGTACCTCAGAGTATCAGGAAATGTTGGTGAATACGGACAGCCTATGTTTTCAGAAGAACATAGAAGTGAAAGTTCACTAGTCATATAAATAGTATCCTTTAGTAGCTTTCCTTCTCATTATATTAGAATCTTGAATGAGAATCCAAGAGGTGAGGCTTAGATTTAAAGGGTTCCTCCTACGTAAAACATAAATTTTTTAGAGCCTGTGAATCTGCTAATAACATAACTCCATTTTTGGATCACTTCCTAGGTTCTGGTCTGGTGCGTTTGATTGGAAGACTCTGGTATACCTAAGACCTAATGTTCACCATGTCTGTGATTCTCCAAGTTGTTCATTGTTTCTGAGCCTTTCTCCTTCTGAATTTGTTTTTCATTTTCCACTTTACTTTTTGGTCATTACTAAACTGAGCTTTCTGTCTTTTTTTTTTTTTTTTAAGATTTTATTTATTTACTTGACAGAGATCATAAGTAGGCAGAGAGGCAGGCAGAGAAAGAGGAAGCTGGCTCCCCTTTGAGCAGAGAGCCCAGTCCGGGACTTGATCCCAGGACCCTGAGAGCATGAACTGAGCCAAAGGCAGAGGCTTAACCCACTGAGCCACCCAGGCGCCCTTAAACTGAGCTATCTTACCACCAGAGAAACATTTATTCTAAAGCCATTAGGAAAAAAATTTCTCCAGAATGAGAGAGAAAATAGAAAATACAGACTGAAGGGAAATGTGAAATAATGAAATTCATGAATTTGTATGCAATTCATGAGTCCCCTCCCAAACTCATGATGATCTGTATTGAGCAGCTTGTGATGGGGGAGGGTAGGGGTTCCTGAACATACTTAAAGCAGTTCTGAAAGAAAATTATTCTATTCTCATGTTGTGTATTTTTGATACTTTGGTTCTAAGCTACAACAGCTCATTTTCATTCAGTTGAGACAAATAGACATTATTTCTATCAAAGTTCTTTGAATTATACATTTATTTGTGACTATTTGTCTTCTGGGCTGTGGGCTACATCTGTGCTTATAGCCTTAGTTTGTTTTAGAGTGCCTGCCAATGGGCCTTTGGCATAAATATGTTGAATAAATGAGTGGCATTTATTGTAGGAGAAAAGACTAGATTTAGAGTTAGATGGTTTGGTTCAAATGCCACCTAAATAGTGACATTGGGTGAGTTTCTTCACTCCTCTGAATTTTCATTTTCTCATGGACTATATCTCCAATAAAATAAATATATTTTCTCACAGTTATAAAGATGGGGTGAAAACAGTATAAACTATTTGGCACTTAATTACTCAGTGTATTATTGTTACTAATTTAAAGGCCAAGTCTACAATCTCATGTAGGTACGGTTATCTAAACAACATCTATAGTTTTTGGTGAGTCAACATAAGACAGCGTCAAGAGTTGTGTTGGAAATTATGGTAATTAAATTAGTGACCAGTTTGTTTAACCACCATTTATTGATCTTCTTTCTTCTCTTGTCCTTTGGGTATTTTATATTTTTCTTTATATTTCCTGAAAAAAAAATTTTAAAGAGGCTTTACTTACATGTCAAGTAAAATGTTCAGTGTGTGCAGCATTAAACGTCCTTCTTTTCTTACTTCCCTGATGGTGTGTGTGTGTGTGTGTGTGTGTGTATGTTTCTGCGTTCTTCCTCCCTGCCCTCACCTCTTCCTTCTCCTCCTCCCATTCTCACACCGCCACCGTGAAGAGGCAGGAGGCGATGGTCATGATTTTCATAGTATTTCCCAGAGACTTCCCACTGGGAACAAAGAGACATTCACACATGCATTGAAGACATACTTGGAGTCCAATGTCCCTCTTTGTCTGGGGATGTTACATTTTTGGTTTTATAAAATTTGATTTTGGTGTGTAGAAAGCCAGCAATATTTTTGTTCAGATTGGCTTAATCTTCAAATATTGCTACACTATAAATTATTTCAACCACAGTAGGATTAAAATAATAAGTCTGTTTTCTAAATCTTTATGTATGTACAGCTTTGTGTTGGGCTGTGATTACTGCTTTGAAATGAGATTCTTTCTCATATGTTGGTTTGGTTTTTGTTTTGTTTTGTTTATTACCATTTTTCCCCCCGATGTCACATACGTTATATAGAGGCATATTGACTGCATCTTATTATCAGCATGAAATCTCCTCTTTTTCCTCAGCCAATGCCTAAATCCTTAGTTCTGGACTCTGACTTCTATTTCGGCGGTACTCTGTGGAAGGAGAGCTACGTCTGTGGCCTGGACTCCTCCATAATTAACTCACCCTTTGAAAGAGCACCTTTATCTTCTCAGGCCTTGGTTCCTTCTCTTAAGCTCCAAGATGAGATCACATGGCCTCTAAGGAACTTTCCATCAGGGAAAATGTAGAATATCATGATTCAGGATTTTGAAGAGTTTCTGTCTTGACCTTTGCATTTGTGTATGAACTTGAAACATTAACTCTTTCAACTGTTGATGGGTTTCTCTGTTTCTCTCTCTCTTCTGATAAATCAGTATTCATTCAGAATATCCTTTCTGCTGGGCAGGAGGGTTAGCCTTCTATCACAGGTGGCTTGATTTAATTTTGTACCAAAGTGCTTAGTTGCTACCTATGGCTAAACAACAGATGAATTGAAATATTGGAGTCATTTATTCATTTAGAATATATTTAGTGAGTGCCAGTGGGCCCTCGGATATAATGCAGAGGTAAAAACAGACTTGGTCCCTTACTTGCATGGTACTTTCAGTTTAAGGTCAGAACACTGGAGGAAATAATTACACAAAATAAATATAAAATCTTGCCAAATAAATAAAAAATCACGCCTGTGGTAAGGGTTGAGAAGAGGTAGATGGTGCTTTGGGAATTCCTGGTAGAGGAATTAGCTTGTGTTGTCGGTTGCCAGTACTTAAAGCTAATAATAGCAGGGGCTACTGTGCAGCAGGCTGGTGCCGCTTCTCCCTATAGGTCATCTTTTATTTTTATAACAACTCTGCTAACCAGTCATCATGAGTGTCATCTCCTAGATGAGACATTGAATTGTGTCCTCAAGATCACATGTAAACTAATAAAACTTTGTTACTGAGATTTTAATCCAGGCTCATGGGATTCTGAAGTCTATGCTCTTCGCTTGTGCTTAAGCATCTGCTGTGGTGTGTGTCACATCTCCTCCCTCCCAGGAGCGGGCTGCTGCAGTCTTGGGACGTCCGCTAGGGTCCTCTGTGCATAGGGTACACAATATAATAGGGTGTACAAAGCACAGTGATTTTAATCTGGTTTAAGGAATGGTTTCCTCTTAAAACAAATGGGAATATATTGTCAACAGAATACAAAGTTTACATGGGTTTTAAGATACTGTGTCAGACTTCAAAGACAGTTCAGGCTTCTTAAAGACTGCTTTGGGGTGGGGCTCCTCGGTGGCTCAGTTGGTTGAGTGTCCGACCCTTGATTTCAACTCAGGTCATGATCTCAGGCTTGTGCCAGTAAGCTCTGCATCAGTCTGCTGATTCTCATTCTCTCCCCCTCTCCGCCGGCCCCCACGTGCACTCTCTGTCTCTAAAATAAATAAGTATATGTTAAAAAAAATTTTTTTTAAGAGGGGGTGCCTGTGTGGCTCAGTCTTTTTAAGTGTCTGCCTTCAGGTCAGGTCATGATCCTAGAGTCTGGGGATCCAGTCCCACATCTTGAGCTCCCTGGTCAGCGGGAAGCCTACTTCTCCCTATCCCACTTCCCGTGCTTCTCTTCACTCTCTTGCTGTGTCTCCCTCTGTCAAATAAACAAAATCTTAAAAAAATTTTAAAGACAAGACTGCTTTGGAAATGTGCGTTCATGCTGGAGAAATCTGAGAAACCCAGGATGCTATTCTAGATTTCCTTCTTATCATTCTTGTTTTCACTCCTGCCCACAACCCTGCTTTAAAAAGAGTGATTCCCGTGGTGCCTTAATGGCCCAGTCGGTTAAGCATCTGCCTTTGGCTCAGGTCATGATACTGATCAGGCTCCCTGCTCAGAGGGGAGGCTACTTTCTCCCTCTGCCCCTCACCTCATGCTTTCACTTTCTCTCTTGTTCTCTCTCAAATAAATAAAATCTTTTTTTTTTTTTTTAAGTGATTCTGATAAATTGCCTTTCAGTTTTCATAAAATTTGTTTTGTTTCATTTTGGACCCATAGTTCATTTCTGTGATCACTGTCTGAATGAGCTAGTGAGTAGTAGAATTTCTAGAGTCTTCTTTGTATTGATTTCATGTCAATCTTCCTGCTCAACTGAACAGCTTATGGAAAAGGACCCTGAGCCGGTGATCTGAAGGAAGGTGAAGGAAGATTGCACAGTGATTTCACTCATGCATGACACCAGCCCCAAAGAAGGGGTCCAACTGGAGAGTTACGCAGTTCAAGCCTTTTGGGAACGGGCTGTAGGCCACGCTGCTGTGATATTCTGGGCTTGGATTGAGGACCAGGTCTGAGTTGAGGGTGGGAACCCATGCCAGCTCCCTGTGACAGGCCTCTGTTCCACCAGCTCATGTCTTCTCCCTGGGATCCTGTGCTCTTGTCCTTCTTCCTCCCCTGTAGACCCAGGTCCTTGATGTAAGCAGCTACCGCACTCTTGTAGAGCTATTTGCTTGTCTTGAGTGAATGTTCCTTCACAGACACTTGCCTTTCCCAGCCTGCATCTGGCTAGCCGGCTCTCTCATCTCCTTTGCGTGGATGCTTCTCCCTTTTTGATATTCAGTTACAGGCTTCCTGCCCCTTTCTGTCCATTCCCTGTTTACTTCTTAGACTAAAATGTTTCCATGGTAACAGGTTACTTTTCAAAGGGAACATCTTGTCATTTTATTTAATCCACTGCAGCTGAAGAGGACTGAAATATTAAGTTGTAGTTGCCATGGATACTGCTTTGTTACATGGATTTCTTTTGTATCAGATTTCATATACAATGAATTTCTTTCTTTCTTTCTTTCTTTTTCTTCCTTTCTTTCTTCTTTCTTTCAGTGCTCAAGGAATAAACATAATGATTTGCCATTATTGTTGTAATTTGGTTTTGGGGACTGTATTTTCATAGTCCAAAGCGAAGATTTGTCGAATAATGGGGACTGAACCTCAGCTGTTTTGAAAAACATATATTATTTGCATTAAGCTCACAGAGACATTCATCCTTGCTGGTGAGGATGGTGTCAATTTTTTTTTTTTTTAAAGTATGATTTACAGGGATGTCTCAAAAAGGATGACTTCAAGCCAGAATCCTTAGTAAATACAGGGAAAAAAGAATTTATGTGACTTGACTTAGTTCCTTGAACATCTTTTCTCCTTAACTGTGGCGCTCTTTCTTCTGTTACTTGTTCAGCTGTCTACAGTACATCTTAGGGGAATCTTAGGGCCATTTAATTAGCTTTCCTCATATCTAGCTTTCTTCTCTCCAGTCTGCCTGTAATACATCACTCAGCCAATGAACTTTTTTGGCCTTTTAAAAACTTAATTTTTTAGATTCGTAGGCAGTCAGAAGTTACTACACACCGCTCTTATATACGCTTTGCTCACTTTCCCCATTTGTGTGTGACTCTAGTGTAACATCAGAACCTGGATATGACATTAGTAAAATGTGTGTGTGTGTGTGTGTGTGGTCAGTCAGTGTAGCTTTATGTGACCACTGCCATTGTCATATCTGTTCCGTTACCATACAGACCTCTTGCTCCCTCACCTTCCTACCCATCCCCCATTTCTAACACCTGGCAACTACTAATCTGTTCTCTGTTTCTATAATTTTGTTATTTTGACCATGTTATATAAATTGACCCTTAACTTTGATAGGCTTTCTCACTAAAAATTTTTTTTAGAGAGGGGGAGAGAATATGCACTTGTGAGGTTGGGGGCATGGAGGTCAGAGGGAGAAGGAGAGAGAATCTTGAGCAGGCTCCAGGCTCCACACTCAGCACAGAGCCCAATTTGGGGATTAATGTCACTACCCTGAGATCATGACCTGAGCTGAAATCAAGAGTCAGATGCTTAACTGACTGAGCCACCCGGGTGCCCCTATAGGTTTTCACTTTTAAGCTGATTTTCAAACTAAAACTCTTTTTGATAATTCTTTGATGCTTGAAATGTTCAGTGAGGAGTCTGCCTGAGACTCTCTCCATCTCCCTCTGCCCCTCCACCTACTTGCACTGTCTCTCTCTCTCTCTCAAATAAATGAATAAAATCTTATCTTAAAAAAAATAAAATAACTTATTGCAACAGATTGGATGTTGAAGCACATATGAG
This sequence comes from Mustela nivalis, assembly GCF_964662115.1. Classification (NCBI taxonomy): domain Eukaryota; kingdom Metazoa; phylum Chordata; class Mammalia; order Carnivora; family Mustelidae; genus Mustela; species Mustela nivalis. The sequence goes on along the minus strand of NC_139029.1, from coordinate 5,313,795 downwards.
AATCTGGTTGTCTTCTATTAAGTCCTATATTGTATTTGCAAAAATGTAAAACATTACCTCTGTTTTCATTGAATTTTTTTTTCTGGTTTAAATAGATGTTTTCCTTTATCTTTTCAAGATATTTATTTATTTATCTATCTATCTATCTATCTATTTATTTATTTATTTATTTGACAGAGGGGGAGAGATTACCAGTAGGCAGAGCAGCAGGTAGAGAGTGTGGCGGGGGGGGGAGGGGAGAAGCAGGCTCCCCACAGAGCAGAGAGCCTGATGCTGGGCTCGATCCCAGGACCCCAAGATCACGACCTGGGCCGAAGGCAGAGGCTTAATGCACTGAGCCACCCAGGCATCTCTCAGTACAATTATTTTTCAAAAAAATAAGTTATACATGTTAATATGTAATAGGCTTATTGCTATTTAAAAACAATTTGGGGGGGGATTTCTCAAAAATCTAACTTCCTTAGAATGCTCAGTAATTTAAAGACCATAAAGAATTTCTGAGACCAAAGTTTGGGAACTGTTATGTTAAGTAAAAGGAAATATGTACTAGTCAGCATATGATTTTATTAAGAGTGTTTTCCACAGGCTGTTGATACTGCATTTAAATAGTAATTCCTGGTGATTTTTGTCAGGTTTTACAATTGGTAATCTAGAAGTATTCATGCTACTAAGGAACTTTACATTTGTCCTGAATGTGTAAAGGCAGGTAGTGTATTAGATTCTGGGGGACACACAAGATGGGTATCATTTCTTGTGCTTTAGAAGTCTACAGTCCCATGGTGGGTAGTGAGGTAGGAAATGTCCGAATGAGTCATAGCAGAGTATCATCCTCTGATAGGGCGCTTTGGACCACAAGAGGAGCATGCAAGAAGAAGGGGGCAGTGAGGCAGCAGGGGAGGAACATGGTTTTTTTGCTTTGTTTTGTTTTTAAAGATTTGATGTATTTATTTGACAGAGAGAGAGAGAGAGACAGCAAGAGAGGGAACATGAGCAGAGAGGCAGTGGGAGAGGGAGAAGCAGGCTTTCCGCCTAGCAGGGAGCCGGATACGGGGCTTGAACCCAGGACCCTGGGTCCATGACCTGAGCTGAAGGCAGATACTTAACAACTGAGCCACCCAGGCACCCTAAGGAACATGTAGTTTAATGTGGAGTTTGGCTGCTGTCAGAAGAGGGAGGGGGATGGGGATTGTTCAGTAGATTGCAGATGTGGCTGGATACTGGCTATTTCCCACAAAGCTTACTTCTTGTCTGCTGTCTTTACTTCACATGCTGACAGTTTTTCTCTCAGATACATCCAGTTCTCTCTAAAGGGGCGTGTTGCTATCTGCCTCCTTTTATCTTGGACCTAAAACACGTTTAGGTTTATTCTATATTCCATTTATTCTATATTCAGGAGTTCCTGGAAATGGTAGGCCAGTGCCATTGTCTGCTTACCTTGGATCCTAATCTTCAAAAATAATTTTGTTGGGGCACATGGGTGGCTCAGTGGATTAAGCCGTTGCCTTCAGCTCAGGTCATGATCTCAATATCCTGGGAGCGAGCCCCGCATCGGGCTCTCTGCTCAGCAGGGAGCCTGCTTCCCTCTCTCTCTCTGCCTGCCTCTCTGGCTACTTGTGATCTCTCTCGCTGTCAAATAAAATAAATAAAATATTTAAAAAAAATAATTTTGATGTATTTCTTGCTATAAGAAAACTTGATATTTAAAATTGCATATGGTTAAGAAATAATTTTGTTACAAAAACTGATTTTTAAATTTTCAAAGGTTGTTTTATTTTGGGCTTTTTACACCACTAACCTTGTTAGTACCCATCATTGACAGAAACAAAATTAAGAGAAACCATTTCCAATTTAAGCTCTTAAGATCCTCAGTACACTTGTTTGTGTCACTTGTGTAATTATTATTAGTAATAATTATTAACTTATTTTATGCAAACCAGTGGGATATAAGATATTTAGTGTTTGTTTTGTTATTTTGGCACATTTTTGTGCTAAATACAATAATATTGGCATATGAAAATATTAAAAGAAGAAACAAAAAATAAAAAAGGAAGAAGATTAAAATACAACATACCAGGAATGTTTGTTCTAGAATTATCAAGGACTTCACAGTGTGTGTGTAGCAGTGATGGGGAATTGCTTTCATAGGCATCCACTTGAGAACTTTGGCATACCACAGAGCTTCTAGAAGAGCCTGGAAGTTGAGTTGTGCGCACAAGTTACTGGATGGGCTGTAGCTGAAGCCTTTGATGACACATTTTGGCTAGACCTGCTTGTAGGCAGGCGAGCATTTGGAAACTATTTAGGAAAACAGGGGAGAGCTTTTGGCAGCTAGTTTGCTCATAGCTGGTTATGAAACAGAAAGGGATGATTTGGAAGGGAAATGGTCAGTAATACTGACTGCTTGTTTTTCTTAAAGTATATGATTAAAATAGCCTGCTGGCCTGTTTGATTCTTCTCAGACCTCCTGAAACAGCGTGCCCTTCCTACATCAACCTACTAGCAAAGTCCATTTTTTGACATGTGTTTCAACATGCCGTTCCCCTAGTGGGGAACTGAGGTGCTTTGTATATTATAGACAGTACTTGCACAGCCTTTTCTCCCACTGTGCAGGGTTTGATTCCCTCTTGGGAAGTCCTGTTTTGTCCTGCTGATGTGCTCCCCTTCACATTAATTTCTTTGGAAATTAACTATTGCATGCACTGTTTTCTCCCTGTGAAGCCTGTCTAATTTTGATCATTTTCCTTGGCATTTTTGTATTGTTTCTTCTGAGATGTTTTATGCTTACCAGTGTACTGATTGGACCTCTTCTGGTGTTTTGGGAATGGATCCTACTTCCTGAGTAGTTGGAGTGTGAGCTCCTTAAGAACTTGGCCATAACTTTCCCTTCTGAGTCTTCTCCCTTCGTTATATCTACTGCCCACTTTCCCCAAGTAAGACTTTTTGTGAGAGAAATTGTTGGGTCAAAAGAAGAAGGAAGTAATCATTTTCCAGAATTCATTTTAACAACCTTATACATTGACACTGGGGTTATCAACTCTCGTGGAGGACAAACATGAGACCATGCAGCATCTCTGGTCCTTTGCTGGCTCCATTCTACTCTGCAGCACAGCGAAGTCCACCAGCCACCGTTAGCACTGCTGGAAATTCAAAGGTGGCTCTGCAACACAACAGACTTGTCCCTGGGCATGGGAAGTGTGGCCTGAGACCTCTTGCAGTTAGTCATGATTCAGAGTTGAGGGTAACCAGGAGTTGGGAGTGGAGCCCCGGGAGGGCAGGGACTGTATTTCTTTGTCCGTCACCATATACCCAGTGAGCACCCTGTGCAAGGCTGGGACAAAACAGTCCACAAGCATTTTGTGAAAGAGCGTAAGGGGAAGGCAACACACACTTTGGGGAGTTGTGGGGTGAAATGGGAAGGAGATCAGGAAAGGCTTTACAGAAGTAGTGGCTTCTGAAAGGAACCTGGCATGGCTAGAATTTGAAGCAAGAGAGGGTGAGCTTTGCAAGTACAGTAGGAATGACATAACACACCACAAGACAGATTCTTCCACCTCCTAGATCTTCTGGGCTCATTCCCACACCTTTTTCATCTCTGCTTTTTTTTATGAAGGCCTTTTCTGGGGTGTGTGTGGATGGCTCAGTCAGTTGGGTGCCCAACCCTTGATTTTGACTCAGGTCATGGTCTTGGGATCATGAGATCAAGCCCCTTATTGGGCTCTTTCCTGGGCATGGAGCCTGCTTGTGATCCTCTCTCTACCTTTCCCTCTGCCCTTCTCCCCCTGCCCCCACAAAGGCCTTTTCTGACTATGTTGTGTAAAGAACTGTAAAAATGTTCACCATTCACCATCTCCTTAATTTTTTGGCCCTTTTATCATCTGATCTATTTGTTTCTTTGTTTTACACCCAGATAAGAATGTAAGTTCTAGTAAGGCAGGGGGTTGTGTTGCTCATTGCTTTATCTCCCAACACCTAGGACAGTTTGGAGTGTATATTGGGTCTTAATGAATATTTGTTGAATGAATGAATGACCCAGTGTGTGTGTTAGGAACCATAGTTCTCTTGTTTATCTTTTAATAAAGTTTATAGTAGGGCCTGTGAAATGTTTTGAAAAGAAGAAACCTCTCCTGGGGTTGTACTTCCTGGGGTTGTACTGTCAGAATGTACCTCTCTGAGGTCTGAAGGAACAATGGTAGGGGAGTCAGGACAGGAAGCGGTAGGAAGGGGGTTTTTAGAGGAAAGAGATTTTAGAGATTTGTAGGGAGGGTGGGTGAGTATGCATGTACAAGACAACACTAGAAATAGTGGGGAACTTAATTCTTCCTGGGTTATCCCTCATTTACTTCAAATGAATTATTTGCCTTGAGAACAATGTGTGAATGTCAATGCCAGAACTGTATGCGCTAACCTGATCTGCTCTTTTCGTGACAGGAGGCTGAACAGCACCCAGGGAGAGATTCGTGTTGGTCCTAGCCATCAGGTAAAGCCAATTTTAGTAGCTTTTCCAGTAGGGTTTTATTTCTTATTATTCTGCTGGCCCTTTATTCTGTTAAACAGGAGCTTAGAATCATTGTTAAGCTTTAGTGAATTTTATATAAATGCAGGGTTGGTTTTTTTTCCCCCTTATCATTGCATACTTTTAAAAAATTGTTATAAGATATACATAATGTAAAATTTACCATTCTAAACATTTTAAGTGTACAGTTCATTGATTTTAAGTATATTCATATCGCCATGCAACCATCAACACCATCTACCCCCAGAGCTTTCTTATCTTCCCAGACTGAAACTCTGTTCCCATAGAATACTAATTCTCCATGCCCCTTCCCCACGCCCTTGGCAACCCCAGGATCATGACCTGAGCCAAAGGCAGATGTTTAACGACTGAGCCACCCAGGTATCCCGAAAAAAGTGGTTCTTAAGTAAAAGATGCTTAAATTCTTTGAAAGGAACAGATTTATTATGCTTACATTCTTTTATACTTTAATTTATTTTATATCAGATTTTAAATATATTTATTAAGTTTTATTTTAAAAAAGAAATGTTTTGGAGCACCAAATATAACAACTTGTTTATGGATTGGCAGTATTTTCCTTATTAAAATTTTAATTTTTTGAATTAGGTACAATATTAACATATGTGAAAATTAAAAAAGAATAGTAAAATAAATCCCCTTTTCCTTATTAGTCAGCTTTCACACGTACCAAATCATGGTCAAACTTGTTTCATTTATTCTCCTTCATACCTCTCTAACCATTATTTTGAAATGAATCACAAATCTGTCATTTTACTTGTAATATCCCAAAGATAAGAGCTCTTTCCAAAAAAAATTGTGATCTGTAACACCTAATAAAAATTAACAATTTCTTAAGTACCCCCTTAGTCTAGATTTCCCTCTTTTTTTTTTTAATAGTTCAGATTGGAATCTAAATAAGAGCCATGCTTTGCAATTGGTTAGTACATCTCTTAAACCTCTTTTATTTATTTTTTTTTAAAGATTTTATTTATTTATTTGACAGACAGGGATCACAAGTAGGCAGAGAGGCAGGCAGAGAGAGAGGAAGGGAAGTAGGATCCCCGCTGAGCAGAGAGCTCGATGCAGGGCTCCATCGCAGGACCCTGGGATCTTGACCTGAGCCAAAGACAGAGGCTCTGAGCCGCCCAGGCGCCCCTCTTAAATCTCTTTTAATTCATATATTGTTCTCATTTTTCCTCTTCTTTCAATGTATGTATTGAAGAAGGGGAGTGTTTCATCCATTTGGTTGTCCCATAGTCTGGATTTGGCTGATTTCATCTTTATGTGTAATTAGACTTGTTCCTTTGTCCGTGGCATACCTTGAAAATTAGTAGTTAAATCTGGAAGTTGAATATCATTCTGGTTTATTCCTCTGCCCCTGGCCTGGGTCATGTGGTATATATCCACCAGGAGGTATGTGTGTCCTTGTAATGCTGATTTGCAGCTGTGGCTTATTAGTTAGATCTAGATTAAATAACTAGATTAGTTATTTAAAATGGTGATATTCTAATCCAGTCATTCCTTCATTTATTAGGTGAATAAAGGAAGCTTTCCCTTTACCACCACCTATTGATTATCAGAATCACATGAGAAAGGCAGGATGAATGCCCCGTTCCTTCCTTCTGTTCACCAGTTTTCAAAAAAATATTAGGTTGGTTTTTCAGCACCTTCCAGCAGTCACCAGTGGATTTTAAATTATTTGTTATCTGCTAACCATTTGTCCTTATTCTTACTGATGATTAAATTATCCATTTGGGACTGGTAGGATGCTTCTTCCTGCCATTTTGTGTCCTTTTGACTGAGCAGACCCCGGGGATTTTGGGTAGGATTCTTTTAACTGGAATGACATGATTTTAATGTCTCATCTTGTGTATTTCCTTGACCTAGAATTAAACTTTTCTCTTAGGAGCCCTTACTGTTTTATTGGAAAGTGACATTTTTTGACTAGGTGTAGGGTGTTCATTGTTACCCAGTTGGTTACTATTTCTAGGCCTTTTCAGGGAACAGATTAGAAAATATGCCCTGCTCCCCCTTTTTTAAAGATAAAATATATTGTGGATTCTTTTTAATTTCAATTCAAATTTTTATCTGGGTTTTATATTTAACCGTATCTTTCTTTCCTTTTGTATCTGTGTCTTTTCCTCTAGTCTCAAATCCCATTTTCAAATGACTCCAATATAAATATTCATTTGCTTTTAATCCCATAATACATATATAATAGTGCAGAATAATAGTACTTAGAGTGCTATAAACAATATGATTATTAAAAACAGTTTACTATTAAAATTTTTTTTGGTCTTAGAAAATATCCCACTAGGGCTTTATAAACAAATAATACATGTTTTAAAGTTAGTTGAAATAACTCCTAGAGAGGAACCAACTCAATGTATAGCTAGTGCATTTATTTCACTTTGCTTTAGGGTTTTTAAGAGATTGTTGTTCTTTAAATTTCATTTTGCTTTTATAATAATGTAAAGTTACTCACATAGCTCCAAAGTCAAGCATACGAAGGAAGAAGTGTGCTCAGAAAACTCTCCTGTCTCTGTCCTCTCCACATTTGCCTTCTCTCCCTGATGGATAATTGTTGTTTTTGTTGTTGCTGTTATTTGTTTTTGTTTTGTTTTGTTTTGTTTTTAAGATTTTTATTTATTTATTTGACAGAGATCACAAGTAGGCTGAGAGGCAGAGAGAGAAGAGGAAGCAGGCTCCCTGCTGAGCAGAGAGCCCAATGAGGGACTCGATCCCAGGACCCTGAGATCATGACCTGAGTCGCAGGCAGAGGCCCAATCCAGTGAGCCACACAGGCGCCCTTGTTTTTGTTTTTTTTGAAGTTTCGATTTATCCTTCTTATTTTTAGTCCCCAACCTTCTGATCTTAGACAAGGGATAGCACGATAAACACACTTTTACCAGCTTTCTTTGAACTTTTAGCAATGTATCCTGCTGTTTCCTCCAACGCAGGATGTAGAGCTCCTTCTCACTAACTTTTGCTACTTCACGGAGCTCCATTGCAGGCCTGGGACAGTTTATTTTTCCAGTTCCTGTTTTTGGGCATTTAAGTTGATTCCAGTCATGTGTTGTTATAAGTAATGTTGTAGTGAATGGCCTGAGCATACAGATTTTTATACTTTTGTCAGTGTATCTTTGGAATATTCCCAGAAGGGGGATGGCTGGTGTAAAGGGCAAGTGCACCAGGAAGTGTGAGGGCGTTACAGAATGCCCGTCTGTGGAGATTGTACCATTTTTGCATTTGTGCTAGCAACTTGTGCAGGTGCTAATACAACAGCCTTGTATATTGTTGCACTTTGGGATTTATGTCATTCTGATAGATGAGAAATGGTATCGCAGTGCTGCTGATTTGCCTTTTTCTTATCAGCAAATTTGACCATGTTTTCTTATCTTTAAGAGCCATTTGCATTTCTTTCTCTGTGAACTGTCTGACTGTATTTCCAGCTTATTTTTCTCTTGACCAGGGGGATTTGTCCTCTCCCAAAATAATAGTGCTTTTTAACTAATTTAACAAATAGCCGTTGGAGCGCTACTACACCAGGTACCATACTTGGTGCTGGGGGAGCAGAACTCTGAATAAATGTCAGAAAAGGCTCTTTGATGTGAACATCTGTTGAGTGTTAGATTTCATTCCTGTATGGCACTGTGTCTTAAGCAGATCTCATTGAAGCACCCAATTAAATGTTATAAAAGTCAGTACTGAATTAAAGAGCATCCTTGTTCAGAGAAAGTCAGCACTTGTTACACATTTAGAGGAATCAGAGATCTCCTGTGAGGCAGGCTGGAGCCCTAGGACCACATGGTTTACTAATGTTATGTTTTGCCACAAGATTGTTTTAAAAAGTCAAAATTTCTGGACTTTGGGGGAAAAAAATCAGGGGATATACAAGTACTAGTTCTCGTCCCTGCTTGGTTGCTTTCCCTGGACAGGGCAGTACTCTCTCCATTACACCCTGGTTCCCTTCACTGCTTAGCATCTGATACCTGTGCACCCAGGGCAGGAGCCACGGGCGCAGGTGGCTAAGAACACTTGAAATGTGGCTAGGCCAACCTGGGAGGGAGGTAATGTTTTACCTCATAAGGATACTAGAATGTTTAAAATGAAATATGTAGCTCTCATTTTATTTCTACTGGACAGTGCTGCCTTATCCTCTTCTTGCTTCAATTAATTTTTTTGCCTGGTTTCTGTGGACACTAGAACTTTTTTTTTTTTTTAAGATTTTTATTTATTTATTTGACAGACAGAGACCACAAGTAGGCAGAGAGGCAGGCAGAGAGAGCATGCTCCCCGAGGAGCAGAGAGCCTGATGTGGGGCTCGATCCCACGACCCTGAGATCATGAGCTGAGCTGAAGGCAGAGGCTTTAACCCACTGAGCCACCCAGATGCCCCAACACTGGAGCTTTTTAACTGTAGCCCTTAGTTTAAAATATGCGACGAAAAGTCCACGTTCATGCTGTTTTGCAGATGGTTGGCTTTCTAGGCCTCTGAAGGTTGTGGTAGTCATAGTATCTGCTGACTCTTGCTCTGCCCCAGAGGAGTGAGGTTGAGAACCTGCTAGGGGTATTTGGATCTCTAACCCAGAGGTGATTCAGAATCTTGGTTGTTGAGCACTGTCGTTCAGATACTTAAAAAAAAATAATTTTATTGAGGTACACTTGACATAGGGTTCATATCTCATGTAGACTGCTTGCGTCTGCTGTCACAGTTCACATCACCGTGCATCTCGCTGGTCTCTGAAAGCTCCTTTTTTCCCCTTCAGAACAGTCCGCTCCTCCTGAAGCTGCTGTAGTCTTATTTCTGACCTGATCATTTAGTTCAAGCGTGTTTGTAATATTAACTCCAATTTTGTGTCTTTTTTAATGTTTTTCTTGATAATACTCTAGTTGTTGACACTCTTGAGAGTAGCTTAACTTAATAGGATAGCTCGTTTGTTTTTTTAGTGAATATCCTTAGGTGAGGTTTCTTTATTTTTATCTTGTCATTTTGTAAACTTGTTCTATTGGAAATGTGTGTTTTCCCCTTCTCCATCAAGGAGCTATTATGTCCTGAGGGTTTGTTTTTTTTTTTTCCTAATTTCTTTTATTCACATGCATCCATTTTTGTTTTACTCTTTAGATTATGCTGGCACTGGTTTATTTTGATGCTGTTTGCTGCTCTTTAAGTAGAGATTAAGCCGTCCCTTGTGAAATCTTCTATGGTGAAATGATCCTGAAATGTCCTACAGGCTGGTTTCAGTGACTCACAGTTTTTCTGGTCCCCCCCCCCCCCCCCCCCCCCCCGGTACTGCCTGGAGAAAGCGGCTCAGTAACTACTGCTTCTGTTCCCAGGGCCTGCCTGTCGAGGCAGCTCTTTAAATTCTCCTTGAATGTGACTTTTCATCCCTGTCTTACAGGCCAAACTTCCTGAGTTGCAGCCGTTCCCTTCTCCAGATGGTGACACTGTGACCCAGCATGAGGAACTGGTCTGGATGCCTGGAGTTAATGACTGTGACCTCCTCATGTACTTGAGGGCAGCAAGGTAATAGGAATTCTCCGCATTCTGCCCTCTGAATTAGGCCATCTGGATTGATTAGGAGGCAATAAACTTTCTCCTATCCCCTGAAATTTTATTTATACATCAAACATTGTCTCACTTTATGTTTTGTTATACGCTCTGTAATCCGTGCTCTGATTTTTCTTGCCAGAGAAAAAGTTTACCGTGATAAAGTCACTTTTTGCCCCCTCTCAATCTTTGCCCCATATCAGATTTTAGAACTCTTCAGAAGGGAAGCATCTTAAGCCATACATGCGATTATCAACACTTCTAAATACAAGTTGAGTAATTGGGTCATTTAGCCCATTTTAAAATCCCTTTACAGCTTTCTCTACTTGAGGCTGTTCGTTGATGGCTGACCCAAGCTTGGTGTTTTTGTGGCTTACCTACATGCGGACTTGCTAACCTATGAATGCCTAAAATATAAAAGATAAGTTTAAATCTGGCCCTGCATGTCACAGTGCGGGCTGAGAGCGAGCCTTCCTTCGTCTGCAGTGGTCTCTGGGATTCACCGCAGTATCAGCGGTGGGTGCTGGGGCACGCCGGTAGCCGCGTTCCAGTCCTTCGGTCAGCTGCGCTGTGCCAGCAGAGAGGCCCGCAGCAGAGGCGAGGCTGCCTCAGGGCGGTGTGTGAGTGGCCACTAAGAATTCTTCTCCTTCCCTTTCCTGCTTTTAACTCCACTAAAGTTAGTGGATGTATAGCATGAAAGGAATTAAGCAAGGTTTCAGAGGATTTAATTTTTTTTTTTTCCAAAAGATCTTTCTTTCAGAATGATTATCATCTGAGTATTGGTAAAGTGCGGGAAGAAGTAACACAAGTGGACTGAAGTAGACGAAGCATTTTCGTTTGTGATTGAGTGAAGAGTGAAATGTAGAGGATCTTAACTTTTTTTTTTTTTTTTTTTTTTTTTTTTTTGGAGAGAGGGAGAGACTCGTAAGCAGGCTCCACACCCAGCTCTTATCGCCCTGAGATAATGACCTGAACCAAAAAATCCAGAGTCATGCTTAGGGACGCCTGGGTGGCCTGGTGTACAAGTGTCTGCCTGCGGCTCAAGTCGTGATCCTGAAGTCCTGGGATCGAGTCTGGCCTCAGATTCCTTGCTCCGTGGGCGGTAGCCTGCACCTCCCTCTGCCGGCTGCTCCTCTTGCTTGTTCTCTTTCTCTGATAAATAAATAAGTAAAATCTTTAAAAAAAAAAAAAAAAAAAAGGAAGTCAGACGTTTAACTGACTGAGCCACACAGGTGCCCCTAAAAGTTTTTTTTTTTAAAGATTTTATTTATTTATTTAGAAAGTAAGGGTGAATGTCCAGGTGAGGGGAGGGGCAGAGGGAAAGAGAGAGACTCTCAGGCAGACTGTGCTCAGTGTGGAGCCAGGGCTCAATCTCAAGACCCTGAGATCATGATCTGAGCAGAAACCAAGAGTCGGCTGCTTGGCCCACTGAGCCTCCCAGGTTCCCCTAAAAACCGTTTTCTGTTTTAGAAAAGCAGAAATAAGACCGAGAACTCTAGCTTATCATGCCTATAGTAATGGAATTTGGTTTGGGCTGAAAATGCACTCTGAAAACTGAGGGTTATAGTTTCTTTGCTGATGTTTCCCTTCCTGTCTTCCAAGGAGCATGGCCGCGTTCGCAGGGATGTGTGATGGAGGCTCCACGGAGGACGGCTGCGTCGCGGCGTCCCGGGATGACACCACCCTCAATGCACTGAACACAGTGAGTCTTTAGAAGTTGCCCTGAGTGGGAACAAAGTTCTTTTTCCTTTGTGCTGGCTGTAGGGAGTATGCGATGAGTATGAAATCGGAGGAGACTGGAATCTTAGGAATGAGTACTGTGGTATAGCGCTGGGATTGAAAGATGGGTTGTGGTCTTGGCTTTGGGCCCCATGACCTTGATCCAGTGATGTGGCGCCTCTAGGTTCATTTCCTCACCGTCCCTCAGGATTGTGTTGAGCCTCAAATAAAAGCCTGATGCTAGTGGTACTTCACCCTAGGTCCCACAAAGCTGACCACTGTTACCAGATTATCTTATTTAATCCTCACAGTGTCCCTCTGAAGTAGGTTTTATTATTATCACCGCTGTAGACATGAGGAAATAACTTTGGAGCGATTAAGTCACAAGCCAAGGTAATACACTCAAGATGTGAATCTAGAGGCCATACTTTTTGCCTTCTTCTCTGTCTCTGAGAATGTGTGTGGGAATAGAGAAGAAGTCAGACTTCCTGGAGTAAATTTGTTTTTTTAATAATTGTGCTTTGGAGCCATGTAAATATTTCACATGATTATACAACTAAAGTAAGTTTTAAAAATAATAGTCCTTCAAAAAATCTAAGTGAGCCTAATGATACTGAGTTGGTTGTATGGGATCCTTCAGGACTACTCATCTGCTCTAATCCTGTAACAGCACAGCTCTCAGAGGAGCAAAACTCAAATTGCTATAAATAGTACAAGCACTGAAACCAGTTTACTTTTTTTGGACATTTTGCGCCCTCCCCCCTTTTTAAAAAAGATTTATTTATTTATTTGACACAGAGAGAGATCACAAGTAGACAGAGCATCAGGCAGAGAAAGAGGGGGAAGCAGGCTCCCCACTGAGCAGAGAGCCCGACGTGGGGCTCAATCCCAGGACCCAAGCTGAAGGCAGAGGCTTAACCCACTGAGTCACCCAGGTGCCCCATGGACATTCCTTTTTGACATTAAAATACATCCTGTAGGGCTGTTTAGGAAAAGTAATCGTATTTTAAAGTTTATTGAAATAATTCTTCTCTGAGTGGTTACTAATGTGAAATCATTAAATCTGATGAAATAATAATGGGTTTCTATGCATTACTGAGGTACTCATAAAGTTACATATATTTACATAGGATACTGAGCACAAGGCTGAGGAATTCCTGGTAACTAACTGAATGTAAATTAAGCCCCCTTTTCGTTTTTCATTTTTCTTGAGAGGTGACTGTAGTTGAAAGGGACTTTTGAGATCATCTGTTCAGTCTCTAAGTAGATTAGATTCTAAGGCTCAGAAAGGCCAGATGATTATTAAATGCCAACAATCCAAAAAGTTTATAATAGAGCACAGAATATAATCTAGATTCCCAACTTAGGGACTTTTCTACTCTCCAGCTTGCTTTCAGGGAAGCATGTGGATATGGCTGATTTGTATTCCTGGTCTAATTGTGTTTCCTGAGTATTACATGACATGATAATAGTCTTTTATGTGTTAGAGATTGAATGATCTTGTTGGGATTGGGCCATGTGTTAAATAACTGAATGATTTTTTAATATTCGCATGGATTTACTTCTTACTTTCTCACCTCTTCCATACTTAGGGTTTTTGTTTTTATAAGGGGGTCTTTAAAAAAATTAAAAAAAATTTTTTAAAGATTTTATTTATTTGACACAGAGAGAGAGAGACAATGAGAGAGGGGACACAAGCGGGGGGAGTGGGAGAGGGAAAAGCAGACTCCCTGCTGAGCAGGGAGTCCAATGTGGGGCTTGATCCCAGGACCCTGGGTTCATGACCTCAGCCGAAGGCGGATACTTAACAATTGAGCCACCCACGCGCCCTTTTATAAGGGGCCTTTATTCTGAGTATACGTGATAGAGCCAGAAGGGTTCTGTGAGAGTATTTTATCAGTGAGGAATCAGACTCAAATCGGTGAATCTGTAGACAGTGGGAACAGTGTGAGTGGTGTGAATGTCTGTGAATTCAAAATACCCTAAGTAGCGTGTTTAGTCAGAGTAACTCTTTGATATGAGCTTGTCTTCTGTGGAGTTTTTTGCATAAAAGCTTTATGAAAAAATTTCCCCTTTCACGACCATGCTGATCACTTGAATTTTTAAATAATGAAGATGTTGCCGTATTTAATTAAATGTCTATTTTTGGCACTTGACTGAACTGATCTGATTGATCTGTTCTCTTTCTTATTTCAACCCTTGTAAGGAATCTGCACAACATACTTCTATACAGAAATAATTTGGGCTATTTTTGCCCATGGTCCTTTGTAGCAAGTTCCTTCTGAAGTTTTCTTAAGCATTGCTAGAGGGCTTTGGTTTTATGAGTTTTTATTTCTGTGAAGCTGCCTTCCCATCATTTGAAATTTTCCTGTCTAGGCGCGTCCAAAAATGGCTCAAGTGTCTTGGGTTATGCAATCCGAGTGCATTTAGCAACCAAAGGACTGAGTTGTGTATACATTTTGTGTTGAATGGAAAAGTTTAGTGGCTGTTTTTAATTTTTCTACTTCATTGTTTTACTGGCTCACAGAGATTTAGTTGTAGGTACTTTCCTTAATGAAAAGTGAAGTGAATTGAAAAATCTTACAAGAAGTTAATGTTTATTTCAAATTCCTTGGAGTAATGGTGGTTTTGAGCTGTGTTAAGTAATAAGTTTAAAAGATAAGCGTGTTGTCATGTGAGAAGTATTTATTTTTTTTTGTAGAGTCAAAACAAGGTTAGGCATTTCTCTAAACCTATGTCTATTTCCTGTTTCTCAGGACGGTACAGAAATTTAAAGTGTATGAAATTCTACAGTACAGCCACATTACAGTGTTTAACATCTGAGTAGGACTATTGAATTTAAATGCATGTAAATAAATATTTTGATCTTTAAAACAGCCATCTCTAATTGAAATTTTTGAGCTGTTAAATCTTAATGACAATTACAGGGACCTATTTTTTAATAGAAACTCTTCTACATTATTCTTTTTGACTCCATTTTTCCTTCATTATTCACAAATGATATTTTTAGTGTGTAAGTTTTCAAACAACATATGGGCTATAATTTATGTAGAGTAAGCTCTGATTTAAAGTATATACAGTTTGATGGTTTTTTCAGATGTATATATCAATGAAACTACTACAGTGATCAAAATACAAAACATTTCCAAATTCCTCAGTTTCCTCATGCAGTTTTTTAATGCTTTGCTGCTTCTCACCTCAGACAACCATTGGTATGTTTTTTCACCTCGTGGACTGGTTTTCATTTTCTAGAATGTTGTATGAGTGGAATATCTTATGTAAACTTCTGGGTCTGGCTTTTTTCAGTGTAATAATTTTGACATAGATTTCTGCTGTTGCATTATCAATAGTCCCTTTTTATTACTGAGTAGAATGATAGTGTATGGATATTCACAGTATTCAATTCGTTCACCTGGTGATGGATACTTGTGATGTTTCCAGGCTTTTGGCCATTATGATAAAGATGTTATGAACATTGTTATTCAGTCTGTGTGAGATGTGTATTTTCACTGCTCTTGAGTAAATACACCCAAGGAGTGAAATGGCAAGACTGTATGTGTGCAGGTAGCTTTTTAAGAAACTGTCAAACACATTTCTAAGTGGCCATACCATTTTACATTTCCATTCATAGTGTGTTAGAATTTCAGTTCTTCAGCATCCTTAACAAGACTTGGGGTGTCAGTCTTTTTCATTAATGATTCTAATGGAGGTGTAGTGGTATCTCATTGAGATTTCTTTGTTGACATTTGACATTACTAATGATGTCTGTGTCTCATTCAGTGAGGTTTTACTTTGAATTTCCTGACCGTCATATTGAACATCTTTTCATGTCTTGTTGCCTATTTGTATGTCTTCTTTTGTAAAGGATCTTTTGCCCAATTTAAAAAATTGGATTGTTTTTAATATAATTACTTAGTTGTAAGAGTTGTTTTTATATCGCAGATACAGTTCATTTGATACATGCATTTACAAGTATTTCCTCCCATCCCATGACTGTCTTCTGTAAAGATGTGTTTTAGAGAACAAAATGTTTAACTTTCCTTAAGTCCAGTGTATCATCTTCCTTTTGTGAAAGTTCCTTTGATCTCCTCATGATAACAGAGGAGCTTTCTGTGCTTTCTTGATGTTTTCGTTCTTGCCTTCAGGTCTGTGATCTTTCCAATTAATTTTGTATGTGATATGAGAGAGATGGAAGTTCATTCTTTTTCTACGCAGGTGCCAGTTGTTGGATCAACATAGACTTTTTCATTTCATTGCCTTGATACCTTTATTGAACATCAGCTGCTGTATAAGCGTATAGCAGTTTGAATCTTTTTCTGGATTCTCTTCTGTTTCACTAATGTAATATCTGCCTTTTCACCCGTACCTCAGTATTTTGAGTACTGTAACTTTGTTTTTGTTGTAGTTGTTTTTGAGAGAGAGAGAGAGCGAGCGAGAGAAAGCGAGCGCATATACCAAAGGGTGGCCTGTGCTGGTGACCTGGTGACCGGTGGGAAGGGTGCGGGAAGGGGCCAAGGGAGAGGGAGAATCCCAAGCAGGCTCCCTGCCAGGCTCCTCTCAACCCTGAGATCATGACCTGAGCCAAAATTAGGAGTCTGGTGCTCTATCAGCAGAGCCACCCAGGTGCCCCTTGAATAGTGTAGCTTTATTGGAACTCAGGCAGTCTAAGTCTTCCTACTTTTTACTTTTTTTTTTTTTTTTTAAGATTGTTTTGGCTGTTTTAGTTCATTTGCATTTCCATATAAATTTTAGAATCAGCTTGCCGTTTTCTGTTTTTAGAAAGGCTTGATGGTATTTTCATTGGGATTGCATTGAACCTATGGATCAAGTTAGGAAGAATTGACATCTTAATATTGAATCCAGAACACGATACATATCTGCATTTAAAAAATTTTTTTGTTTATTTAAGTAATCTCAGGGCACCTGGGTGGCTCTTCAGTTAAGCACCTGACTCTTGATTTCTGCTCAGGTCTCAGGGTCATGAAATGGAGTCGTGCTATTGGGCTCCATGCTGGGTGTGGAGTCTTAAGATTCTCTCTCTCCACGCCCTGCCCCCTCTCTCCCTCTCTTTAAAAACAAAAAACAAAACAAAACCTCTACATCCAGCGGGGGGCTCAAATTCACAACCCTGAGTTCAAGAGTTGAGCCCGCCAGGCACCCCACATACCTTCATTTTTAAAAGAGGTCTCACTAATTTTTTTTAGTAGTAAGATTTTACAGTTTTCAATGTACAGGTCATACATATATTTTGTTAAATAAGCACTGTTTGAAAATTCGATTGTTAACAAAATTACATTTTTATTTATTTACTTTTATTTTATTAAAAGATATTTATTTATTTTGATGGGGCATGAACAGAGGGAGCAGCAGAGGGACAGATTCCCTGCTGAGTGGGGAGCCCAACACCGGGCTTGATCCCAGGACTCTGAGATCACAACCTGAGACAAAGTCAGACGTTTACCAACTGAGCCACCCAGGCGCCCCTAAAATTACATTTTTAATTTCAACTTCTAAGTATCCATTAATAGGATAGAAATGCAAACACTTTTAATGTGCTCTGTGAAGAACAGGAAATACCTGTTCTTCCTGCTAATTTCTAGTAGCTTTCTGGTTGCTTTCTTAGGATTTGTGTGCACAATAATGTAATCTGCAAATAAAGGCAATTTTACCTCTTTCTTTCTGATTTATGCATTTTGTGTCTTTCTTGTGCGTCATTGCACTTGCTTGGACCTGTAGTAGAGCGTTGAATGGAAACAGTGAGAGTAGACATCTTTGTCTTATATCTCATTTCAGGGTGAATACATTCACTGATAGGTGCAGTGTAGGGTAGTGTTGTTAGTCAAGTTGAGAATGTTCTCCTTTATATCAAAGTTTACTTTTTGTCTTTTTTTTTTTTTAAAGATTTTATTTATTTATTTGACAGAGAGAGATGACAAGTAGGCAGAGAGGCAGGCAGAGAGAGAGAGAGGAGGAAGCAGGCTCCCTGCTGAGCAGAGAGCCCGATGCAGAACTCGATCCCAGGACCCTGAGATCATGACCTGAGCCGAAGGCAGCGGCTTAACCCACTGAGCCAGCCACCCAGGCGCCCCTACTTTTTATCTTGAATGGGCATTTTAACTTTGTCAGATGCCATTTTTTTGTGTAACTAATGAGATGATCATATGCTTGTTATACTGTATTTCGTTAATTTGGTGAATTATATTGATTAATTTCAAATGTTAAAGCAAGTATGGATTCTTAGGATATATTCTACGTAGTCATTATGTTCCGTTGGATTCAATATGCTTGTATTTTGTTAAGAACTTTTACGTTTGCATTCATGAAGGATCTTGAACTGTAGTCTTCTTTCTTTGTAAATATTTTTTAAAGATTTTATTTATTTGAGAGTGAGAGCAAGGGAGAGAGGGAGAATACAAGGTGGGGGGGTGGGGAGAGTGACAGAGGGAGAGGAAGAAGCAGACTTCCCGCTGAGCAGAGAGCCCAGTGCAGGGCTCAGTCCCAGGACCCTGGGACCATGACCTGAGCTGAAGACAGATGCTTCACCAACTGAGCCACCCAGGTGCCCCGTAAATAAATAAACCTTAAAAAAAAGAGTTTGTAAAGGACTAGGGTGTGTGTGGGGTTGGGGATGTGTGTGTGTATGTATGTATTCATTGTTAAATATTTGATAGATTTCACAGTGAAACCATCTGGGACCATATTTTTTAATGAAAAGTTTAAAATTACAAATAGAGATTTTTCTATTTGTATATATAATAATATGAAGATATATCTATAATTCTTCATGTGTGAATACTGGTAATCTGCTGATCTGTGATTTTATTTTGTTTTTTTTAAAGATTTTATTTATTTATTTGACAGACAGAGATCACAAGTAGGCAGAAGGGCAGGCAGAAGGGGGTGGAGGAATCAGGCTCCCTGCTGAGCAGAGAGCCCGATACTGGGCTCAATCCCAGGACTCTGGGATCATGACCTGAGCCGAAGGCAGAGGCTTAACCCACTGAGCCACCCAGGCACCTCTGATCTGTTATTTTAAACTTTCTGTCCATTTCATCGAGGTTATCAGATTTATAGATAAAAATGTCAAATTGTCCTGTTGTTTTTTTTAACATCTAAAGGATTTGTAATTTTGACCCTTCTTTCGTTCCTAACATTGGTGATTTGTATCTGATCAATTAGTCTAAATAAGTCTATAAACATTATTATCTCAGATAGCTAACATTTGGTTTTATTGATTTTTTTTGTTTTCTTTTTTATTATTATTTTAAAAAATTTATTTATTAGAGAGCATGCATGCCCCAATGCATGGAGGAGAGGTGCAGAGGGAGAGGGAGAGACCGTCTTAAGCAGACTCTGCACTGAGCACAGAGCCTGACTTGGGGCTTGATACCATGACCCTGAGATCACGACCTGAGCCTAAACCAAGAGTCTGACTGGGCCAAGAGTCGTAACTGACTGGGCCACCCAGGTGCCCCTGATTTTCTGTTTTCATTCTCTTTTATCTCAAATCTTATTTTTCTTTTTATTTTGGGTTAACTTGATCATTTTCCCCCTACTTTCCAAAAGTGGGAACTTAGATAACGGATTTTTATCACAAATTTTGATTTGCTGTTCTTTCATTATCATTGTGTTAAAAATATTTTTTGAAATTTCTTTTACCTATGTCTAGTATTAATTTTGCTTAATTGCCAGATAATTGAGGTCTCTCTTGTGTACAGTCTCTGTCCCTCCCCTACCCTTTTGTTTTGGAATGATACTGATTTTTCATTTAGTTCTGTTGTGGTCAGAGAGAGTACCCAGTAAGATTCCAGTTTTTTGAAATCTGTTGAGATTTGTTTCTTGGCTCAGCATGTGGTTCATCTTGGTGAGAGTTCCATGTGCATTCTTATTGAGTTTATATTCAGCAGTTACGGAATGTACTGTTGAATAATTTTTGGTTTCTTTAAAGTGGTCATTATTATTACTTAGATCTTCATATGCCCTACTGTTTTTTTTATCTAGTTGTATTGTCGGTTGCTGAGAGAGTTGTACTAAAAGTCTTCAGCTGTAATTGTGGATTTGGGTATTCCCCATTTTGGTTTTGTTTGCTTTTGCTTGATATATTTGGCATTTGTATCATTAGGCTCATGCACGTAATATTTACCTTTCTCTGTATGTGTGTGTGTGTGTGTGTGTGTGTATATATATATATGTATATATATATATATATATATATATATTTTTTTTTTTTTTTTTTAAGAGAGAGAGAGAGAGAGAGGGAGGGGGAAGCAGGAAGCAGGCTCACTGCTGAGCAGCGAGCCCGATGCTGGACTTGATCCCAGGACCCTGAGATCATGACCTGAGCCCTAGGCAGTGGCTTTAACCCACTGAGCCGCCCATTCGCCCCACCTTTCTCTGTATATTAGCTCTTTTCCCTTTTTGGAGTGATTCTTTCCTTGTCTTGAACTATGTGTTGTTTGATACTAATATATACAACTACTCTAGCTTTCTTGTGCTTGTTCACATGACAAATCTTTCAGCTTCTTACTTTGAATCTTGCTTTTTCTTTGTATTTAAAGAACATCTCTTATGTTCTTTAGTTCTTTAGTTGTTTCTGACTTTTTAGTCTGGCAAGCCCTACCTTTTATATGGAGTCTCTTATTTTTTTTTAAAGATTTTATTTATTTAATTAATTGACAGAGAGAGAGAGAGAGAGAGACAGTGAGAGAGAGAACAAGCAGGGGAAGTGGGAGAGGGAGAAGCAGGCTTCCCACTGAACAGGGAGCCCGATGCAGGATCCCAGGGTCCTGGGATCATGACCTGAGCCGACAGCAGAGGCCTTAACCCACTAAGCCACCCAGGTGCCTCTGAAGGCAGATTCTTAATGGCTGAGCCACCCATTCTTTGGAGTTGTTTGGAGTGCTAGTCCATTTTAATCTACTGTAGGTGGTCCTTGTGTTGTATAATACTTGAGTGACATGTGTACATTTTCACTAGTATAGCTCATGTTGGAGAACTACAGTAGCAAGTGATGTAGCTTACTGTCTTGGCCACAAGACTGACTACTTGAGGTCCAGTGGTGAACCTGCAGAATAGTTAGGGACACAGTTATATCATTTATGTTAAAAATATATTTATCTTTTTACTTCATAAGAAAACAAAGCAAAACAAAACAACAACAACAAAAAACTTATATTGGTGTAGAGGAAGATGATGTGATAAACGTGTTGACCTCTCTCAGTGGAAGAAGATGGTGTTCTTGGTGACAGGTGTGCACTCTTTAATGTATGTTGGCAAAGATATGTTATATTTTACTATTTCAATTGTGAACACCTATTAATATAAAATTATTCTATTTGTAATTTTATAATATATTAAATAATATGTGATAATATGACAAAGCAGTGGTGCTTCCTCTAGAAGATCTTAGATAGAAATGTTTCTGTATGTACTGTTCAGGCATGTGTTTCTTCATATACAGTTTCTGCAAGGTTCATCTGTGTACTTTCAGTTAACATACAATTTGTAAACATAATGCTCTAGAACACAGAGATGGACTGGGGGCGTCTGGGTAGCTCAGTCAGTTAAGCATCTGACTTCAGCTTGGGTCATGATCCCAGGGTACTGGAATTGAGCCCCACGGCGGGCTCCCTGCCTGGCTGGGAATCTGCTTCTCCCTCTCTCTCTGCCTGCCTCTCTGCCTGCTTGTACTCTCTCTCTCTCAAATAAATAAATAGAATCATTTTAAAGAAGAAACCATGGGGATGCCCTATGTTATCCAAATGGCATTCAGCTATCTTTAGTGCTTGCATTTATTTGGCCTTTTACAAAATCCATCTTTATAGTTATGCTTAGAAACTGTAACAGAGTTCTGTAGTTTGAGACTATGGTTTTCTAGAAAATGCCATGCTGACTTGTTTTTATTAAGTTGATACTAGATTTCATTCTGTGGGCTTAGGTATCTTTCCCATTTCCTAATAAAATTCAAATTCTTTTGGTTTCTCTTTCTCTGAACTTATTTGCATTTTTATGTTTACTTTCTCTCACTAAAACTAAACATATATATGCTCACTATATATAAGTAAAATTTATAAGGCAGCAAAGATTTCACTTCTCTCTGGACAGTTTTATTCCTTGAGATATGGATGGCTTTTAGGTATTTGGATTAAGCTTTTTACATATTCAAGAGAGTATATATTTGTTTGTTTGCTTATTTATGCACATCCACATCTCCTTCAACAAAGGATGCAAGGCTTCCAATAGCTTCATAGTTAGATAAATAATCACTATTTGCTAACAGTTGGGTATTAATTCATCTTTGTTTTCTGAAGCGTAGCCCAATGCCTAGTACCTAGTAGAGAGGCACTAAGTATTTGCTGAGTGATTGACATCAGGTTCAAGCCCAGATCACATTTGATCACCCAGAACTTGGTATTATAAGGCCGGCATAGCAGAGCGTGCTGATTAGCCCACTCTCAGGGTCATGTTCATCTTTCTCTCTTTTATTATAAAAAAAATTAAGTCTATAGAATTTCTCTCAGAGGTATTCTATTTGTTCATCATAAATGGTCTTCACTAAAGCATCTGGCTCTGAGTTAGTTTTGCAGTACTTACGACTTAAATGAATGTTTGTATTTTCTATCTCCCAAATAAGGCATTACTGGGAAGCCCTTTTATTACAGCTTGTCTAAAGCTTATGATCAGGATTCTTGTGTTCATGCTACACTTACACCCTTAATTAAATTATTTTCTTTTTTTTAAGATTTTATTTATTTATTAGAGAATGAGAGAGCGGGAAAGCAGGTGTGTGCACACACGAGTTGGGGGAAGGGGAAGGGGCAGAGGCCGAGGTAAAACCAGGCTCTCCAGTGAGCAGGGAGCCTGATGTGGGGCTTGATCCCAGGACCTAGGACCCTGGGATCATGACCTGAGCTGATGGCTGATGTTTAATCCACTGAGCTACCCAGACGCCCTCTTACTTAAGTTCTTTTTACCATTCTCCATTCAGATTAGTCATTATGAAATAGAATGGTGGGTTTTTTCCTCTAAGATTTTGAACTGTTGTTGAAAAGAGAAATGGGAAAAGTTTATATGCTGTGTGATTTCTTATGGAAATGCATTAAATTTCAGAACAGTACCCTATGTAAATCAGCCTTGGCAAACACCTCTGCTAGTATTTTATTTATATTATATCAAGATATTGGCGTATACAGCATATGACATTGTTAATTATAGCATAAGTAAAGATGCAGTGGTTTTCTGGTATAACCAAGTCATTTTCAACGATTATCAGCATAATACATAAAGTTGAAGTTTTATTTATTATACTTCGATCAGTTAGAAACATTTTGAACTTTTGAAAATTGTTTCAGTGTTTAGAAATTTACCAATATGGCTCTCTTTGGGCTGAAAACTAAATAAGTTCACTTTGTTCAGAAGTTCTAGGCAGGGACGCCTGGGTGGCTCATTTGGCTGAGTGTCCAACTCTTGGTTTTGGCCCAGGTCATGGTCTCAGGGTCCTGAGATCAAGACCCCCATTGGGCTCCGCACTCAGTGTGGGGTGTGCTTGAGATTCCATCCCGTTCCCTCTCCCTCCTTGTCTGCCCCTCTTCCTACTCTCACATTCTCTGTCTCTCAAATAAAAAAGAATAAAAAAGTAAAATCTGAAAAAAAACAAAACAAAAAACCCCAAAAGTTCCAGGCAACGACACTTTCACAGATTGCATGATTTATTCTTTTCGTCTCATTTGGATGAAGATGACTTTTTAATTTAATGCTTTGATGTTTTGTTCCTTTGTAGGTGATCTGTACCTTTAGTTGAAGTTTAACATTATGCCCTGCTCTGTTCTTTTACTAAGTACAACAGAGAGCATTCTCAGAGCTCCTCAGGGGTGGATGGGGAGATAGAAGGCCATCCATGTTACCCTCTGGTAATGGCACCTTTATGACTTAGTGCAGCAGTGATTTTGTATTTGATAGGTTTTTGGGTTTTTTTTTTTTTTTTAAGATTTTATTTATTTCTGAGAGAGAGAGAGCGCGTGTGCATGCACACACAGGTGGGGGATACAAGAGGGAGAGGGAGAAGCAGACTCCCTGCTGAGCAGGGATCCTGACATGGGACCCCTGAGATCATGGCCTGAGCCAAAGGCAGATGTTTAAGGGACTGAGCCACCCAGACGCCCCTGCTTTTGATAGTTTTAGTATATATGCTGCTGAAGCGAGCACTGTTTTTGATAGTTTTAACAGGAAAATATCAGTCTAAGTTCTTCTCACTTGTGCTCCTGATGCAGGTCTTCATGGTTGTGGCCCTGCTTGGCTTTTCCACATGAACCACTCTCAAGTTTCTTTAGCCACTTTTTTCCCCCTTTTTTCCCATTTTTCTTCTTTTTTCTAGAATAGCTGTATTGAGATACAATTCATACGTTTTCACCCATTTAAAGTGTCCCATTTAATGGCTTTTATAATATTCCCACATTTGTGCAGCTGTCACCACAGTCAATTGTATGATGTTTTTGTTATTCCAGAAAGAACCCTCTACCCATTAGCGTCACCCTTCAGGTCCCCCCTACTCCAGCCTTAGTAATTACTAGTCTGCCTTCCAGCTCTATGGACTTGCCTATTCTGGACATTTCATATACATGGGATCATAGAGTATATGGCCTCTTGTGACTGGCGTCTTTCACTGAGGGTAACATTTTTGAGTTGTGTAATATTGTTAAGCCATTTTATATTTCACAATCATTTTATTTCTGCTTCTGGTCAGCTTTGTCTGTGTTTTTAAAAATGCAGCACCTTCGCTGAAGCAGCATTCCCCAATCTGATTGGCATAAGGTGACAAAGAAATACCACTTTAGCCTTGCTAAAAGCTCATCTTCCTGATGCAGTCTAAGCTTTTATGAGTGTGTACTTGTCACATTTTTTTGGTCTTTTTTTCATCTTGTGTTTTGTCATGTTTCATTCCATTTCTCTCTGTGTACTGGCCTTTGCTCCGCCATTTCTCTCCCACCCTCAGCATTTCAACTGATTTTTTGAACCAGGCACAGGACCTTAAGCTTATCACTGTTTTCATTCTATTGGATATCAGCTATTGGTCTGCTGCCTGATGTCATTTGTAACAAGAGCTATATTAATAACAACAAAATTAAAATGTGTTGATTGAGTACTTATATGCTTGTATGCCATATAGCAATTATATGCTATTATATGCTATATGCTTATTAGTTTTATGCTATATAGCATATATAATATATATAGCACATATAATAATTCTGTGCTGTATAGCTAGTATGCTATATAGCAGTTATATACTACTCATTTTTATGAATGAATTCATTTAGTCTTCATAACATTCTTTTTTTTTAAGATGTATTTATTTATTTTAGAGAGAATAAGTAAGAGCGAGCAGAGGGAGGGGAAGAGGGAGAGGGAGAGAGAATCTCTAGCAGACTCCCCACCGAGCGCAGAGCCCAGTGTGGGGCTCCATCCCAGGACCTTGAGATCAGGACCTGAGTGGAAATCAGTAGCTGGCTGTGTTACCGACTGAGTCCCCCAGGCGCCCCTTAATCTTCATAAAATTCTGTAGGTATGAATATCACTTATAGATTAATAAGCATACCCTGTCATGTATATACACATAATAATTTAAACTTGAGGAAAGAACAGAACTGAGCCCAGTGCCTTATAGCAGTCTTCTTGAAATGTCTGTCAACCTGCAGGTTTGGGGCTTTGCTCTTTAACCCATTCATAGAAATTCCTCATGCTTGCAGTACCTGGGTGGCTCCTTCTGTTGAGTGTCTGACTCTTGGTCTCAGCTCAGTCTTGATCTCAAGGTTGTGAGTTTGCCTCCGCATTGGGGTCCAGGTTGGGCTTGGAATCTATTTTTAACAAAATAAATAAATAAACAATAAAGAAATCCTTCATGCTTTAGCCTCTTGGTGCATTTCCATCCTTTCTTCTAGACACTCAGCAGGGGCTGGGGAATTGATTTGGCCTTTCCTTGTGTTTGGCAAGTTTAGAAAGTTCCTTTAAGAATTTAAGAAAGCTTCTTTCTCAAAGGATTTCTTTCTTCCATAGTGAAATGTTTTGAGAATTACGTGGTGTTTTGAAAAATGCCCGCTTAACATGAATCATAATTTTACCCATCGACAAACCTATATTAAGCATTAATATTAACACAGTAAGTATTTAGCCAATCAAGGTAAAAGCCCTTAGCCTTTTTACATTTAAGGAGAAGCTTTAGTAAAATCATTCATTTATTTATTCAGTAATAAACATTATTCAATTCCTGTTCTTTAGAAAGCCTTTATGCAAGGGTATTTGTTAAAAGTGTTGATAATCTAAGTAAGCATTTAATCTTAGAAAAAAGTAGGCCCCTGAGTTTTAAAAGGGCTCATATGTTACCATTAGTTCTAAAATATGCTACAGAATATTAAAGTTTATATTTGTGCTAATGTGTATATTTCTTAAACTAGTTTTGAAATATACTTGGGAATACTTTTTTATAGCTCTCCTAGATAATTTTTTTACTTCCAGACTTTGAAAGTTCGTATATTAGTTTCCTGTGGCTGATGTAACAAATCACCACAAACTTGCTGGCTTAAAACAACAGAAGTGCATTCTCTCCCAGTGCTAGAGGCTGGGAGTGTGACGTCGAGGTGTCCCCTGTGCTTTGCTCTCTCTGGCTCCTCAGAAGAATCCTTCTTCCAGCTTCCTGTGGCTGCTGCCATTCCTTCATTTGTGGCCACATCTCTTTCTGCCTTTATACTTGCCTTCCCCTCTGTGGGTCTACATCTTTTCTGTTCTTTTCCCATTGCTTCTCTTTCATAAAGATGTCTGTCCATTGGATATAGAGCCCACTTGAATAATCTGAATTATCTCCTCCTCTCAGAATCATTAATTTCATCCTATCTGCAAAGACCCTTTTCCCAATGAAGGTCTTATCTGTTCCAGAGATGTGAGGTGGGTATCTTCTGGGGCTCATTTTTCAGCCTGCCACAGTTGGACTTTACTATTATATTATAATGTGTCATTGAAATAAATTAGAGTACTTAATGTAAAAGCTTTTTGGTTAAGTATAAAAATATACTTAGTATATACTTAGTATGAAAATATTTCTAGTAGGGACTGTGATATTTCTGTATATCTGAGGATATTTGATTTACAGAGTAGTACAGTATTTGTGTGGTATATGGTACAGTGTCTCTGGTTTTCCTTTCACAAAGAACATATTTGGGTAATAGAGTTGTAACTACTGGATTAACTCTTCTGACCAGTGATTTTGGGGACTGTTTCTTCCTTGGCTGTACCTCAAGGCCACTGAGCTGGGCCCCCATGGAGCCTTCGGGGGCAAGTCTTATGTTGCTGACAGGTTGCCCTTGAAGCTGTTGCTCTTTTAAGTCTCTGCCTTCTCTTCTGGTTTCTGGTCTAGCCCTGAGCCCAGCCCTGCCAGATTCTGACAAACTACGTTGCCCTGGCCAGCTCTCTTACCCAGCAGGCTGACACTCCATAGCCCATCAGTCACTGGGCTTCTAAGGTGATGGCACGGGACTTCCTGGCCTTGCTGGCCTGCCTTCCCCCTCCGTGCGCAGCAGTTGGTAAGCCATGTTGAGCTGTGTATTCCTGCTCAGCCCAGGACTCGGTGGGGTATCAGTTATCCAAGCATTTTTAAGAAGGTTGACTCTTCATTCCACCCCCCACCATCCCAAAATGAAGTCTACATTTTCACGTGTTCTTAAATCAAGTCTGCCTTTACTTGCTACCTCTGAGTCCTCATTATGTGGCCATAACACAAAATTATGTGTGACTGTTAAGAGTTGTGACTTTCGGCTTGCATGGTGAGTTGCAAGTTCTGTGGTCTTCCACAGTCAAGCTGTTTTCTACCACTGCTGCTTTGAAATCCTGCAGTCTCATCTGTTCTCCTGAGACCCTTTGTTTGGGAAAAGCAGAGTTTCAGAAGCTAGGTTTCTAAAGCCTGGACTGAGGGCCTTCTAGTTTCTCCAAGGCCGTTGCTCGAGAGCACTACTATAACTGCCTGGAGTTTTTTTGCTTCTCTCTTAGTCACTAGCTCTGCTCTTGGCTGAGGTTTCCAGATAAAAGAGCAGTCACTCAGAAGTGTCCCTACTGGGACACCTGGGTGGCTCAGTGGGTTAAGCCTCTGCCTTCAGCTCAGGTCATGATCTCAGGGTCGTGAGATTGAGCCCTGCATGGGGTTCTCTGCTCAGCGGGGCGCTTGCTCCACCCCCCACCCCCCCACCTGCCTCTCTGCCTACTTGTGATATTTCTCTCTGTCAAGTAAATAAACAAAATCTTTAAAAAAAAAAGAAAGAAAGAGAAAGAAAGAAGTGTCCCTACTCTGGAGTCACACATGCTTCAGTGCATGCCTCTTTAATTTTCCTGGTTACATTAGTTATCATTGTGATCACAAAGAATAGGTGTCCTGGTTTTTTGTTTTTGTTTTTGAAGATTTTATTTATTTAACAGAGAGAAAAGAGGAACACAAGCGGGGTGGGGTGGGAGAGGGAGAAGCAGGCCTCCCGCTGAGCGTGGAGCCCTACATGGGGCTCAACCCCCAAACCTTGGTATCATGACCTGAGCTGAGGGCAGACACTTAACGACTGAGCAACCCAGGTGCCCCAGTGTACTGCTTTTTTAACACAACTTTAAAATTACTTGCTAAAAAGCACTGGGGTTAAGCTTTCTGAGCTTCATGGATTGGGAGCAGTCATTTCTGCACCTAAACTCAACTTAGTGGGAGTTCTAGCAATTTCTGTAAATGTTTTTTACTTAATACTTTGTAGCTGCTCTTGAGGGTTTTTGTTTGTGTGTTTTGTTTTTTAAGTAATCTCTATACCCAGTATGGGGTTTGAACTCACAGCCTTGAGATCAAGAGTCACATGGTCTAATGACTGAGTCAGCCAGACACCCTGGTCTTGAGGTTTTTGTTTTTATTCATTTTCTTAAACTTTCTGAAGGAATCTGGATAAAATTGACTCATAGCTGTACTTTCTAGGTCAGTTTAGGCCTTTATCAGTGGGTTCATTAGTGCCTACGTTTCCATGAGATGGAAAAACTATGTTTTTTTCTGTTACCCTCTAGAGTAGAGCCTTACATACTGTTTTTCTGTATTCAAGGCTGTGAGAATGCTCAGGAGTAAATGAAAAAGTGTTTTAATTTCCACTTGTGGCCCTGAACCATTTCCGCATGTGCTCAGACATAGATCTTTCCGAACTGACACATTATCATTCAAAAAAACAGCATAAATGATCCAGATTCATGCATCCATCGGTAGTTTTTCTCTCTGTGGCCAGAGTTCTACTCATTCTGTAGGGGATTGGTTTGCTCAGTGCTAAGGAGTCAGCCTTCCCTCAGGAACACAGGGCTTAGATCCACAACAGCCTTGCTTTCTTTATGGCCTTTAAAATCTAATATTGTTCGTAATGGACCAATTATTTAATATTTAGCATGGATGCAGTCTAACTCAGGCTTTTTCTACCATTATTATAATGGCTATAATTGCAAAAGGATGCTTTGGGGTAGGAGAAACTGCTAGATGCAATGCCATTTGATCTAAAAAGGTCACAGCAAAAGGGACATTTAAATTAAGTTATAAATTACAATTGAAGAACAATATTTTGATGTGTGAGACCAGAGATGTCAGAGCAGGGAGATGTAATTCATGGGTTCATTATAGAACAGAGGTGCCTGACAGCTGAGCCATGCCAGAAGGAAAATTTATTTGCAACATCATGCAGACCAAAAACGGCAGCTAAGATGAGAAGCCAGAGCAGAAATTTGAAGCCCTGTGGTAATACACAGAGTTTGTGCTAATACGACTGCCCAAGATCCTGTGATGCTTAATGATTGCTGTAGTATAAATGAGGTATTTGGACATGTGCACACTTTCTGTCTTATTTAAATTAAGACCCTGTCCTTGCTTTATCAAATAACATACTTTATAACTAGGTGTTAAGGTTGATTCTCACCTCTCTGTCCAATATACATATTTGCTGAAATTTCAGAACTATTAGGCAGCAGGGCTAAAGCTTAAAACTGGATCTCCATCCATGGCAGCTTTGAGGAAGGATGTAATTTAATGTTTATAGCAATCCATGAGAAGTTCAATCATGAGTTAATTAAACTGTAGGCAGTCATTAAGTATTATTTATTCTTTCGAAAAGCTTGCCAGTAAAGCACTTATATATATTAAATTATAGAAAGTAATAAGCAGGGAATGATTTGTCAGGCAGAGCGAGAGTACCACATTTAACTTGGGCAATTATGCAGCAATGTGTTTTTCTTCTTGGGGCATGATCCTTCCTTGCTGCTAGTCACAGAGAGGTCAGAAGCTGTAAGAAGCCCATGGCAGGTGTGTTGTCTCCAGCACTGTACAGCAGGTGCTCTGTTGAACTTGGGTCTGCTGAGCAGTCTTTGATAAGAGACGTGTGCCCGTGATGATGCCTCTGCACAGTTGATAGCCTTTTGACATTTCACGTATCTTGTCACATATCTCATTTTATACCTTCCATTGTCTTTTGACACAACTGTGGGAGAGTGGTGTGAGGCCCATTTGATAGATGAAAACCTTAGCTCAGCCAGTTTGTGACAAAACTGATAACAAGAATCTGTCTCCTTGCTCAGATCCTGTGCTGTGTTCACTAGGCATTGACAGAGACCTTAACAATGGGATGGCTTATATACAGGAGAAGCGGCTTGGGTGCCCATGGTTGTTGAGAGCTTTTTATGCAGCTGACCAAGTGCATCCAGTCACATGTGGTATCATAGTCTTTGGCTTTGTGTGGGGGGGTTGTTGTTACAACAGAACCAAATCAGGAGCTTGTGTTACTCAGGCTGCCTTTGTTTTTAGCACCAAATCCCCCACGAGTTTGACTCTGCCAGTTCAGTCCTGACGGTCCTTGCTAGCACAGTGTCTGGCATAGGAGGTCCGTAGTAACTCTTGCTGAGACGGTGGAGCAGGAGCGTGTGGTGCAGGACGTCCCACTGGACCTCACGGGCCCAGGAAGCTGTGGTAGAGGAGCGCCGGACACCTGATAGGGGAACAGTCCTGTTTGCTGTCTCACAGTGAACAAACCAAAAGTGAAGAACACAGCCTGAGGAGTCTGTGGTGCGAGCCCAGGGGACCAAAGGTGGAACTGGTGGAAAACAGCAAAGCAGGGATGGTTCCTTGATGGAATGACTTGAAAGGCTTGGAGATTGATGACATATCACCATTTTGTTATCACATTCCTAGCCTAGTGACCTGTGGTTTAGGGGAAGACAGATTTTGCTTGTGTAGAAGTGCAGACTTGCAGTTCAGTGATGTGGAAGCAAGAGATTTACAAGTATCTGCCTCCCTGCTCATTGGATTATACACCCCCACGCCCACCCCCACGCCCACCCCCACCCTGGGATGATGAATCTGAAAACAGTGGTTTCAGCTGAATGATATCCTGCTTTAGTGGCTGGCAGGGTGATGGGGGGTGGTGTGAGATCTAAATGCTTCTCCCACCAATAGCTTGTAAACCTTGGCAGCTGGTTGAGTAATGATGTTGTATCTTGGTCCCCTGTATTTTGTGATGATTTTTTCCTAGTCACTCCGGAATGGTACAGTTTGCTATACTCTACATTAAAATTACATTTAACCCCAGAATTTACTAGCCCTGCTTGGTTGCAAAGTGGACAGAAGAGTTTACTTATTTTCCTTTAACTGCTTTTCCAAGGCTGCAAAGTGAAGCTGTAAGACATTTGAGGGTTCCCCTCCTGACCCCCCGTCTTCATTGCAGTTTCCTTGAGCAGTCTTCTGCTCTATTCACATTAAAGGACCTTTTTACCTCAGCGATAGTGAGAAGCCTGCACTACATTTCCTCACTATATAGATATGTCTATATATTGTGATCAGGTATTTGAAACCCACATGTTTTCCACAAGGTGAAATTATTATAATTTGTTCGAGCTTGATGCTGTATTAGAGGAAAATTTTTAATGGCTTTTTTTTTTTTTTTGAGATTTAAGGTAGCCAATATTTTCATAGGTTTAATTTTAATATACATAAAGAATCCAGTTTAGCTCTTCCTCAAACATTATTTTGGCTCCAGTCTGAAGAAGGGAAATCTTCATAACCACCTAGAAAACCATCCTTCTTTCAGAAGAGCTTACTTGTTGCCTCACACATGGACTGAAGAAGGTAGTACCCATCCTTTGAGGACCCTAGAGTTGGAATGTGAGATTTAGATAGACGTGTTATACCAAACTGGTACTGTACAGTGCCGCTCACAGGTTGCCCCTTCTCGCTCCTCTATTCCCGATGTGTGTGTCGGTGTTCTCCAAAGCTGGATCTCTTCCTGGCACCTAGAGTAGCATCTGGCCCAGTTTAGCACTAGGTACACGTCTGTGGAAGGAAGGAAGGATGTCCTGACCTCTGGCAATTTTCCCAAGGTGCTCAAAACTGATCTTCACTTTTGTGAAGCCGTGAGGGCCATAACAACTTTTAGTATGTTCAAAGTGTACCTTTAGTTACATATAATTTAAGGATTTCTGTAAAGATGTAAAACTTTCAGAATGTTCTTGGACAAGATTCCTAGAAAGTAGAATTAAATGTTTATAACATTCAGAAGAAGGTGAAGGTGTGGAAAGGTTGGGTTGGGTTCCCTAGGAAGAGGGCGGGGCAGAACCACCCCTTGACAACAGGCTTTTGGACTAGCGTTTATGAATTATTGATGCAGCACAATAATACCCTAACTTCATTTGTTCAGTAAATATTTCATCACTGTTGGTAAATAATCCCATAGCTCTGGCTTTTCAAATATATCTTGGTAGAGGTGTGGGAGCAGACACTAAATATTTATTGGGTTTATATCATGGAAAGGTCAGGAGCAGGAATATTTTAAGAGGACAGGCAGACAGTGGATCAAATGAAAGGAGGGAATTGCCCATTATTTAGAGAATGAGTAGCGGAAGGAAGCCCAGGTTACCACACACACGTTGCAATGGCTTCTTCAGGGGGAAAGTGTGATGAGAAATGAAGATTTGTGAAGGAAGTGTGAACACTGGGATATGTTTAGGGAACAAATAAGCAGCTCACTAGAAATTTAACTCAGGGCACCATGTGTGCATTGGGCAGCTTTTCTAATAAACCAAATAGTTCAGCAGATTGTTCAGAACGTTTCTTGCAGCTCCCATTCAAAGCTGGCCTTCGTTCACCAAAAGTCAGGAACGGCCCAGGGATTAATGAGATTTGATTTAGCTTCATTCAGCAGTACACTTTTGAACAGGCCTTCCATTCTTAAGAGTAATTTCCTATCAACCATATAAGACTTTAAATTTTAAACTTTTTTCTGTGTACTATACTAGTATTTTAGTCAAATTTCAAAAATTATTAACATATGAATAATTTTGTGTGACATAAGTGATTTTGTTTATAGTTTAACAGTCTGCCCCCTCCCCGCCCCGCGGAAAGGCTACTATCTAATCCAGAAAATTGAGTAGAGACTGCTTCCTTTTTTTTTTTTTTTTTTTTTTTTTTTTTTTTTTTTTTTTTACTCTTTCCTTTTAAAAACAAATCACTAATACTCATTTAGCGTATTATGTGCCAGGTGCAGTTCTAAGCAATTTACATGTATTTTCTAATGTTATCCTTATAATACCCTAAGACATAGCTGTTATTATTATACTCATTTTTAAAGATGACAACATTAAGTTCCAGAGAGGATAAGTAGCTGGATTCTAGTAATAGAGCTAGAATTTGAGTCCACATAGTCTGGCTCCAGAGTCCATGGCCCTTCATAATTACCTCATATACTATAATTACCTCTTAAGAAATGTTAATTTTCCATAAGCTTTTTATTAAGAATTTATGATTTGATCAACTTGAATTGATTTCAGAGTATCACTAAAATATGTGCTTTTTAAAAATTAAATAGGCATGCAGTTTTTTCTTTTATTCAGTTCTGATCCACATTGTTAAGGTCATATAGATTCTTATTGTATTATAGAACCTTATTGTATTATAGAACTTGACAGGTATCTGCTTGGTCTGCATTTTGAACAAAGTTTGAAAATCTAACTTTATTTTCATCTTTTTATACTGCTTGAATAAGTCTAGATTAAGATCTAATGATGAATGTTATTAAAATATATGTTAATATCTAGCATTCATATTCAGTACATACACCCCCTACACACACACACACACACACACACACACACAACCATCATCAAAACAGAATCCAGGGGTGCCCGGGTGGCTCTATGGGTTAAAGCTCTGCCTTTGGCTCAGGTCATGATCTCAGGGTCCTGGGATAGAGCCCTGCATTTGGACTCCCTGCTCAGCGGGGAGCCTGCTTCCCCCGCCCCCCGCCTGCCTCTCTGCCTACTTGTGATCTCTCTCTCTCTCTGTCAAATTAAATAAAGCAAAAAAACCAAACAAACAAAAAAACAGAATCCAACAATCTAACATTGATTGTTGTTGTAGGTATTTCATTTTGTTTTAAGGTAGTGACTTATTGTTATAGTTAATACATAGTCTGGACTTCCTTGGACCTGGATTTAAAATAAATGGAGTCCTCTAAACTGTGAGAATACTCAGGAGATTTTAATTTTTAATACATTCTGTTTCTCTGAATGTGCAATGAAAATGGGTATTTGTGATATCTCTTCCATTAGCAGTTGAGTAGTTAGAAGAGAGACTGGCTGTGTATGTTTCAAATATTATTTTAGCTTATTCAATACATATTTACTGCAGGCTTACTATATGACCAGCCCTGGGTCTGTAGCAGTTGGTGGGAAGGCAATTTGCACATCCTTCTTAGGAGTCTTCTACTAAAGAGAGGAAACCCTGTGCTCTCTCCTCTTTCTTGTGTGTCTGTAGTTCTTTACTTACACCTAGGTAGTAGTGATTACTATCATCTGCTCGATCTTGTCATCTCCTATGTATTGTGTCCCCATGATACATCCTTAGGAGTTTGCAAGTTTCCCAGAAATAAAAACTATGGTTTGCTAAGGTGTGGACCTTACTCATTCGGAGTTTGCAGCTGATGCTTGTGAATTGTTCAGATAAGGGATTAAAACATGGATGAGAAGATTGGAAGGTCTGCTCTATGACTGCAGGGATGCCTTTGCCTGTTTTTTTCACTCCTGTGGGCCCAGGGTCTAGTACGTCACATGGAATGCGGTAGGCACTTTGTCAACTTCAAGCTGAATGAATTCACATCAACTGAGATTTAGATTTGGGTGGAGTTTGCACAGGGACAGTAGTTGAAGGCATTTATTTATTAATTTAACCAGTAGTTCTCTTAGATCTCCATATGCTATGGACTGTGTTAGGCGCTAGAGATAAGATCTTAGTCAAAACGGATTCTGTCTGTAAAGGAAAGCCAGATTTCCCATGAGAATTTTGGAGGAATGGCCATAGTTAGGGGAGGTAGATTAAGCAAGAGGATCTTTCTGTTATTTCATTCCATTGTCTGCAGGTTGAAACTCTGGAACTCGAAGGGGGTTGGGGTCACATGAACCAAGAGAAGAATGTCTTTGCAAGCTAGAGAGGGTGAGTGGTGTCAGGCACTGCCTGAGGTTGGAACGGATGTGGAGCGGAGGAAGTTCGTGACCTTTAATGAGAGAGAAGTCTGGTCCTAGAAGGAGAGTGTAGATAAGCCAGCATCTTCATTCACATGTATTGCTAGTATACTGTTACAGAGTTTCATTGAAAAGCTTTTACAGTTCAGATACTTGAAAAAAAAATTTAAGTGAAATTACTGCAGTTGAAAGACTTCAGAGATGCCGAAGGGAAATAACACAGTTCAGTAGGTTTTGAACCGCCTTTTGTGGGGAAGGGGACAATAGTGGTAGAAATCACACTGGCCGGAGTCCTGGCTTTACAGCCTGCTGGTTTAGTGTGGTGAGCACCTTTGACCTTTCTGTGCCTCAGTTTTCTCATCTATAAAATGGGATGACTGTAGTTCCTACTCTGTAGGCTTAAATGAGAAAATACCTTTCTCATAGGCTTAAGAAAGAATAAGTACATGGATTATGCTCCCTATTCTGTCTGGCCACATGTTCATAAAGTTGTTACTGTTGTTCTGAATCCTATTCCTGTTCTTGCCAAAGTGTTCTCTACCTTACCTGCCTCCCTTTCCCAGAACAGCTGGAACTGGGGGCAGGGGGCAATTGGAGGAGAACGAATTCTCTTGCGGACAAATGTGCCCTTTCCGTGGTTCTTCTGTTGGAACAACTGCAGGGCTTCTATTTTATTGATTTGCTTCCGGATCTGTTACTTGGCACGCTTTACTAACGGAAGTTGTTGTTGTCGTTTTAGCTACACGAGAGTGGGTATGATGCGGGCAAAGCCCTGCAGCGCCTGGTGAAGAAGCCTGTGCCCAAGCTGATCGAAAAGTGCTGGACGGAGGATGAAGTGGTGAGTGCGGACGGGGTGGTCTTGTGGCTGGTGTCACCGGGCTGTTGGCTTCTCAAGTGTGCCCTCCCTGCGCCTCTGGGGACTGTCTGTGGTAGCCGTTAGCCAAAGGAAAGAGCCTGCAAGCGTCATAATTGAACAGAGAGACTTGATCTTAGCTTAGTGGGAAGGGTTTTCTCTCTTTCATGGAAAGAGAAGAGCTCGGGAGTGTCGGCTGGCTGGTTGTGGCCAGCTAGTTCTTGATCCCTCCCCATTTTAAAACCCAGCATTTTTAAACCAGTTGATACATATCCTAAGTGGAGCCAGTGATTTGCAGGAAGCATAGACCTGATTATGTAAATACAGTGGCTCTTACATATTCATCCTGTCATTATGGCCCATCAGAGAAGGTGGGGAGATAAAATAGGTGCCCACAAATACAGATTTGAATGCCCATGGATTCCTGTTCCAGCAGACCGAGTTCTCATGAAGCTACATCCCCATCTTGTGACTTCTGAAAGGTATTGCCGTAAAAGACTTAGACATTACTTGTGCTTTTGCTACTTCAGTCTTGTGTCTGAGTGGTTCTGGTTGATGTTTGCCCTTTAGGTTGAAAGAAATTAAGATGAAGGCTGGCACTGATAGACATATCAATTGTAAGCTTGTTGCTGATACTTTAAAATATGCTAAGAACAAATGTTGAACAACTTTTTTGTGCTTTCCTAATCTTGCTCTTTTCGTTTTTATTTATTAAGTACTTACTGTGTGCCAGGTGCTGTGTTAGGACCATATCAAGAACAAAAGTTCCCTCAGGGGCAACTGGGTGCCTCAGTGGGTTAAGCCTCTGCCTTTGGCTCGGGTCATGGTCTCGGGGTCCTAGGATTGAACTCTGCATCGGGCTCTCTGCTCAGCGGGGAGCCTGCTCCCCCTGCCCCCACCTGCCTCTCTGCCTACTTGTGATCTCTGTCAAATAAATAAATAAAAGCTTTCCAAAAAAAAAAGGTTCCTCCTCATGAGGCTTATGTTTTAAGAGGAGAGACCATCTATAAATCAGTATATGTCAAGTGGTAGCACACCTGTGTGCTGAGGAGAATAGAGGAGGTGAGGAGGAGGGAGAACAAACTGGGGGAGTGGGGAGGTGCTGTCTTCAGTAAGAGGCAGAGGAAGGGCCCTGGTAAGAACCATTTGAGCAGAGACCTTAGTGCAAAGATAAGCCTTTTGGATCATGCCAGGGGAAGAGAAGTCTGGGCCCTGGCATGGTCAAGAAGTAGGCAGGAATGTGTCTGGAGGGGGAAGGGGTGGGGGACAGCAGGCGGTGGATCATGTGTGACCCGTGGACAGATGGTCAGCGCCTTGCTCTTTAGTCTGCATGGGCAGATTCTGAGCAGAGGGGTGACTTGATCTGCTGGTGGGGTGCACTCTGGCCCGAGTCATAAGTGGGCTTCCGGGGCAATTGCGAGCTTCCAGGCCCGAGACCAATGACCGAAGAGCACGGCCTCAGTGTTGGGGAGAAATGGTGAGATCCTGGGTGTGAGCTGGAGCAGGAGCAGGAGCCGAGAGGATATGTTTGAGAAAAGGTCGTGGGGAGGGGGTGGCCAGTGGAAGCAGGGAAGTGGACTAGGAGCCGCAGAGAGGGACCAAAGCAGCCCTGAAGGTTTGGTTAGAGAGCTTTGTCAGGAGTCCATTAACGCTTGCGGCTGACCAGATGCATGAGGAAGTTGGTGCTGCTGTTTGGAAATTAAATATTTAAATGCTTTACATGATCAGTCAAGAGTTGGGAACTTCTTAAACGTTTGTTATTCAAATAGTGGCAGAGTGAAAATGTGAGATTTGTTTTGTCAAGTCAGATGTCATTTTTCACTGTGGACCCATTTTTGTGAGAAGGAGAGAATTTTGACTGATAAAAATTTAAGATTCTCAAACAGCCTTTTTGCAAGAAAGAGGAGGTGGAGAGGATGGAAGGAGCGTGTGGAAGGCCGTCACCGCGGGCCCCGTGTGCCTGTGCTAGGAGCCCCTCTCGGCCCTCCCTCACCTTCACCTTAAGGCTTCTCGGCAGCCAGGAGCTCCCGGTGCTCTCTCCGTGGCCCGTCCTTTCTGGGGTTTAAGGACTCCCACTTAAAGGAAAGTCGCCTTCCTGTTCCTGCAGCGCTTGCCTCTCTTGGGCATGGTGTGGCCTGTATCCCTGCTGCTGCTGTGGCTTGGGGACTTGAGGCAGCCCGTGGGACAGAAAGGGGAGTCTTAGACATCAGAGAAGGCCTGACTTTCTTTTGGAAAGTGAAATGCAACTCCAGATTGCTGCACACTCCGAGCACGTGGTAATGATCCCTAACTGCATGAATCCTTGTCTTTCCGGTGCATTTTTGTCATGGTTGCTTTTTGTTTTGGTTGGAGTTTTGAGAAATGTGCTGGCACTCATCCAGTTCTTGCAGAACCTAGGGATCAGATGCTTCCCTTATTTGTAGGAAGGTCAGCTTCACTTTCTAAAACCTGAAAAGCAAATGAGCAAGAGGGCTTGAGTAAGTGATAGGCTGAAAGCAGCTTCTTATGAATGTCTTCAAGTCAAATCTTTGACCAGCTTATGTGGCAGCCAGGCACAGGCACTTGTGGATCTCTGCCTTGGCCTGGTTTGGCTGTGAGAACATAACCTGCTGTGTGCATCATCTCACCCCAGGAATCACAGGAATAAGCAAAGCAAGTGTGTCCCAGCGAAAGTAAGGACATGGGCCTACCTCCTGTTCTGTACCCTCCCCCACCCCCAGAATAGCATTTTAGTTATTTTTAAGCGTCATTGCCTCCAGGATACGGGTTTGATCAAACTGCAGCAGCGTCGATGAGGCCGTCATCACACCGTCTTCTGAGCTGCTTCTGCTGCTCGCCTGTGTGTGTGGGCAGCTCGCCCTTGCTTTCTCCTGCTGCCGTCGCCAGCTCTGTTCCTCGCAGCTTTGCTTCCACGTTGATTGCCCTCCTCACTGGTGAACTTGCTAAGAGTGAGGCCTTCACTGATGGTGAGACCAGTGCCTGGTAGAGAAGCATGTTTTTGTCCAAGAGGGACTTGAAGAATATTGACAGGTCTTTATTTAAGATGAGTGTTTTTTGGGGCGCCTAGGTGGCTCAGTGGGTTGGGCCACTGCCTTCGGCTCGGGTCATGATCCCAGGATCCTGGGATCGAGTCCCGCATTGGGCTCTCTGCTCAGCAAGGAGCCTGCTTCCTCCTCTCTCTGCCTGCCTCTCTGCCTACTTGTGATCTCTGTCAAATAAATAAATAAATTCTTTAAAAAAAAAAAAAAAAAAAGATGAGTGTTTTTAAATATTCTTTACCATAATTAAGATTGTCCTCAATCTAACATTTTAAAACTTGTAATAGTTAATAATTATCCATCAGAGAAAAACTTTTATGTACACCCAAAGCTGACCTTAGAAGTTTTACTTTTGGAAAAAAAAATTCCCGTATTATTAATGATAACACCACCCAACATCTTCATCCTAGGTCTTTCAGATAATCACCAAATTCTTGAGATTTTAGGCCTCAGTGGGAGGCCTTTCATTTTACATTTTCTCTCAGTGATTCCTTTGATGGCTTGTGTGTGTGTAGGTACAATATTTCTCACCAAAGTTTCTTTGGGGCTGAGATACTTTAAGTCTTGTGGAATGGATGCCAGGTTTGTGGCACTTTCCGTCGAATTCTAGGCCTGATACTGACAACTGCACTCTGCTTTAGTGCAGTGACTGAGAAACAGGTTGGTAGTGGGCTCGAGGCGGGCTCGAGGCGGTCTCTCAGGCTGAATAAACTGGGTCAGATCAGAGAGGCAGTTTCGAAGAAATGCTGGGTCAGTTGGATGGAGCTGAAGTAAACAGCCGGCGCCTGTCTTCGGGGGTCGTACGGTTAACTGGTCTCACTTACATTATGCGGAAAATAGTATTCCATTTCAGGAAGCCATTTAAATCAGTAAAACTTATGAAGAGAAAGAGGAGAAAAATACTGATCAGAACACTAAAAAAAAGAAACTCTAGATTATTAGGTTTTTAATTAAACATGGAGAACACATTTAAATATAACACAAAGGCCCCAGGCTGAACTGCACCTAATCGAAACAGATTAAGTCACCCTTCCATGCTCGGGTAGTTATTAATTCTGCTTATTTATGCATGCAAGCTGAAGGTAGCATTTGCTGCCGCTGTGCTGGTGCTTATTGCGCTGGGATTCCATTGCTGCTTGACGCTGTGCGCTTAATTAGCATTCAGCTGTTGATTATGGAAATACTGGGGACGCTAATTGAATTCTTCTTAAAATTCAGGGCCTGCATTTTCCTTGTGGAGTTTGGCCCGACTTGCAAGGTTGTAAGAGTGGGTGCTCTGCTGAGCCATGTAGGCACTTCACCCTTTGCTTCCCAGCCACTTGGCTGTGTTTGTTTTGGAAATTATTTTCATGTTGAAGCAGCTTTCAGCAAAATTCCAGGTGTTCCAGAAGGTAAAGGTTTTGTTGCTCACGATGTTCCCACAGAGCGTTCATTCCATGTCACTGTGGGTAACTATAACTTTTATCTGGAAGTGTGTTTTCCCTTAAAATATTTTATGCCAGTTTTGGTGTATTATATTGAGTGAACAATGTAGACACAAATAATCTGAAATGTTTATGCATAGGCAGTTAATCTGTCGTGCGGTGATAGACTTACAATGGCCGTGTACATGGATTTACAAATCATAAATTTTAAAACCTCTAAACTTTCCTTCAGTTTAAAGCTCAGCATTATCATAAATATAAATGAAAATCCTTCTTTCAAAATTGACAAGGCGCGACAGACTAATTTTCTGAGTATTTGTAAACCAATGAACCCGTGTGGCTGTTCGAGGAATTGCGTCCACAGGACACACCAGCTGTCTGCGTGGTGTCTCCCCCAGCAGCGTCTTCAGAGGCCTTTGTTAGACCCTTTTTGGAATGTCTGCTCGAGAAAACATTGTTTTCATTGTTCACTCTTTTTAGGCCGGGCATCTGGATGTGCCAGAAGACAGAGCCGCTTAGTGGGGCAAAAATACAATGAATTTTATTTACTGTTTGTGTGGCAGCTGTAGAAAATGGAATCCACAGCAAAACCAAAGGTCCTATAGCAGTGGGAGGTGGAGGTGAGAGCAGAGATGGAGACAGTGGCGAGGGGAAAGAGAAGCATCTGCCCTCAGCCTGCAGTTACAATCCTGTGAGTTTTAAGGTGTCAGTAATTTTGGTGTTTAGTTTTAAATTGTATATTTTCGATATAGGGGAAGGTTTAATTGCATGATGCTGATTTTTCGGAATGGTCGGATTTCCAGAGTTACTGAGTATTCTATATAGTCATTCCAAAAGGTGGGTGATAGGAAATCCTGTAGGTCATCCGATATGAACCCATTCATTTTTTTCTTCGTTTGTAAATTTTATGTGAATTTTAATTCTGTTGTTAGAATATCATGAAAACATTAAAGGGGATTGAAACCTCACTCCCATCTCACGTTCCTAGTTTCATGCTCTCCTTGTGTCTTTGTTCATGTACGTAGATTGGTTCGTGTGTTTGTAAACTTACATAAATGGAATCATTATATTGAAATTCTCACTTTCACAAGAAGTCTTAATCTGAGAATATTTGTAGTTCACCTGGAACCCAAAATAGGGATATACTGTATTTAGTGCAACACATAATAGGCAATAGTAAATTTTAAATAGAATTGATGTGGCTTTTTCTCTCAATTTACTACCCTTCCTCTAATTTTAAGTTAATTGGTGCTGCCTCTTGTGAATCACTTAATTCTGAAATATGAGAGTAGGAAAGATAAGAGAAGCATGAAATGTTGGCATATTATTTATATATAAGTAATACACATATTATTCACTCATGTTATGTGTTCTTATGGTCCATGGCAAAAAACAGTCCTTAGTATTAAGAGAGGGAAAGGTAGGGGGTTCCCAGCTGGCTCAGTTGGAAGAACAAGCAAACTGACTCTTGATCTTGGGGTTGTAAATTTCAGTCCCACATTGGGTATAAGACATTTACTTTAAAAAATAAAATCTGTAAGAGTAAATAAATAAATAAATAAATAAGGAAAAATGTAGATGCAGGTAAATTTGTGTAATGCTTTAAGTATTAATGAAATTCAACTCTTTTTCCCATGATTGATGCCCATCAGCCTTTGTATCAAACCCTTTTTTTAAACAAGTCAATAGTGTGAATAGAATGGAGTTTATTGTCAAGTCCATTTGACAATGTGACAGTGAATTAAAAATCAATTATATGTTCAGAAGGTTGGTGTCAGGCAATCAATTTTGTCAGTTTGCAGAGATGTTCTACTGCATAACAACCTGTAAAGAGAAATGAGTTTTAAAATCCTTCAGTAAATGAGATGGGCCACGCACTAGAAGGAGAGAGATATTTCAAAAATTTATTTCAGTATTTCATGTCAATAGAAGTTGCCTCTGGATCAAATCTACAAATTCAGCAGTGACCTTGCCTTTCACATACATGGCTTTATTGCTTTCTAGGCTTCCTCTGTAAACTATGGTCAAAGAAGGTGGTATGCCTGTTTTTCTCAACAAGGTCATTCTTTTTCGCATTTTCTTTAACCCATATGTTTCTCAAGTTCCTTATCCTGTAACCCTGATATTAGGTATTTTTGTTGAAAGCCAGCAGTAAGTTATGCTGTTCTTTGGGCTCCATGTGTCCGTGAATGTTTGTGCACCTGTCCATGTTCAGGCCTTGGGGTGATGCAGAACAGCACAGAGACTTGGAAAGTAACTCCACACTGAGTAGAGGCATTCTCTAAATTATTCTTTGCCACTTAGGATAATCTTTTAAAATCAAAGAGCAATTTTTATGGGACATTTTTCATTTTTTGCTTGAGTAGGGGAGCATTGGGGAGAATCTTCAGCTTGAAAGATTAATAAACACTACAGCGGTGGGTTATTGAAACCATGTTTTCCATCTCATTTTCAAGGGCGTGTAAAACAAATGGAGATAGCATACACTTTCAGCTGCCCTCCATCATCTCTGCGTTTAAAAAATGAGAACAAGACACAAGGGAACTTGAGAGATTGCATTTGTTCTCCCATAGACAAAGTGGTTATTTTTTAAATGAAGAGGATTGAAAACCCTCTCCTTCTGCAGTTTCTTAGCAACAGAGCTGGAGTCCATTTTAATGTGTATGCATGGAACATTCTATGTATGATGACATTGGAGCCATACATTT
Organism: Mustela nivalis; assembly: GCF_964662115.1. NCBI lineage: Eukaryota > Metazoa > Chordata > Mammalia > Carnivora > Mustelidae > Mustela > Mustela nivalis. Next base: position 5,270,445 of record NC_139029.1, on the reverse strand, counting down.
CCACAGGAGAAACATACTGTATCAGCCTGGTAACTGGAATTCGTTGTGGGGGAAGGAAATGGGTTAAAAAAAAAAAAAAAAAAAAAAAAAGGAACCCTACAATGAAAGGAAATAACTCATTTTAGACTGTCTCCTCTTCCCTGACATACTTGTATCTCAAACCTAGAGTCTCTCTTAAATAGAAGTAATAATGGCCTTAGTAGCCCCCTAATTGCCCCCTTCACGGGAATGCCAGCACATTTTTTTAAATATTTCCTACTGTGTTTTGTTATCCATCTTCCCCACCACCCTGCATGCTGTTAAGTGACACTTTCGACTGACGTTTCAGAACTCACTTTAAGACGTTTTTCCAAAGTATTTCATATGGGTGAATTCCAGTTTATTTTCCACATGTATAAGGCGAAGTGCTGCAGTGTTGGGAAGCAGAGTATGTTTAGTGGTCACCAAGGGGGAAAAGTCTCTGCATTTGGCCTCACCCGTTGAGAGTTCAGACCCACGTGTGTCTGTCCGGCCCTGTAGTTCTTGAATTTGTTGTTGGGACTTGCGCATGGCAAGCCTGTTCATCCACCTGTGTGAACACGACTATAGGATGACCCTTCATGTTGTTTACCAGGTTACTTATTTCTGATTTCAGATAACTGGTGGAAATTTGTCCATCCAGTCATTCCACAGATGTTTCTATAGCACCAGCACAGCACTCTGCCAGGTACCATTTTATGCACTGGTGATCCAGCACTGAACAAAACAGGCAGAGCTGTGCTCACGGAGCTGGTGTTGTAGTGGGAAAGCTAGATCCAAGCCAGAACGCCAAGTACCACGCACAGTGGGCTAGCTACACCCCAGAGCGTGTGGGGGGTCTGCCGCACTGGGTCGTGATGGCGAGTTCATCTGGGGGTTTCCACGTTAGACTAGGAAATCTCAACATCAGGGCCTATAGTTTAATTCTTCTTTTATCTCCAGAACATAGCCCAGGGCCAGGAGCGTGGTGGATAATCAGAAAAGACTGTTTCGACTGGGTTGGAAAGGAGAGAAACTAGTAGAGGTTGTTTCCTCCCCCAAGTCCTCACATCACCTTCACAGAGTTGGCCCCTTCGGCTGGGCTGAGCTCAGATGTTGCTGCTTCGGGGCTTCTCCTCCCACCTGCTCGGGGCCAGCGCTCACTCCGGCTCCCCCCAAATTGACTGGACACTGCCCCATTCTCCCCTTGGAAGCAGCGGTCAACCCCTCCCAGTTGTCTGTGGTTTTATTTTCTAGGCTCCAGTAGAAAAAAGCTCGTTCTTTGGACACCATCACTTGTTGATGTGTGTGGTTGCCGTGTTTTGTTGTGGGAGAGTGAGGGCAAAGAGAACGAGAAGGAAGAAGCCTCAGTAGGTGGCCTGGTGTCAGTCTAACCCGCCTTTCCTCCCGACCCTTTATGCATTTGAAAAGCAAAACCCTCTATTTGCAAATCTCTTTCTTAAGGCTCTCCGCTTGTTTGGGCCATCTGTTTTGTGACTGTGGTATGTGGGTGATAGACCCTTCCTCTCAGGTTTCCTCCAAACCTCTGGGGTGCTTCACCTATTTGGTCACTTTTGGGATATTTTCTTCCATTTTAAAGGGCTTGATCCCATGTAGTTAATCCCAGCAACAGGACACAGAAGAACTACCAAATAAATACACCGAAGAACTAAGGAAGGAGCAAAGCAAAGTTGCAAATAAAACAAGAACCAAGCAGGGAGCCTGAGTGGCTGAGTTGGGTAAGCATCCAACGTTCAATTTCGACTCAGGTTGTGATCTCAGAGTGATGGGATCAAGCCCCACATCTGGCTCTGCGCTCAGCAGAGTCTGCTTGTCCCTCTCCATCTGCTTCTCCCCTCACTTGTGCTCTCTCTCTCCCTCAAATAAATAAAGTCTTACCAAAAAAAGAGCTAAACAGTAAGAGAGTGAAGCGGGGTGGCTGATAGTACACCATGTGCCCTTGAAGGCTACAAAGTCTGCCGACACTATATTTCATATTTAAAGTGTATGTCTAGAGCCTGTTTTGTTTTTTTAAGTTTAAAAAAAACTTTAAAAACTGTTTTTCTGGATCATTTTATTTAGTGTTCAGAAATTATGAGCCAGAGAACACTAGAAGGATCTCTGTCCTGGACATAGGAATGTGTCTGGGCCACGCTGAATGTTTGTAGCTTTGTGGCCGCTGCCCGGTGTCCTGCGCGCCTCTACCATCCAAGGGCATGAAGCGTGCTACTGAAGTGCTGGGGGAGTGAAAGAGGGTGAATCACACCCTCCTCTCTCCGCTCTGGAAGACTTGCTTGGGTGGGGTGGAGTACAGAGAGAATGCGGCCCGAGAACTTGCAGGGCTGGGACAGCGGTCCTCGGGCTGGTAGCCACCTTCGGGACCTCGCGGAAGGAGAAGGCATGGGGAAAGGACAAACTTTGCCATGGCCGGCAGGTGCCAGAAACCTGGGTCTGAAGCCAGTCCCTGTCTACGGCCACCCCTCCCTTTCACTGCCCCGGTAGAAAACTGCGCTGAGGTCTTATCTACAGCTGATGAAGTCCTCTCTGGTTAAGAAAAATGAAAGCATGTATGCCCACACACTTACGTGCCTTAGTGCTAACTAAAGGTTCTTGGTTTCCCCTTACAGCTTGTTGGTCAGTTTTGATCATTTATTTTTCTAATCTTTTTCTAGTTTTTCTAATCTTTCCTCTCAGATTAATAAAATAAAACCTCTGGAGTGCAGAGACTCATGTTAACAAGTGTTTCAGGCTATCCCAGAGCCAGAGGGAAGGACAGTCCATCACCAGCAGCTCTGCTCCGCATTACTTCTGTCCCTTTTCTCCTCTCCGGAGCCCCGCTGCTTCTCTGGGAGCCGCTGCTCCTGAAGCCTGGGCAGGTGTTAACCTCTTTACTAATAAGCCACTCTCCAAACAGGCACGTTCAGCCTAAATTAGTCATTTTCCTTTTCCATCTAGGGCCTCTGATTAATTAGAGTAACATAACTAGCTAAGCTGGCTTGGCTATCCATTTTTGAAAAAGAAGTTTTAGAGAATGAATTTTAACGAGGTGTTATTAAGTGTAGATTTGGGGAGCCAGTTAACCTGGACCCAAAACCTATCCAAAATTAATCTAAAAATAAAGTAGCTTTGCTTGCAGAAGGCCCTGGGCTCTTGGTATGTGATTCCCAGCAAAACACCCCTTGGGACTCTCAATTTTATCAAAGCTGTTCCAGATTCCCAAAGCAGCTGAAAGTTGGGACGGACTCTGAATATTTGGGAATCTCCCTCTCAGTCCAGCCCATGAAAATGAGATTCTCTGATCCTTTAGCAGAAACGAAAGTTAGGAAATTATTTTCTGATTATCCTTTGAGATGGCCCAACTTCTTTGTCTTCTTTCCAGGTTTTGGACCCCAGAACCCCCTCCCTAGAACTGTCTGACTTTATACTCTGCTCACATTCTCACTCCACCCTCCAACTAGGCTCACTCTCTCTTGTGAGCCAGCGCTTTCTCTCAGACCCATGTCAGACATCCCAGAGATTCACTTGGACTGCCTTGCTTTTCAGGCAAACTGTCGGATGGGTCCTTCAGTTGCTTGCACGTTTAGAGGAGTCAGTAAGCACCATACCATGTTATCCTCCACTGATTTGAAATAATCTCAGACACTGCAGAATCCCATTGCTAGGAAGATATGCGTGTGTAAGGGAAGCACTCTCTTTCAGAGGAGTGTCTTGACAAAAGGAGTGATGAATTTTTGTAGCTCCAAACCAGACATTATTTTCTGTTTCTGGATAACTAACTTTAGATTTTCCTTAAAAAATTTATTGTATGGTGGGAAGTGGATCCCCCCCCCCCCCCCACTTTCTGTTGAACTTAAGTCCACTGCCTTTCCATACCTGTTCTGTGCAAGGTTCTGCTGGATTCTTATGGAGCCCCTTTATCCGTTGGTTACTGTCGTAGTTCATCCTCTACAGCCTTCTCTCCCTACTATTGTTAGTTAAGCTTCGTATTTTAGAAACGAGGTTAAAAAATAATATTAGTTCCTCATTCAAAAGGAAGGGAGCTTATTGCTGACTTGAGACAAAGAAACTACATTTGTTCTTTAACCACTAAGATTTCTGTAGGCGTCCCCCCTGACCTTGCTGGTTGCCTGGCAGAGTGGTTTCCTTGACTTATTTTGACAGTGGGTGTCCGTGAGCACTCTAGTTGGATGTTGTTGCCACAGGCTAGAGAGGAGATGGCAGCCACACTACTGGAAACTTTTGGAGTGCCTCTTTGACTCCTGATGTTCTGGGGTCCACAGGGGATGCAAGGCTGAACATGTTGCTTTTTGCTATTGAACAGGGAGATGAGGAAGGGCTCCAAGGAAGAGGTGTTATTTGAGAGGAGCCCTGAAGGATGGGTAGGATTTTGCCAGGCACATTGGATCAAGGTGGAAAAACAAAGGCATTAAAGAATGTGGGTGGTTTAATAGCCGGTCAGCCCGTTTGAGTGAAGTACAGATGGAGGGATACCTGAGATGGCTGATGGATTCAAAACCACCTACTCTGTATGGGAAGAGAAGTTTGATTTTATAGAAAATAAAGAATAATAACACATTTCAGAATATGGGGAATGATAGGACCGGGGCCATCATTGAAGGCCAATCTGGCAGTAAGGTGGGGGGTAAAGTGAGTAGAGAAGGAAATCAGTGGTTTTGAGACCTGACTACGCGTTAGAATGACCTGGAAAACTTTAAAATGTCCCTGTGTCCAGACTGCACGCCAGACCCGTTGGGTCAGAATCTCTGGGGTGGGACCCAGGCATCCATGCTCCAGGCTAAGGACTGGTTCTCGTGAGAGATGTTAAACTTAGAGCATCTCTTTAAGTTTATAGCAGCGATTCTCAACCTTGGTTGCACACTGGATCACACAGGGAATTTTGGTATGCGTGTGCACATGCACGTGCGCACGCACACACACACACACACACACACACACACACACTCCAGAGATCCATCCTGAGATTCTTTTTGAGCCATACAGAGGGATAAGAGGCTCTTGGAGGAATTCTTAAGTTGAGAGGCATAGGGATGGACAAAGTGACAAAGAAAAGGCGAGAGAAAGGGTTGGACTCCCTGTTTTTTATTTGTTAAACATTATATTTAACTCAATAAAATATGAGGAGTAACTACATTTTTTTTTTAATGTCTTTGACATAACTCAGTTGAAAGATTGGGGAAGGAAACTGGTCCGAGGTCAGGATGCTGAGTGACGCTGTTGAAATGATTGGTAGTGAGGCCCAGGCTACACTGAACTTGGGGAACCAGGCAGAGGTGGTAGAAGAGTCAAAAAGGGCTATGGGGCTCAGTCAAGAAGAAGAAGTTTGTGGGATTAATGGTGGTGATACAGTAATAAATAAAAAAATTCCTAGTTTTGTATCTTAAATGTTTTCAGGGATGCGCAGACATAAGGGATGGCTACCAGTGGGTGGCTGGGTTTGGGCTAATGCACACTGAGGACTGTGGATGCAAACCGTAAGAAGGGTTCTGGGCAAGATTTTTCATGTTCCTGAGAGTACTATTGAAAGACAGGATGGGGGCGCCTGGGTGGCTCAGTCGGTTAAGTGTCTGCCTTGGGCTCAGGTCATGATGCTGGGTTCTTGGGATCGAGCCCCACATTGGGGGGGGCGTCCCTACTCAGCAGGGAGCCTGCTTCTCCCTCGCCCTCTGCCCCTCCCCCTCCTCTCTCTCTCTCTCCCTCTCTCTCAAATACATAAATAAAATCTTTTTTTAAAAAAGATACGATAGAGAAAGGGACTTTTAACTAGGCATAGGATCACTGAATAAGGGTGAGGGAGACTGGATTGTTTGGTTGATTCTGTGATGAGGAAAAGCGGCTGGAGGTGGTAGATGATGTGGCCCATGATGTGGCCCGACAGGATTGTCCCCATTGGAATCAGAGAATGCGCATGGAACTAAACCTCTGGCTGTTGTTGGAGGGGTTTTGAGGGATGTTGCAGTGGTCACCTGTGAGGATGCTGAGGGGGTAGGGAGGGCTCTGGGGCATGCAGACTGGGGAACAGAGAGGGGGAGGGAGTGGGGGAGAAGACAGTAGGTCCCTAGAGGACGTGGTATGCTGGGCCATTGGGGGCTTGCTAAGGTGAGATGTCCCTAGCCAGAAGTAGACATTGGGATGGGAGTAATAGGAAGGTGTGGGAAGGAAATTTGTGGTTAATTTGTGGTTACTGATGACCATTTTTGGTCCCGTGGCAGGGCAGACTGCGCCCCCTCCGTGCTGCTCTGTTCCGTGATGGGCTTCTTGAGGGCCGACCCACCTCTCAGCGTGTCCAGTCACTAGATGCTGAGTTGAGTTGAATTGGATTCACATATAGAGATTGTCGACAGAGGCGAGTGGTGAGGAGGGAGGATTTGGGGACTGGAACAATAATCAGAATTTAAGACGTTGGCTGGGAATGTTGGCTCCCAGAATGTATCGTGCTATTTGTTTCCTCGGTCGTTCCACAAGTTTTGGGCATTTAACTGTGTACTAGATGCTCAGCCTTGGAGAGGAAAATAACGTTGGACATACTGTTCTCGTGGAGCTTGTGTTGTGGTGGGAGGCACAGGCAAATGCATGTAGGTGAGTAGATGCTCTGGAGAGGCCAAATCTGTTGCACTCAAGGAGACTGAGTAAGGCAGGGGCTGGGCACGGCCGAGCCGCGGCCTCCTGGGCAGTGGCAGCTTCTCCTCCCGGATAATTGAAGCCAGTTACTCAAGAGTGATATGTGTTTTTCTGATAATTCAAATTACTTAGCTCCTATCTGGTGATTTTTGGGGTCATGTCTCAGTTGCCCATAAACAGTTCCTTCTCAGGAGCAGATCGATAAATGCCTTCAGGACTCGGGAACTTTTGGGAGCTTAGAACCAACTGAATTGGACTGAAAGGACAGGTGGGAACTTGGCTGTGGGAGTAAAATCATGTCGCTAATTAGACATCTGTTCATTTCTCATGCATAGATGTGCATTTCCAGTATGGGGGACACAATTATAGAATGTTTCTGAATGTCAAAAAGATTCTATAAACCTTCTTCATGACCTTTTAGATCGGGGGGGGGGGGCAGATTAGAAGAGAAGGATCTGGTTCTTGTAAAATGTTTGCTGATAATCTTAAAGCAGCTTTGGGTGCATATTGTGTGTGGTGAGGAGAGAGAGCCCGGAGGAACTGTGGTAAACCCAGAAGGGAGGGTCTGTCTAGCCCCTGGAGTCCCCTGTAGATGTCACTACGGTTTTGTTTCCTTCAGTGCTTCTTGGTATGCTGTGTTTCATCAAAAAAGCCGGAGAGCCTCAAGCCAAAGAAAAGGGAGGGGGGGTGAGGGGGGCATGAAGGAACTTGATGAGTAGATGATTCATTTCCTCATTGTAAAGAACATTTCTTTCATCCTTTATTATTGCCGCAAGAATTCTTTCACTGTTAACCATCCTAGACTGTTTTGAGAAGGTCCCATCAACCCTGGCGGCCTGTGCTCAAGGCCATCTGAATCTTCTACCTGCTCGGGGAGAGCCGTGAGGGCTCCTTTCAGGTCAGCAGGGGGAGAGAGACTTAGGTCTCCTCTGAATGTTTGCTGCTGTTGTGCCTGTTACTTTTCAGTTCGTGATTTGCTCAAAAACAAGAAACTCTAGCCTCTTCTTTGTTTTCTTTCTACCTCTCCCTTCACTTCTACTTTTCTCAGATGACTCCTTATCTCTTTATAGACAACCACCTACTGGTAATGCAGTTAAAGTTTGGTGGTAGAAAACAGAGGTGTTGATAAACCTGTTTCTGGTTGAATCGGTGCTTTAGACCAGCTTCTGTACCTGGGCAAGCCTCTGATCCTCTCTCTAAGAAATGGGCGTATTAATTAAATAATTAGGTCTTTACTGGCCTTCAAAGGTTCAGGTACTGGTAATAAGAATTGCCTTTGAAGAAATATTTATCAAATGCTGACTTATATATGCAAAGGTCTCTGACAGGTACACCCAGACAGGACCACCCAACCTCAAGGAGAAAGACCCTGTTGGCAGTGATGGACTTAGGTGCCCAGAACCTAGTGCTGGGCAGGATGTGGGAAGTGGGATGCCCAGAGAAGGACGACAAAACATAGGTACGAGATAGTATAGAAACTTGTTCAGCGGGGCGCCTGGGTGGCTCAGTGGGCTAAACTGCTGCCTTCGGCTCAGGTCATGATCTCAGGGTCCTGGGATCGAGTCCCGCATTGGGCTCTCTGCTCAGCGGGGAGCCGGCTTCCCTCTCTCTCTCTGCCTGCCTCTCCGTCTACTTGTGATTTCTCTCTGTCAAATAAATAAAATCTTTAAAAAAAAAAAAAAAAAAAAAAAAAAGAAACTTGTTCAGGGTTATACCAGCAGTGAGTAAATCCAAGTCACCAGTCCAAGAGAAGCTCCGTACTGACATTGCATAGGCTCCCCAGACACAATACTGAAGTGTGAGGTGTGTGGGACACGTTCAGGGAGGAGCAGGGACCTGCCTCTAGTTGATGCAGGTCAGTCATGGTCAGTGTTAGGGATCTGTATGCAGCACAGGTTCTGTCCCTGCTTTCTTGCATTCATTGTGGACATTCACACAGCACTGTCTCCTTGTGAGCTGAAATGAAACCTCGAACTCCTTTTTGACACATTTTCTAATCCACATACTTGAGGGTGGTGGGCACTGAGGATTTAGTGGTAGAATGGAGTATGCTTGACTATGTACGCTGAAGGGTTTGCGCTCTCCATCTGTCTTGGACAGAGAAGTGCCATAATCAGTTCTTTAGAATTCAGAGAAAGAATGTTCTTTACCTTGGTAGGGTAGCAGTTACACCGTGCAGGGTTTATAGTGGTGTCATCTGTCTTGGTCCTGAAAAGGGTTTTTAGTGGCCCTGGTTTGGTTCAGTTAGGTAAAACCAGAGTATAAAAAATCTAGCGGAGATGTGGAAGCGTTCTTGGCTTTCTCCAGAATTCCCTCATCTTTTCCCTTGTAGGTACAAAGTTTAAAACAAACAAACAAACAAAAATCTCTCTTTCCCATGTAACCCCTAAGAGAATTTTGTTTTGCTTTAAAAACCATATGCTTCCTCCCAAGATTAAATCGGCATTTACCTTTCTCCTGATAAGGATGTAATTTCTAACTAATAAATAGTGATGTTGAAAATGAGACTGTTCCATGAATCTTAAATCTAGCCAGGGCATTTTGAACCCCATCTCAATTTATACCTATTATCTGTCCTAAAAATACATGAATGGTCTCTTTTTTAGCAGTAAAATTTTACATTATGTCTTTCCTTGCCCTCCTTTAATTTCTGTAACTAGTAACTTTTCTTCAATCTACTGCCCCATAGACTTTATTCTTAGTATTAAACATTTCCTGGGGCACCTGGGTGGCTCAGTCGGTTCAGCATCTGATTCTTGGTTTCAGTGCAGGTTGTGATCTCGGTAACCTGGGATGGGGCCCCGTGTCAGGCTCCACACTCAGCATGGAAGTCTGCTGAAGCTTCTCTCCCTCTCCTTTTGCCCCTCTCCTCTGTGGTGCCTGCAGTCTCTCTCTCTCTCTCTCTCTCTCAAATGAAACTAAGTAAATATTTACAAAGGGGGAAAAAAAAAACATTTCCTGCTTGGGAATCTGTTGTCAGATCACTCCTCCACTATGCCCTGCAGCAAGAAGTTTGTGTATCAAAAGACATGTACATACTGTTATTTCCTTAACAACAAAGTTCTAAGTGTTAAAAGGGAAATTCTGTCCAATTATGTTATAATAATTATTAGTATACAATTGATCAAAACAAGATATTATAAAATATTGATAAAATTTAATTTTTGTTTAATATTTGTTGGAAATAAGATGGATTCGGGGTTTTTTTTTTTAAGGTTTTATTTATTCATCTGACACAGAGAGAGAGAGCATGAGCATGGGGAGGAGGCAGAGGGAGAGGGACAAGCAGACTCCCCGCTGAGCAGGGAGCCTGATGCGGGGCTCTATCCCAGGACCCCAGGATCATGACCTGAGCCGAAGGCAGACACTCATTCGACTGAGCACCCAGGCACCCCTGGATTCAGTTTTTTTTTTTTTTTTAACATTTTATTTATTTATTTGACAGACAGAGATCACAAGTAGGCAGAGACAGAGAGGAGGAAGCAGGCTCCCTGTTGAGCAGAGAGCCCAATGTGGGGCTTGATCCCAGGACCCTGGGATCATGATCTGAGCTGAAAGCAGAGGCTTTAACCCACTGGATTCAGTTTTTTAAATGCATTAATTCTTGGATGAGTATTATTTACTGTTAGAAAGAGACCGTGTTCTGCATTGATTTTTGTTCTTATTTTTCATGTATTTGTAGATAGAAGCATGTATAAACCTTTTTTGCATGAATAAGCAGATGGGAATAATGGTTTTGTTACAGTGTCATTCTGTAATTTGAATTCCTTCCATAACAATGCCAAAAATATAATGGATCACCAGACTTGGTTTGTAGTAATCTATCAGATGATACGCCATTAGATCCTGCTTTAATTTTGTTGAAAGCAAAGAAGGAGAAGGTACCTGACTTGCGCAAGGCTTTCTTATCGTGACCTTAGAGTTAGTCACTGTGTCAACACCATCAATGTTTTGAATGGATCCTTTGTTTGGTTGGGGGGGGTCTGCATCAGGGCAGCGCTGCCTGCTGGCATTCCAGGTGGGAGAGGGGTGGCGCTCTGTCTGTGCTGTGAGGGGAAGGCCTTGGTGAGAGGGGAGGTGCAGGAAGGGTTCCTTTCCCACAGGAGTGTGCTGCAGGCAAGTGAACGTTACCACGCGAATTTAGGAAGGAAACCCTTTGAAAGCAGAAGGCTTGGAAATGAATTCCCTTAGAACCATTTGGGTCTGTTTTGTGTCTGCACGTCCTAGTTTGCAGACTCTGAACCTACAAATCTTGCCTACCAGGCCCAGTCCTAGGCCCTGGGAAAGCCCAGGGAAAGTCAGGCCCCATAGGCTCCTGAGGGTAGGGAAAGGGCCAGTCATCCTGGGAGCCTGGCAGACATCTTCCAGGCTTCAGTGGGTCAGCCTTGGGCCCTGAACCAGGCTGCGCAGTGCTGTGATGAGGGAGTGATGAGTCCATCATTGTCTTTGTCCTCTGGGCGTTTATAATCAGAGCTTATATTATAAAGAAAACAAAACAGCACCCCCAAACCAACAAAAACCAAAATCTCTATGACCTTGTTATTTAATATGCTAATAAAGTATGTGTATTTACAGTTTTTAATGTTTTGATAAGTAGATTTCAATATGACTGGTTTTATTTGTAATCCCATATATTTTATTTTAGGCATATAAACCCATTTTTAGAAGAGGCTAGGCATTTCCAGACTGCAGAAAGTGCCCATGGCACAAAAAAGGTGAAGAACCCTGTTCTGAGTGCCGGCCTCTTTCAGATACCACAGTCAGTTTGTAAGGAGTCCGGAGGACAGCTCGGTGAAGCGGTTTCATGAAAGAGTGCTGCATACATGGCCTGGGCGCTTGGTAGCACTGTGATGTGTGACACACTGTGCTGTGCGACATTACAAGCTGGGGGCTTGCAGGTAGGGGTTTAAAATGTTGCAGTAGGTGCGCCTGGCCGGCTCATTCGGTGGAGCGTGCGATTCTTGATCTCAAGGTTGGGAGTTCAAGCCCGCATGACTTTAAAAAGCCTGGTATGTTAGACTGTCAGACCCTGGACGTATTAACAGGCATCCTCTGAAGGATATCAGTGTCTGCTGTAACCAGTATACAGGCAGGCCTTAGGGACACACACACACCCTCCCATGCTCCAGAGTGAGTGGAAGGAGAAAACTGGTAATCTCCAGGATGCCACACAATTGAGAAGGTTCTTGGTTTTGTTATTAAGTAACGTAGACCTATGGCTTCCTAGCTCCTCCTTGGTTTGCCTCTGGAGCATCTCCACATTCGTTACTTTCTTCCTGGTGCTTTCTTAGGCAGCTGGTTCGCTCCACGCAACGGCCCCGGACTCGGACTCGAAGCTACAGAGCTGCGTTTAGATCAGATTTCTCACATGCTGCTGACTTTATCTCATGTACAGCCTCACATTTCTGTTGCCATACACCGTGTGATCTGGACCTCCTTACAGCTTTTTAACAATTAGTAATTGAGCAGGAAGTGTGTTTTTATTACAGTGGCCTTTTGATTTTGATTTTACAATCGTGTAGTGTTTAGCAGAGAGCAGAGGTGGGGAAGTGGCTCTCTGAAACACATTTTTGACAGAGAGAAGTCTGTTGTTTCAGCCACTTGGCTATCTGTCAGCTGCTCTCAGACTTCCCCCTTGTGTTGGTTGCTTGGCAACCCGGGGCTGGAGCAATCAAACCGTGGCCAGTGCTTTTCCAAGCCCAGATCGGGAGATGATTTATTGGTGGAACTGTGAGCGTGGTAAATCCACGCCTCAGAAATGGATCTTTTTTTTTTTTTTTCTTTTTTAAACCAGGAGTTTATCAAGTCACATCCAGAAAAAAGGGGAAAAAATATCAGTTGGAGGGTTTTGTTGCAAATTTTTTTTAAAAGAATAAAATTAAGGCCTATAGTGTACTCAATAGCTTGTTATTATGTGTCTGTCAGTACCTGTATAGATTAATATTTTTACTTAGTTGGATCATTACTCTTTTTCAAGTTTTTTAAATTTTACTGGCACTCAGCAGCTTAAAAGTTGGTGCTTTTTTTTTTTTTTCTTTTAAATTAGGATACTTGAGATGCACTCTTTCCATGAGCAAGCATGCCTGGGGTGATCTGTGAAGCCTTGATAGAATCATACGCAGAACCGTAGCCTTGCTTTCTTGATAGCCTGTATCTGTGTTCTGGATTTGATGCAGGAAGCATAAAATACTGAGTGCTTTCCATTTTTCAAAATTAGCTGAAAAATCCAAAAATCCTGCCTTACTATGTGCTGTGTTAATAGATATTTAAGTAGGCCTTCTTCTTTGTACATGTCTGCATGTGTGTGGGAGTGCTGTCATTTTAGGACAAGTTAATTCTGAACTTCCAGATTCTTCTCACTTTCTGCTTCCGCCTATACTGCCTTCTTTTGTGCCCCTCCCCCATTTATAATTATAACCTTTTAACCATGGAAATTATCCCATATTAATATATTTTTGTTATAAAAGTGAGTTTTTAAATTCTTTTGGACGTTTCCCCTTTATAGAGTCTCAAATACTCTAGTATTGCAGGTGGAGATGAAGAGGAATTAATTTGGGGAGGCATTCTGCATAGGGTGAAAGAGTCTTAGGGTGAAAGAGTCTTAGCCTGACTTAGCAGGCTGAGCACTTCTTAACCATTTCTTTCTGTAAAATTTTAAGGAATGTGAGCAGGAAATACTTTGGAACTCAAACTTCACTCTGCATGCAGCCCAATGCATCTGTGTATGTAAATGTGCTATTAGTATGTTTGTATTCCTTATAAGTATACAGATCTAATCTGTTTGTGTAATTTACACACAGCTGTGTTCATGCTCCCTTAATACCAATATTTTCAAGCAAGAGTGAGGTATCATGGGAGCACTATTGTTCCAAACAAAAGCCACCAGAGCAGCCTTGTGGTGGGGCCCATTACCAGGCCGTGATGTGGGACCCTCCCTTGAGGGACTCTATGTGGTAGCCATTCTGCTTGGGGATGGCAGGAGACCAAATGGGATGCCTGTAATAGAAATAATAACCACTGGCTAGACAGAGATCTGCCTTATGGCCAAGGTTTGCCTTTTGTAATTGAAATACACTCTTCTTCCCCCTCACTCCCCTGCATTTCCTCAAGGAATAATTGATCTCCCTCCCCTTTTGGAGATGGTTTAAAATGAACAAATTCAATGAGGAACCCTGGCCCTTGTCATGAAGGGAAAGCAAAGTCCAGGAGCCCCTTCTGTGGCAAGAACTGAAGTGAACCTCTGATGCTGGTCAGGGCCTCAGTTTCCTCTGTTTGGGAAGAGGGACAAATCATAGCAGCTTCTGAGTTTGCTTTAAGTTCTTCTGGAAGACAGATTTTACTTAATTTGAAATAACAAGCCTTTATTAATTGTGTTTCATTTAGGATTATGTATGTGATACCATTGTCCATAATTCTGACCAATTTAGGTGTTCTGCCTCCCTAATAGAAAACTTTTGGTGCTTTGGGTTCTAATGTTTTACAAAAAAGAAGTAAGGATCATTCTAGACATGCACTGATAATGGTACCCACTAACCACATGTGGCTGTTGAGCACCTGAAATGTATGCTAGTCCAAGTTGAGATGAGCTTTAAGTATACAATATACACTGGATTTTGCAGACTGAGTAGGATAAAGAGAATTTAAAACATTTCATTAATATTGTTATATTGAGGGGCGTCTGGGTGGCTCAGTCCTTAGCCATCTGCCTTCGCCTCAGGTCATGATCTCCAGGTCCTGGGATTGAGCTCTACATCGGGCTCCCTGCTCAGCAGGAAGCCTGCTTCTCCCTCTTTCCCTCTGCCTCTCCCACGTCTCCTGCTTATGTGCCCTCTCTTGCTGTCAAATAAATTAATAAAATCTTAAAATTTTTTTTATATTGATTATGTGTTGATATTTTGGATATATCAACTTAAATTGTATCACTAAAATTAATTTTACCTGTTTCTAAAATACAAGTACTAGAAAATTTAAGTTACATGTTTGGGTCACATTTGTGGCTCCCAGTCAGTTTCTGTTGGGCAGCCACGGATCTAGACTCTTTAGTTTTAATTTTCGCAAAGGGCTTCCTGATTAAAGATCTCTACTTCTTTTTTCCCTTGTAACTTACAGACAAGCCACATTTCTTTTTTGAGTTTCCTCTTCCTTCCTCCTGTGCTGAGTTCTACTTTTTTTAATGACTTATTTATGAGCCACTTTACAGGGACATTTATGTGGAAATTTTATGGTGGTATTACAGGGATGCGCATTTGGGTTCTGTTATTAGTGTTGGGTTATTTTTAATTTGGGCATAGTTGGGCAGCCGTAATTGGCAAGAGGTATTTAGTTGGCGGTATTTCTACATCTGTTAATGCTGCTGCCTAACTACGCACTTCTCATTTGACTTGAAAGTGCATTGAAGCATTCTGATAGTCACCCGGTGGCAGTGCTTTGTTAGGCCTGAAATAACAACGGGACTTCCATATACTCAGCGTAATCATCTAGACTCAGAGGGGCATATAGACAAAGCTGTATGGTCTGGCGCAGTGGTCTTTACTAGTGGGCTCAGTTGCTATGTAAACCATCCAACTTGAGGTCGTTTTCCCTTGGGGCATTTGGTCTTTGAATGGAGAAGTGGAATACTGACTAAACTTCAAGACTTGACATTTGAGCCCACCTGGGAAGGGTTTAACTAACACAGTTGTGTTGAAAAGAAAATCACTGGCTTCACTCTGGGTGCCAAGCTGGCATCACAGAATGGGATGGTGTGGTTTCTGTAGTGGGGCTTGTACATTTGAATGCACAGGAAAGTTGGTGTCAAATCATTTGGTAGTTAGTAATTAGAGAGTTAGAAACTTAACAGTGAACACTGATCAGGAGGCACTGAGTCAAGCTGGAGAGCAGGTGGGCTGGGAAATCAAATGATGTTATGGGAAGACCAAACCAGCTCACCTGCAGATAACATTCATTTATTAATTCAACCAGTGGTTGTTGATCACCTGTGGTTTGTATCAGGTGCTGTTCTAGGTGCTAGGGATATAGTAGTGGACAGATTTTCTTATGTATTCAGGATCCTATATATTATGTCATATCCTATGGCAATAAGAGCTGTGTGTTAAATCAGTAAGATTATACAGAATGATAAGACATGCACATCGTTTTAGGGAGTCTAACTGGAAAATAGTTTACTGGCTCATTTAATTAATTAATAGTCGACTGACATGGAGGCTAAAGTTTTTTGTGGTTTTGTAATGAATCTTATAGTGGTTTCCTATTCCTGCATAACAGATTACCCCAACAATAAAAATGACCTCAACTTAAAACAGCAGTGACCATTTATTATGTCACTGTTTCTGTGGGATCAAAATTTAGGAATGGCTCAGCTGTGTGGTTCTGGCTTGGGGGACTTTCATGAGGTTGCTGGTGGATGGGGTCGGAGTCATCTTGAAGTTTCTTTGACTCATGAGTCTGGGTGAGAAGGACTCAAATGGCCAAGGGCTGGAACAGCTGGAACCTGCATCTCTCTCTGTCCCTGTGTGGTCTCTGTAGCACAGTGGCTTCAAGACAGCTGGACTCCTTAATATGATGGCTCAGGGCTCCAAAGACATGTGCCTGGAGAGGGAGAGCTGGGTAGAAGCTGTGTAGCTTTTTTTATGACCTAGCTTCATGTTACCCAGTGTCACTTCTGTTACATTCGTCAAGCCAGTTTGAAAGGTCCACCGAGGGTCAGGGATAGAGACAGAGACCCACTCCTCAATGGAGGGAAGAGTGTTTTCATCACTCCATAAATAAGAGCATCATGTGGGATGGGAGAGAAACACAGCTTGTCGCAAATACAAGGCCTTGTGGGTATGTGTGTTTTAGTTTGTTTTGTTTTAAAGAGTATGTGATCCTTGTCTGTAAAATGAGAATTTTGGCATGGTTAGATGCCCTGCAGCTTCCTTCCAACTTCAACATTCTCTGATTGTACTATTGTTACAGATGTGGCAAGGGAGTAAGGGCTGACTTGACAGCTGCCCAGCTTTTGTAGCTGTTTCTGGGGCATGTGAGAAGGAGTCAGCTGGGGAGGTAAGAGGTCTGCTGGACTCCTCTCACTGGCCTCAAATAATTTCGGACCTGACACTTCATTTCCCCTTTATGTTCTGTTTCTATAGCTAATATCTTATGGGGGCAGGGTTATATAAGATAGTGATTGGAACCAGGAGCTGTCCATGATCATGATACTCAAGAATGAAGAAAGGTGGAAGGACCAGGGCAGAATTATGTTAGCCCTATCTTCCCCCATTCTTGTTCCTATACTCTTTGGGCTTTGGAAGATTAGAAAGGAAAGGAAAAGAACAAAAAAGAGAATGTCTCTGTGACAGCTTAGCAGCTGCCATATTTGATCCTAGAGAAGACTTCTCTTAGAAATGGACAGGCCCGGATTTGGGTTTCTGTCGTAAGTACTATCAAATCTTTTGGGACGAGGCAGGAAAATAGGTCTTTCATTGTTGTTGTTGTTGTTAAAGTAAGAATTAATTAACTAATTAATTAATTTGCATGAGCATGCACACCAGTTGGGGGAGGAGCAGAGGGAGAGAATCCCAAGCAGACTCCCTACTGATCACAGAACCCAACACAGGGCTCAGTCTCATGACCCATGAGATCATGGCCTGAGTCGAAACCAGGAGTCGGATGCTTCACCAACTGAGACACCCAGGTTCCCCTAAAACTAGAATTTATTTAATGTTAAAGATATCTTCGACTGGGGCGCCTGGGTGGCTCAGTGGGTTGGGGCCTCTGCCTTCGGCTCAGGTCATGATCGCAGGGTCCTGGGTTCGAGCCCCACATCGGGCTCTCTGCTTCCCTCTCTCTCTGCCTTCCTCTTTGTCTGCTTGTGATCTCTGTCAAATAAATAAATAAAATCTTTAAAAAAAAAAGATATCTTCGACTAATCTTCTGAATTTCCAAGTAAGGCAGTTGAGAAGACATGCCCTGCATTAACAGGGTCTTATTTTGAAGAATTTAGCTCTCGTCTGTGTAGGAGAGAGGCCGCCTACCTCACTGCAACTCCCAGTGGTCAAGAACTAGAGGCATTGACTGTTGAGGCTTTACAGGTAGCAGAAGGCCCAAAGGCTCCTCTTACAGAAGTGCTCGGAAACCCGAGAGAAGGATGGTGACTTTCATAAGCAATGGAGTTACCAAGTGGCAGAGCCATGTACTCGAAGCTAAGTTGTTTTGTGAGAAAATGTTTTAACATGGCTATACAGCATATGATCTCTTTTGTTTCAAAAAGCAAGTATTAACTATATGTAACATTTCTTTTAGGGTCTTTTTTTTTTTTTTTTTTTAAGTACAATACTCTTTAGTTCCTTTGCCATAAGTAGACACAATAGAATGTTTTCTACATCTAGATTCTAAGCAGTTAATCCAATTTTGAGACCTCGTTTTTACTTCTCCATCCTTTCTGCATTAGTATGGATTGGGACAGGATACTTAATTTACATGAACCTCAGCTTCCTCATCTCTAGAATGGCCCCAGTGGCACCTGTCTTGGAGAGCATACGGAGGAGGATGTGGTCTGGGACCCATCAGTGTCCACACTGAGATTGTGGTACTCTGAGTCTGTGGGAGATGTTACTCTAAGGAGAAAGTTCCGGTGTGAGCCCGAGGTGGGGAATGTCCGATGTGGAGAGAGATTTGAGAGTCATCATAGAAATGTAATTACTGTTTTATATTGTTGTCTTGTTGGCTGTTCTTAAACTACAGCTGGCCCGTGAGCAACACAGGTTTAAACTGGCTCACTTACACATGGGCTTTTTTGAGATAGAGTACTATAAATGTATTTCTTCTTCCTTATCATTTTCTCTTTTTCCTTTTGATCATTATTATTTTATTTTTGAAATAAGCTGTACATCCAACATGGGTCTTGAACTCACAACCCGGAGATCAAGAGTCGTGTACTCTACCAACTGAGCCAGCTGGTGCCCCTTCCTTATGATTTTCTTTTCTTTCTTGTTTTTTAAAGATTTTATTTATTTGAAAGAGAAAGAGAGCACAAGCAGGGGAAGGCACAGAGGGAGAAGGAAAAGCAGGCTCCCTGCTGAGCAGGGAGCCCGACACAGGACTTGATCCCAGGACCCCAAGATCATGACCTGAGTCAAAGGAAGATGTTTAACTGACTGAGCCATCCAGGTGCCTCCTTATGTTGTTCTTAATAACATTTGCTTTCCTCTGTCTTTATTGTAAGAATACAGTGAATAGTATGTGTAACATACCACATATGTGTTAATGACCTGTTAACTGGTAAGACTTCCAGTCAACAGTAGACTATCAGTACTTAGTTTTGGTGAGTCAGGAGTTAGGCATAGATATTTAGCTGCTGAGGAGGGTGCCAGTGCCCTAAGCCCCACATTGTTCAAGGGTCAACTGTAGCAAGGTTAATGAAATTATAAACTATCCTGGAATAATGCTAGTAAGTTCAGAGTGTACTTCCAAAGTGGGATGAGAAGTCGGGAGCACATACTAGAACCCTTAGAAATGCCCACCATGGCTTGCTGGCATGTCTCCTCACAGGCAAATTGATGGTGATGCCATTTATTGGAGAGGTAGTGCCTTACCTTAGGTCACCATTTCATCTGGGTGTTAAATATTTAAAACCAAAAACGCAGTGCTACTTGTGGTAGCATTATTAGTGGTATATATCCAGCAGGAAACGTGTTTGGGTGTGAGGTGATGGCAGTCTGTAACGTACAGGACTGTACTGATGATGCACAGTGGGTTCTCAGCAGTGGTTGGACAGTGAGAGCCACTAAGGAGCTGGTAGGCATTGTGCAGCATACACGTTCGGAGAGGCCTTCGTTTCTCTCTGCTTGGCCTCGGTGTTCTCTTCTTTCACCCTACCCCGTAGAATATATCTTTGATTTTCTTGTGCTGCTCTATACCTTCAGAAGAGCCGTGGACATACTCCTCTTACTCGCTGCCTGGCATAGGGTCTTGCATTTTTGTGTCTCTGGTGGGGAAAACTGAAGTTCGCTTATTTGCAGCTCTGCCTGCTCTTCAGTCCCCTGAGAACCAGTAAGTTATTAACATAAAATTTCGTGCAGAAAACGGGGTAGAGCAGAAGGAGCCATTTTCACAGTGGGAATCATTTTAATACCTACAGTGTTTTCCAAACAGTTATGTAAGAGGACTGAGTAGAAATGGCTTCTCCGAAATCCTGGTGAGTCTCTGACTGTGATTCACTAGTTAAAATTCACCAGAGGGAGTTAATTTGGAAAGCTCTCAGCCAGGGGTTAATGCAGAGTTATCTTTTAGCCATTTTTGTAGCACAGCCCCCTCTTCCTGCTTCTTTATGTGCTGCAGACAGAGGTCAGAGCCCGTGCTGGAGATGAGCCGTGGTGGGCGTTTCCCAGGTAGGTGAGAGAGATGAACACACCTTACCTTCTGCAAGAGTTACTCCCAGCCCGGTACACTTCTGGGCGCTATCCAATTTGATATGCAGAGTAATGGTTTTGAGATAGATAGGACAGGTATTTTATGGCCAATTTAAAAGGTGAACAAATTGAAGCAAGAATAAGTTTAAGTTACTAGAATATAGCTTACACTATATATATATATATATATATATATATATATATATATATATATATATATATATATAGTGTATATATATATATACACTTACAGATCGGGAGGAAACACTTAAATCTTTAAATGCAAATACAAACCAAAGATGCTTATTGCACCCCTCACCTGCACCCTGTGCTGGACTCCAGTTCTAGACCTCACCCCATCCCTAAGGTTCCCCAGTTGTTCACGTATGTCACCCTTGATAGCTTCCATCCTGGTTCAAGGATTTGCTGACATGTGGTTAGTTTTCCCATCGCGAAATGGAGATGGTAGTAGCCCCTGCCTTGTGGTGCTTAGGTGAGGCCACACACTAGGAGTCCTTGAGACAGGGCCTGGCGTGTGGCTGTGACACTCAGCAGAGCCATTTCTTTTGTTGCGTACCGTGCTGTTACCCTGTGTTCTCCTGTCACCGACATGTGACGATGAAGATGCTTGCCCTAGACCCACGCGGCCACCCCAGGAGCGGAGAGGATCAGCATCTGGGGAGGCCAGTGCACAGGGCTTGGGAGGCTTTGACATGGGACAGGCACAGCAACAGCACAAGGAACTTTTGAACATTTGCTTTATTGTAAGGGAGAATGTTACTTCATTTGGACCCAATTATGCTTATTTATTAATTATCTCCTGTTTAAAGTTAGTTCCTATTAATTATATCCTGTTTATAGGGTCAGATCATGATCTCAGGGTCTTGGGATCGAGTTCAGCATGGGACTCTCGCCTCAGCTCCCGCCCCCCGCCACCACCCCGCCACCGCCTGCCTCTCTGCCTGCTTGTGATCTCTGTCTCTCTCTCTCTATCAAATAAATAAATAATCTTTAAAAAGATTATATCCTGTTTATCAGAATTTCCTTTAAGGTACAGAGGAGCAGACAAGATCCCAGGACTTCTGAGTTTAGGTGTCCTATTCTCCCATTCTACTGAGAACGAGAAATAAGAGTTTTGCATTGCAGAGTCTGTTAAAAGTGCTATGTTCAGGTAACTCGCTTTTTAAAGCCAGGAGTTAAATGGTCTCTACTAGGAATTATAGGTAGGTAACTCCTAATGGTGATATAAAGTTTCAGCTCAATAATAGAAAACTATGGCAATTTGTCTATAAACTAGAGAATAATTATATAACATGATAGAGGTGCCAGTTATCATTGCAGTGGGAGTCATAGTACAGCATATAAATTAATCAAATTAACATGTTGTGCACCTTAAATATATATGTCAAAATATATTTCTTTTTTTAAAAAAGATTTTAAGGAATCTGAAAGATTCCTTTGAGAGAGAGTGCATGCACATACAGGAGTCAGGCGAGAGGGAGAGGGAGAAGCAGACTCCCTGCTGAGCAGGGAGACCAACAAGGGGCTCCATCCCAGGTCCCTGGGATCATGACCTGAGCCAAAGGCCGATGTTTAACCAACTGAACCACCCCGGGCCCCTCAAAGTGTATTTCAATAAATAAAATAAAAGCTGGAGCACAGTTGCAAACTAAGTTGTAAAACAAAGCGAAGGACAGCATCCTTGCCATAAATAAATTGATATTTATATTTGGATCTCATCTGGCTTTGGCATTCAAAAATAGAAAAGGACTTGTTTTGTGCTCCTGGGGAACACACAGGTTGAATGGAAACAAACAGCACTGGAGAAACAAGTGCCAACACCCCAAGACCCTGAGCTCATGCATCTGAGCGTGGCTGGATGGCAAGCCTGTGGAGTATCAAAAGGCAGGGCTGCTGAGCTCTGGGAGCCGTGACTGAGGCAAAGTTACTGCCTCATAAATGAACAGTCTTCTTTCTCCTTCACCCCCGGCATGCTAGCATTCTAATATCTGTGCACTGCCAGGGACAGAAAAACTAATGGACATAGAAGTAATTCATAAGGGTTTGAATTTCAGCACTGGACATGCTGAATTTCAGTTCACCTACTCGAAGGCTATTAAGAAACAGACTGTGTCTATGAATTTTCATTTAGAAGCGTATAGTACCTGCCTGTTTTTAAGTCAGTAGCGTTAATTATTAAATTAAAGTCTGAAAACCTTCAAGGTCTCATTTGAAGAGAGATGAATTAATAGAGGGAAAGGAGCCTAAGGCCTCAGAAACCCACTTAACATACTGACCTATTCTCATCATTGACTGCTCTGAGTGGGTTGGCTTTGTTTCGATTTTAAAGGCTACTCTACATTTCTGGTAAACCACAAGGTAAAGGCTGGTCTCTGAGAAGCAGATGTTTTGCCAGTTTTGAGGCCTTGTGGCTTTCCATAGAGAAGTAACAGTACAGGCCACATGAAGCTTTTACTTCCTTTTTTTTCTTTCTTTCTTTTTTCTTTTTTCTTTTTTTCTTCAAGTAGGACGAATGGTGCTTTTGCACTTGGTAGCACAGTCACTGATACACATTGACATTGGTGGTCTTTGTTCACCACCAGATTTTGAATTCATATCTCTGGAAGTAGTTAGTTTGAAATGTCTCTGAGACATTCGAGCAAGTGTTCCCGCTGGACCTGAACCATAGATGTAGCCTTAGATGTAGTAAGGACAATCTTGGGTGATACTGAAAGCCAAGGAAGCAGTAGAGATCGCATTGGGAGGGGGTCTAGAGAACAGAAAGCCTAGAACAAAGCCTCGAGAAGAGCTCTAACATGTACAAGTTGAGTAAAGAATCAAGACGGTTGATAGGAGGAAAATCAGCAGAGTTTGGTGCCATGGAGCTGAGCAGGTCAACTCTGTTGTTAGAGTTCAAGATGTATTCTTTGGGTTTTACCAGTCCCTTCCTGCCCTGACCACCCAAGCCCAGGCCCTTGTCAGCTCATGCTTGTTTCACTTCTGCATCCCAAACTAGGGAGCTCCAGCTGCCTAATGCTATAGCTATGGAGGCAAAATGACTGAAGATACACTTCTTGTCTTCTCAGGGCTTACGGACTCCATGCATACGTGAGGCCTTATACAAATAAACACCTTATACAAATAAACACCTCCCAAGTGAATGGGATGGAATGGTCAGGGAAGTTTTATGTCACAGGGGAGGGATTTGAGCTTGGGTTTGAGGTAAACTGACAGTACCTTGGGTAGACCGTGGAGAGGAATAGAAAAGATGTCCCAGAGTCTAGAGTTCAACAAAGGGTGCAGCGGACCAGTTGCCATTACTGGACATCTGATTGGAAATGTAGGCAGAGACAGGATCCTAGGGGTCTTGAATTAAGAGCTAAGGGGTGTAAACACCATTCTGAAGAGGCCAAGGAGCTCTTTTCAAGTTGGGGTTTGAGGCAAGACAGTATGGGACTCATGATGACGTGTGGTTTGGAAATATTCCTTGGTAGAGGCTTATACATAGCCAGATGGGGGTGATGGGCTTAAATTGTAGCTACTAGGAGAGAGAGATAAGGGCTTGGCCTGGGACTAGCATCAGAATGGGTAAGAAAGGAGGGCTTTGAAAGACCTTTCTTAGGAAGAATGCTGAGGGCTTGGTGATGTGGTTGGGGCCAGCAGGAGAGGGCAGAGCCACAGGTAATGGTACAATGCCTGAAAACAGCTCCCTCTATAGACTCTTATCTCCATTTTACTGAAAGAGTGGCACTGCAGGAATTGGAATTTGGACCCTGGGTTTGTATTCTGTCCTTGCTCTGAAAAGTTAGGTGACCTTGGTCTGGCTGCTTAACCATCTGTGCCTTAGCTTTCTTGTCTGGAAAATGCAGATAGTACTAGTAGTACTTCCTTCTAGGTTATAAGGGTTTTGGATTAATGTATGTGAGGTTCCTAGCATATAGTAGGTCCTTAATAACCACTAGTTGAATGGATTATACTTGGTGATTACTTCATAATAAGTAGAAGAATCGGGACGTGAACTCAGGTTTTCTCCAATCTGACACATTACCCTGATGTTTCAGACTTCTCCTCTCCAAGCTGCCGCCTTCATTGTGCCAGCCCCCCCCCCCGCCCCGTGAGCCTATTGCATGTCCTTTGGCATCAAGCTTACATGCAGATTACATAGTCCTGGCATTCCACCGTCTGAGTCATGCCAGATCACCCACCTCAACTTTATATAGCCCCCCGCACCCGGAACCCGCTTCCCATTCTCCACCTCTATGCTTCATGGAGGGTCTTCCCACTCCCCTCCACCTTTGTAAATGCTGTTGGTTCTTAGTGGTCTAGCCTGTCTCGCTGCCTTGGTGAAGGTATCCTGGACCACGACCCTCCATCCCTCTTCCTGGCTCCCCTGCTCCCCTGATGATTTACACTTCACTACTTACGCTCAGCTGAATGAAGTCTCAGATTGTTCTATAATAACTTCACACGCATTTATCTTACCTTCTGAAAATGAATCACAGTTTTAATAAAGGTCTATGGCTGCCCCCTAAAAAAAATTCCTCCCAGTGCTGTATGCTCAGTAATTACTTAAAGAGCAAATTAAGCTGATAGCTGAGGTAGAGTTCTGGCCCTTTTCTCACACCTGGGTTAGTTATCTCACCAGCCTCCTTCTTAACTAGTCTCTGTGCATTGCAGCCAATCTGTCCCTAATTCGTGACGTAGGCCACACTGCCCCTGGAGCAACCCTTATCCAGTCTTTCCGTGGATGGCTTGTGCTTTTTAACTGGCCTGCGGTTAGGACGATGACACTTCAGCCTGGCTTAAAGGCTGTCTGCAACCTGATCTCTCCTGCCTCTTCAGTCTTATCTGCTGGCACTCCTTTCTGTATACCCTGTCCTCCTTGCAGTTCCTAGAATGTTCTCTATGCCCTTGCTGTCTGACTCCTCTGCTGGAAGCCCTGCCGGAGCCCACCTGGCAGGCCCGTTCTTCCTTGTCCCTTCCTCTGAGACACCAGCAGATTAAGCTGCTTCCTTCTAGTCCCATTCATAGCGCTTAGTCCCTCCGCTGCCTTTCCAAGGGCCCAGAGATTGATCCCTTCACTTGCTGGCCTGCGGAACTGGAGCTCCTTGAGGGCAGGACAGTCTTCTTGCCTTGCAGCATTCCCAGAGGACACGTTCTGCACGGAGCTCAGGCTGCGTGTTGATCATGCACGTAACAAAGGTCACTCTTCTTAAGATGAGAGGAGAGCTGCTTTCTTGTGCCTTGACAGATTTTTCCTTTGAACTATACAAATTGTATTGGAAACTGACAATGATGAGTCATATCTTAGGGGGTGAAAGCTGAAAATGCAGAGCCTCCAGGAATGGAGTAGGAGGTTGCAGATCTGTCTTGCAGGCCAAGTCTGGCTATTCACTGAATTTGCCCGACTGGTCTCAAACATCGGGAGTGGGAGGGACTCTCCTCCCGGTGGGCAGGTGATTTATTGGCTGGGAAGCTTCCGCGGTGATTTAGTTGTGAAACGGCGCCCTGCGAGGTGCAGGCTAATCCCTGGGCCCGGCGGAGCTGCCGGCCACAATCCTGGGCCGGAAGGGACCGTGAGGGTCGTCGGGGCCACCCCCCCCATTTCGCAGTCCAAGGGCGGTGGGCGTGTGGCTGTCGCGCTGCTGACTCTGCCCGCCCGGAAGGAGGACTGGAGACGGAGCGGCCTGGGAAGAGTCCCGAGTGGCGGCTCGGGCCAGCTCGGGCCCCGCGGGTGCCCTGTGCTCGGGCTCACCGCGGTAAGAGGAAGTTTCTGCGCTCTGCTGCTCGGATTTACTCCTGCTGTTCGGAGGGAGGAAACCGAGATACCAGCGCGGGGGGCCGGAGGCTCTGACCGCGGAGCCTCAGGCTGGGGGCCGGGCGGGGACAGAGCTCGGGGCCGACGGGCGGCACGGAGATCCAGGCCGCCTTTTGCAGCCTCCCGCGGCCGCGCTGGGCTCTACGCGCTGCGCTCCAGCCTCCTCCCCCGGCAGCGGCAGCCCCAGCCCCGCGCCCCCCGCGCCCCGCGCCGCGCGGCCCCGCCGCGGTCACACGCCGAGCCGCCCCGGCCGCCTCCGCCCTGCGCTTTGTGGAGCCGGAGCCGGAGTCGAGTGACAGGCGCGGCCTCTCGCCGCCCGGACCCTGAGTGCGGCCGTCGCGGCGTACCTGTGGCTGCCAGGCCGCCCGGCCGGGAAGTGTGGCTGGGGTTTGTCGTGCGGGACCAAGCTTCGAACCGCGAGCTCAACGCGGGGGGGCTCAGAGGTGGGGGTCGGGGACCTGGGAGCTGCCCCCACGGTGCTGGGGAGGGGCTGCCTGGGAGGAATGGGACAAAGTGAAAGTCTCCGGACTGCTGGGGTGGCGGGGTGGGGGGGCACGGTGGGGAGTGTGGGGAAGAAGGAAGGGGTGCTGATGATTATTTGGTGCCTTGGAGTGGCTTTTAATGACGGCGGTGGCTGGTCAGGCCAGCTGGGGTTCCGGCTCCCAGTGGGCTTCCGTGGATATTGTAGTCTTCTGGGCGAATTCCTCAGATTAACGAAAGGGCCTTTTAATCCCTCTAGGATGACCTATTGGAGAAAAGTCTCCAGGTTTGATTCCTTTTCCCTCCTTTCTGCTCAACATTCTGGGAAGCTTCGTTCTCAGGTGAAAAGCAGTTGTGCTGTTTTATTGAAACACGGAGGATATTTGTTTGTACCTTCGTGGACCAGTGCTGAGACTGTGGCACCGAGAGAGCTCGCATTGCTTCTTAGCCTCAGACCCAGGATGTCCTTCTCCCAAACCTGTCTGGTGTGTGCCATTGGGGTTCTGATGGCGGCTGTCCAGGGCCTGCCCTGGCAGGGGGTCCCAGCTCTCCTGCTGAAATTGTCTCCCAGCCTAGTCAGTATTCCCTAGCTCAGACTTTTTTGTGGTTGTTATTCTGCTGATTGCAGATATCTTTGCTTTGCTGACATCCTGTTTTGTTTTTGGTTTTTACATCCCATTTGTTGTTTCTTTTTATCACAGAAACGCTTCGTTAAGGGGCTCAGGCAGTACGGCAAGAACTTCTTCAGAATTAGAAAGGAGCTGCTTCCCAATAAGGAAACAGTGAGTACAATTGGACTTTATGTAACTTGATTTTTTCCCCCTCTTTGCCCCTGCTGCTTCTCTACACTCGGTCTTATGAAATGGTTTCCTTTAACCCGGTGCTGTGCTCAGACTCTGGCTAGCCTCTAGGATCTTCTTCATTTTACTTCCTTTAGTTTTAATTTTATCTCCTGATTTTAGATAGCAAAGTGACAGATTATGCTTATCCCCCACAAAGAAAGTTAATTCCCTTGTTAAGAACAGAAAGGTCTTTGACAACAGAGGGTTAGTTGAGGGTTGTCTGGAGTGTTGAGCCATTAACATCTAATTGTAAATATAGTGGCTGAAACAGGAAATGTCATTTACCACCAATTGGATTTGGTTATTGACAGAAGTCATCAACCAAGCAATAGAATGAAGAGATCTGTGGCTTACTAGACTTTGAATTCTCTGGGGACTTTTTCTTTCTTTAATGTTGCTTCATTTTGAAGAGTAGTTTTAACTCTTTAATTTTTCAGCCTTAAAAGTGTACACTTTTCAGGCTGTCTGGTTGTCTTGAGTTGGAAGAGCATGAGACTCTTGATCTCAGGGTCATGAGTTCAAGCTCTACGTTGGGTTTAGAGATTACCTAGATAAATAAATAATTTGAAATAAAAGTTTGCACTTTTCATTGAACAGATACATAAGGATTCTTATAAATTTCTTAAATGAGTGTTTTACAAATTCCTTTGATATTTCACAAAGCTGAAATCCCATCTTTTGCTAAACTTGGGGTAGAAGGGTTTGCTGAGGAAAGTTGAGGGTAGGATTATATGAAGAGAATCCTAGCAGGGGATTCAGTCACATTTACCCGAATTCCCTCCAGGTGGAATTGGAGGGGTGTGGAGAGTTCTTCTGACTGAGCTGGGGAATGTGGAGGCTAGGAATGGAGAGGGACAGACCAAGTCCCAATGTCTCTGGCCTCTGCAGAGCCTAGTTACTGGAAATGCTTCTTGGGCCTTGGGGATGGAGGGCGAATATCTAGACATGGAGCTGCTTTCACTCCACCCCCAACCGCCATGATTGGAAGGAGGAAATGGAGAATATCCATTATAGAAGGAGCTAGGTGGTTTTGGTTTGGTTTGGTTTTTAATTTTCTAATTGGGTGTTGTTGATTGATTTCCTCTCATTCAATTTTGATTCTTTTATTCTGAGTTGGTTCTTTTTTCTCTCTTCTCTTTTCAATGAACTGTTTGTTTGTAGATACCTTTTCCGTGTGGTACCTTATGTGAACAGCAGTAAGTCATAATAGAGAAGGAAGGTTCTGAGATTTCAAGTACATCCTTATATAAATCAGTGGTTTGCATCAACCAGTCATACTTACATTAAACTTTCAATATTTATTATACATCTAAATATGCTGAGATAGATTATTTTGAGAATGGTTAAAAAGGGAACTGTTGATAGACATTAAGATAAAATACACGCTGTGATCGATCTATATAATCTACCTTTTTTTCTTGGGTGGGGAGGGTTCTTCCCAGAACCCATTGGAAAGAGGTATTTAATGTGGAACATGAAAGAAATACTGTTAAGTTTTCTGAGGATTTTAGTTATTTGAAGTTTGATATGTACCTTTGTAAAACTAAAATGCTTTACCCAAGTGAAGGAATTTTGGTTTGGCCAAGTTGGAATGAAAGTGAGCTCCATGAGTAGATGCGGTCTGATGCAACCTCTCGGCTCCAGCGGTCTCTCCCTGTGCTCTGCTAGAAGTTGCAAACCATGAAGAATTTGATACAAGATATGGCTTGACAATTGTTTATCTTTATGTTTTAAAAAATAAACTTATAGTAGTTTATAAGTTTTAAAAAATAAACATAGTTTTAAAAAATAAATTTATAGTTTTAAAAAATAAACTTATAGTAGTTTATTTTTTAGTTAGATAATAGATTTAAGTATCAAATCTAAAATCTACTGTCCAGCATTTGGGAAGTGCCAGGCAATTTTATCTAGTGTTTTTATCTCTTTAGTGGAAAACAGATCTGAATAACTTTTAGCCTAGGTAAGGGCCTTTTAATCCTTTTTTTCCCCTTGCTCTTGATAATGTCTGACTCAATTAGTAGTGTTTCCTCACCCACAGAGAAGTTGCTGCTCTATCAGCCGTTTGAGCTGGTTTTCCAGTCTTTTCTAGGCATCTCTGTCCTGAGACCCTTCCTTCCCCATCACTTCCATCCCTGTTTTCCAGCCATGTTGTTTCTCTCTTCACTTCTCCTCTGGCACCCAGCAGCCTTCCTGTTTCCAACCTCTTCCATCAGGGCACGATCATGGGCACTACCAGGAGAGTTATTGGCAGCAGTGGGGGTTTTATTATGGCTGACACTGGCCAAACATTCCTAGTGTCCTGCTGTCTTTTGCCTAGAATTGGGGGAGTTTGGTGGGAGAGTAAATCTGTAGTATTCTAACCCTGTGAGAGAGAGGGGCAGTCATTTTATATTTTCCTTAGTTATCAACATAACCGAGCTAATCATTCACAACTGCTAGGGTGGGGAGGGCAAAGGTTATTTTTCATTTTTGCTGCAGAAAATGAGAAAATTTGCAGGAACTAGTGCCCTTAGTTCAGAATTTCCTTGGTAGATAGAAAGCTTCGTATGGTCATGCTTTTTTTTTTTATATCAGATCCGTCTAATCAGGATACTTTCCACATTCTCTTCTATTTACCACAATTATTAACTCATTTATTTGCTATTCACAACTGACTTGAAACTTTAGAAGGGTATCAGCATCCAAAAGAACACGCCCAACTGGGCATGGCATGAGGGTCACCAGACCTGTGTTCTATTCCTGGCCTTACCAGTAACTATAGTACTTGACGACCTCTTCTAACTGTGCACTGTGCTTTGAGCTGTTCATGGGGAAGTTCAGGTCAAATCCTGACAAGGACTGGAGAATTATCTACTCTAGAATGGTGTTTCTGGGGGTTGGGGGAGTGGGTAACGGTGATGGGAATTGAGGGCACATGTGATGTGCACTGGGTGTTATATGTAACAATCCTTGAACACTACATCAAAAACTGGTGATGTACAGTGGCTAATTGAACATAGTAATAAAAGAATAAAATAAACAAAAAATAAAATGGTGTTTCTTTGTGTTAGGATTTTATAGATGCCACAGTCTTTTTATGAAATGTTTGTACACCTTTGGCTGTTGTATAGAATAGGGTGATCCTTCTACCCTCTAGAATTGTTTCGAGAATTTAAGTAAGTTAATGTCTGCAGAGTGTATAAAAACACTTGAAGATGGCAGTTCTTCCCATCCACCCTGAATACTTTTATCCTGGGTAAGGGTCCTAGCTACCTGAAGTAGCTCAGTAGTGCTGTGGAAGGTACAGAATTATTTTCCACTTGGAAGCATACCAATCCTTTATGAAAAGAAATGACCTGTCCCTTAATAGTCTGTCTTGGGAAAACTCCTATCTGTTGAAAAGCTGGGAGGGGTGAAGGGCGGTGCCTGGTTGAAAGGGTGCCTTTCCTCTGTCTCAGGAGTCGTGTTGAGGAGACTTGCATCCTCACTCCAGCATTGAGTGCAGTTTTGCAGACAGAGGTTGCTGGTGGGCATGGACATAAACAGCTTTCCTAGTTCTTTTGGCTTCTGGTGTTTATTATACAAGAGCTAAATCTGGCTTTTCTCTGAGAACAGTGGCTGTGATTGTGGAAAACCAACTATTTATATAAGTTTAGTTGAGTGGGTATTACAGGTTAACCTCAGGGTGCCCAAGAGAATAACTGTAAGTCAGATATTTTAGTGTGATGGTTGTGCAGATATCCTGAGTTACTACCTTTCTCCCTCTCTTCCTTTCTCTGTAACTGGTTACCTTCTTTAATATGTTTCTAAGATGTGTAATAAGTAGGAAGATTATGGCAAAGGATCTTTGCTGAGCATCTCAGATTCCCCTTGACTGTATCCTCTTCTCTCTCAAGACACTGTTTGGCCTAATCCACATCAGAGTCTTGAGGGTTAGTGTGTTTGTGTAAGTCAGAGCAAGTGTCCCAGTGGCTGAGCTTCTGAGATGAGGGCAAGTCAGGCCTCTGGGTTCCTGCTTTCAGCACTGCCACACAGTCTTTGGATCAATGAATTGTAGGACCTCCTGATGCTAAGGTAGTGCTTGAGAAAATAGGACACCTAATAGAATTGAATCTTAAATCACCAGGAAGGGAACCCGTGTTGTAAATAATGCAAAATATGGGCGTTGCAAAAATAATTTGTTGTTTTATTTTTACACACATTGCAGTTTTCTTCAGAATCATGAGATGATTACTCCGATGACAGTGCCATGTCTTCTTTCACAGTGAGCACATGTCTGTTTGAATCAGAAGCTTTCTGTGTCTGACACCTGGATGATTGTCCCTTGAATCATGGCTGGCCTTTGTTTATAGCTCTAAGTCCTGTTATGCAGACAGCTTGGGCCAGCCTCGGACCGTAGACAGGAAGTGCTTGCTCAGCGACCTCAGGTGCGGCTGACGTTGGCGAGAAGACAGCGTGAGCTGCCCTAGCTTGGCGGAGCCGAGAGGTGCTTCCAGCTATTATTACCCTTCGGGAGGAGGTGGAAAAGGTGTGCGCCTTAACAATCTTTCTCATCTCTGTAGTTCGATTTTTAAGCACCTAGCCCAGTAGGGATGAAACTCTTGTGGTTTGTAATCCTGGGTACTGGTGCCTTAATATATACTATACTAAAAAATTCATTTTTTAACCCACTTTCCATTTTCAGAGCTAAACATTCAATTTAGCTTCATTTTAAAAAGTTTTGTATACCCACCAAGCACTGTAACGAGTGGGATGTCTGTAATGAGAACCAAGGGGCCATCCGTGCCCTGTGTTGCCCCAGGAAAGGCACATCATGTGCGTGCTTTCCAGGTTTGGCAATCCGTGCTAAGGCCCTTGGTGGAGGCTCAGGCCCCACAAAGTGTGCCCAAGAGGCTGGGGGCTGGGGGTGCTGCTGGAAGGCTAATTGGAGGGTGTGGTGTTTGAACCTCTAAGGAAGGATATGTTTTTGGACAGGCCATGGCCTGGAGAGTGGAAGAAAAGCAGCTTTCCAGCTGTAGGAAATATTATGAGCAAAGGCATGGAGACAGGAAATTGCAAACTGTACGTACAGTAGCCTGGTGGAGAGGAGGTTGCCAGCACTGATGCGGTTGGACTCAGGCCAAAATTTGGGCCTGGAGGGAGACATGGGGGACCCTGCGGTCTCCAGAGAGGTTGTTCGGGGACCCATTGAGGCTTCTAAGAAGAGAAAGGAGTGGTCTCGGCTGAGCTGTGGGAGCGTTCTTAAGCAGCGCAGACAAGATGTGGAGGACCAGAGAGGGGATTCTTGTAAGAATTTGGTCTCATTTTAAGACAAAAAATGGAGAATTGAAAGTGATTCGTGGAACTGGAAGTCTTTCTTTTATCTTGATTTTCTCCATTGAAAATGTGTCGTTGTTTGTTTGTTTGTTTGTTTTTTAGTGGGACCAAGGGGCAGCTGGTTTTGATGTTTTGGGTGTTTTGTTTTGTTTTTAAACTTTGGGGAGATAGTATGAAAAAGAAGTACTGGAGATTTAAAATTTTAATTTGAGAAGTAATATGAAAAGCACTTTTCTCAGCCCCATTTCTGGGAATGAATTCTGCTTAAATATGTACATAACTGTTGAATATTAATTGCTCATTTCTTTAGGCAAAATATCCTTTGCATAAAAGCACATTCCCCCAGCAAAGAATAACTACTATTGAGAAAGGTTTTAAGTCTGAGTAATCGAGATTCTGTTAATATTAAGAGGTTAAGAATGACTGGAGCATTTCGTATGAGCATTCAGCATGGGGTTTTATTTAACTTCAGATTAAAACCTTAGATAAACAATTTTCTAGCCTCATTAATACTTAATCTAATGTTACATAACAAAGTGTAGACTTCCTGAATAGGTTGATACTATTGAGGACACAATTGTGGTACAGCCACATGACCAGAGGCCTCTGCTGCGAATGCTGGGCGCCCTCTCTGCCCGCTGGGTGCTCCTCGGCCCGCATTCTCGCCGCACTGGAGCTTGGTCCAGCTGCAGATTCTCTGTGCTGCTCAGGTTGAGCCATAATCTGCATTTTAATCAGCTTCCCAGGTGATTTGAATACTTGGTTAAGTTTAGGAAACACTGCTGTTTACAGTGGTGCAGACTGCAGAATCCTAAACACATAAGTCATATTCATTCTTAAAACAGTGTTGCTTTTATTCTGTTAAAGTTGTAAATTACTTCACTATTAGGGCTTAATTTTGTTTTTCAGATTATTACAAAGTATCTCAAACCTACTAACAGTATCTGGGCTTATTTTCATTATCAGTAATAGAATTTCTTAATAGAGCTTCCTTTTTCCTATCTTTCATATTTTCCTAGGAACACAGTTGTAACTCCTGTCATATTTCATATAAAAACTGTTGTCCTCTTTCCTTGTGGCATGTATGTGAGTTGGGCTAGCCTAGATCTTAATTTAAGTTTCTTTCTTTTTTTTCTTTCTTTCTTTCTTTTTTTTTTTTTTTTTTTTTAAGATTTTATTTATTTATTTGACAGAGATCCAGGCAGAGAGGCCAGCACAGAGAGAGGAGGAAGCAGTTTCCCTGCTGAACAGAGAGCCCAATGTGGGTGTCGATCCCACGACCCTGGGATCATGACCTGAGCTGAAGGCAGAGGCTTTAACCCACTCAGCCACCCAGCGCTCCTTAATTTAAGTTTCTAACAGAAATCTTTTTATTTGAAAGGATGACATTCATGGGGTACCTGGCTGGCTTATTTGGTTAAGGGTCTGCCTTTGGCTCAGACCTCATTCCTAGGTCCTGGGATTGAGCTCTGTGCTGGGCTCCCTACTCACTGGGAAGCCTGCTTCTCCCTCTCTTACCCGCTTGTGCTCTCTCTAGCTATCTCTGT
The DNA here is from genome assembly GCF_964662115.1 of Mustela nivalis. NCBI lineage: Eukaryota > Metazoa > Chordata > Mammalia > Carnivora > Mustelidae > Mustela > Mustela nivalis. The sequence continues at coordinate 5,236,436 of NC_139029.1, read as the reverse complement.
TACTATCTCTGTCTCTGTCTCTATCAAATAAATAAAATCTAAAAAAAAGGGGGGGTGACATTCTCTTACTAATACAATATTTACATACTATGGTGTTTCCAGGTGTTACTCTCTTTCCCTGGGCACCCCCTTATATAAAATGAAGAAGAAATATACATATTTTGAGAGGTTGGCAAGATTGGGTCCAAGGAGAGACATGTGCCATTCCTTTTTTTCTTAATAACTTGTCCTCAAGTAGGGGCATATGAAGTTGAAATTTTCCATTCAAGAAGAAGTGATTACCCGATAGAAAAAGGCACTAGGTTTTGGCAGTGAATATTGTGGTCCTATAGTTATTGCCATGCAGGGGGTTTGTTCCCATTAAAATTGGGCAGAAGCTTGAATCTTTTCATCAGATAGTCTAAGCTGTGTGAATATTTGGCTGGGCAGTGGTCCAGTTTTAACTAGGGTAATCTAAATGAGACTGGCTGATTCCCTTGTGTAAGTGAAGCAGTTAAGAAGTTTGCATGTAAGAAATTTTTGGTGCTGATGTTGAGGGAATAAGAACATCTTTAAAAATTAGGTGACTTTTTAAACCAAGGGCTTTGAATATTTGCTGTTCTGTCTGTAAATGTCTTAGGCCTATGCTTGGCCTTATCCTGTGTATCAGAACTGGAGGGAATGGCATGCTAGTATTTTCGGTTGTGTATGACGTATTGCTTATGGACACTGCTTCCAGATTGGACTTTAAAATTACTGAACACACTGCTGCTTACAAGGGTTGGTTACTTATTTGCTGTTGATATTTGCTAACCAGTATTTCTGATGATGACTGGGTGTTGGTTTCCTGGTGACTTTTTAGATGGAGACATTTATGACCTTTCAGCTTAAGTAGACCTCCCCCATTTTATTAGCTAGTAAAACAAGTGGAAGGTTTGAAGTGGTCTTTAAGAAGACTTGTAAGCTGTGGTTATAGTGCTTGCATTTAGTGTGTTTATCCACTTGGAACTCAAATCTTATACATGGATTTTTTATTTTATTTTATTTTATTTTGCCTTCATAAGACCAGTGAACCCGTCCTAACTTGAACATCCAGTTTGCTGTTGTTTCAGGAATAAGTTTTAAAATTATCTGAAGTCTTAATCCTTGAGTTCATTTCCATCATATTTGAAGTTGTGCTTTTTAGTAATACTTAGGAAAGTAGAGTAAAAATTACTTGTCTTATTTTATTTTATTTTATTTTAAGATTTTATTTATTTATTTGACAGGCAGAGATCACAAGTAGGCAGAGATTACAAGTAGGCAGAGAGGCAGGCAGAGAGCCTGACGCGGGGCTCGATCCCAGGACCCCGGGATCATGACCCGAGCCGAAGACAGAGGCTTTAACCCACTGAGCCACCCAGGCGCCCCTACTTGTCTTATTTTAAAAAGTAAAGCAAAGCCTTCACAAGTCTGTCTTATGGCTGCTCCCCAGCTGGTGCCCCCCACTCCCCCCGCCATCATAAGTTTCTTTCTTTCTTTTTTTTTTCTGTTTGTTTTGTTTGTTTGTTTGTTTGTCCCCCCCCCTTTTTCTGCATGTAATTTGAAAACCATTATTGTGTTACTAAAAATAGGAAAAGCGAACAAAAGAAGCCTGTCTTGGGATGCCAGAATTCTGTTAAGCTAAGTTTTCTTTTTGAGATGTTTACATTTTAAATTAAGTTTCTATAGTAATGACCTTCATTATTTTCTGATTTTATGATTCCTTGTTCTGTTCACATGTCTTAAGTTCTTCTGAAGTCTCTAATTGTGGTATCATAATTCCCAGAATTTGGCCTTACAGGTGTCTACACGATTATCATCATTCTCCGTTGGCAAAGTTGGGAATCGTTTTGGGGAACCTTTAGTACCCAAGGCCTGTGTTCTCTTTGAGGTGTCTGTGGTGGGTGAGAGAGTGCTCACCTTTGTGGAGTCCACAGTCTAGTGAAGAGGCCAGTGGGGCTTGTGTTCTTTTCTGGACGGTGCCGGAGTGACAGTCCCTGAGACTGTCCAGGGCCCAGTTATAGGGCTTGGGCGATACACTCGTGAGCACCGCACACTCATGAGAGCCACATGAGCTCTTCCTCTCTGTGCACTCGTGGAAATTACAGAAATTGCCCAACTCTTTTCTCAGAAGAATTGCATTTCGTTCTGCCCTTGAAAAATTATTCTTTATTTTGCTTTAGTCCTGGACTGTGGACACTGCTTCCTTTTGTCTTCTATGCATTTCTTTTCTGCACACATACATGCGTGTTTGTATTAATGTAGACTATAAGGCCTTCTGAGCAAGGACTTCACTGTAATATTTCTTTATATCTACTGTAGTGCCCAAAACAGACCCTTACTTGATATTTCTTAAAAATGAGGTGTGCAGCCCTGTATGTTCTCATACTTGTGAATGATGGAACAGAAGTATACTCTAACCATGGATAGATATATAATTATTGGTCCTAACAGATTCAAAGTTCTCAGTGTTTGTAAGAAAAGGTTTTTCTTGTTTTTTTTGCTCTTCATGTTATTTTTCATGATCTGCTTTTATGCTGTCGTAAAGACCAATTGAAACCTGCACATCCTAGGCTTTGAACTGTGTAGCAGACAGAAAATCCTTGTTAAACTTTCCTATCTCGGGACAGTAAGAGTAGGACTGGGGGGGTCACTGTGCCACATGTGGACTTTCCTGTTCCTGCTTATCATGGGCAGTAAATCAACTCTGCTGTTTGCACAGCAATTCTGTTTCCTAGATTATTTATAAGATTGAAACCCATTGTTTATTTTTCTCAGCAGGTTTATTGAGCAAGTCAAGAATAAAATATTGTCTTAAGCAGTAGAGCAAGCCATTAGCCAATTGCAGCTTGGCTTCAGAATGATAGTGTGTGTGTGTGTGTGTGCGCGCGCGCGCACGCGCCTGTGTGTGTGTGTACTGGAGGGGAGAGCCAAGCAAGGTGAAAGAAGTTCAGGGTTGCCAGATCTCTGCAGCTTTGCAAGGTTCCTGTGACTGTTCGTGGGTTTTTTCCCCCCTTTTAGTCAGTTAGTGAGTCACCGTCATATGCCGTTTTATTATCTTAAAAACAGTCTGGAATTTTTCTCCTTTGTCTTCACTGTGAGTGAAATCCCACTGATATGTTCGGAACGATAGCAAGTTAAAGTTTCTCATGTGATGCTTTGGTTCTGTATTTTCAGCTGCTGTTGTTTCTTTGTCCCCATGTGCAGGAGTTAGGATTTTTCTCAAGTTTGGCAAGAAATGGTGACTTTCACGTATTTGATTATTTTAGAGGACTAGGACAGCATAGATCCAACCCCCTTGATTATTGGTTTAGGCACCCGCTCCCTATGTTCAGAACTTGGTTCTCCTTTCCAAAGGTGCTGTTCTAGAAATGTGCTAATGAAATACACGGAAGCAGGTCAGAGGTTTGTGGCCGTCAGTTGTCAAGGAAGCGTTTAAGTTTTGGAGGGAGAATTTGGAATGTGTGGAACAATATGAGGAATCACTGAATTCTAAAGGGAGCAGGCCATGGAGTCTGTAGACATGGCCAACTTCAGCAAAGCAAAGCAGGCAGCAAGTGAAGTGGGCAAATTCTGCAGCATTCTGGAGAAGGTGGGGTAGAAAACAAAACAAAACTTTTATTTTTTTTTAACTTAAAAAAAATTTTTTTTAAAGATTTCATTTATTTATTTGACAGAGATCACGAGTAGGCAGAGAGGCAGGCAGAGAGAAGGGGGAGAAGCAGGGTCCCCCTCGAGCAGAGAGGCCGATGTGGGGCTTGATCCCAGGACCTGGGATCATGACCAGAGGCAAAGGCAGAGGCTTAACCCTCTGGGCCACCCAGGCGCCCCTAAAAAAAAAAAAAATTTTTTTTTTAAGATTTTATTTGAGAGAGAGAGAGAGCACGAGAAGGGGGAGGGTCAGAGGGAGAAGCAGACTCCCCACTGAGCAGGGAGCCTGATGATGGATGCGGGTCTCCATCCCAGGACTCCAGGATCATGACCTGAGCCTAAGGCAGTCGCTTAACCAACTGAGCCACCTAGGTGCCCAAACAAAATTTTTAAAAAGAAATTTTTAAATTTGCTTTGTCCTGTGGATTGAATTTGCTATCAAAGTGTGAAGCTCAGGGTGCATGGGCGGCTCATTTGGTTAAGCGGCTGCTTTCCATTCGGGTCATGATCCCAGGGTCCTGGGGTGGAGTCCCACATCGGACTCCGGGCTCTATGGGCAGCCGGCTTCTCCCTCTCCCATTGCTTGTGCTCTCTGACACATGCGCTCTCCCTCTCTCCCAAATAAATAAATACGATATTTTTTAAAAGAAAAAACTTGAAGTTCTTGGGGCGCTTGGGTGGCTTAGTTGGTTGATGTCTGGCTCTTGATTTCGGCTCAGGTCATGATCTCAAGTTCATGGGATCGAGCCCCACATTGGGCTCTGTGCTCAGTACTGAGCCTGCTTGTCCCTCTCCCTCTCCTCCTTCCCCTGCTTGTGCATGTGCTCGCTCTCTTACAGTCTCTCTCTCTCTCTTTCAAATAAATAAAATTTTGAAAGATTGATGCTCTTTATTTTTCTGAGCATGTCAGCCTATCAGGTGACTCAGGAGAAAAGTCCGTGCATTTCCCTAACAAGTTATATATGAGGTTTATCAGACGGTTGGGCAGAATAATACCGTTAGAGCACGGAATGCTTCTTACGTAGTCACCTTGTATTTATATGAAACTGTAAGCTTATACCTTGGACTGTGCATCCATTTGTCCAGTGTGTGTGTCTCGGACGGAAGCTGAAGCACTGTGTCCTTTGGTGCTGTATTCTGTTCTCATTATTGATGGTCCAAATGGTAAAGCACCTTACCAGCCATGTCTATAAACACTTTCATTTCTTACAAAATTTTCCTAGAAATCAGTGACAGGATGTTAAATAGTGTGAATATAGAAATTTACAGTTTATTCCTAATGCCCGTCTGTCAGCGAGCACTTGCAAGAGCTGCCTGAGTGTGATGGGAAGATGAGGTGTGACTGCACCCCTGGGGGTCTCCAGCTGTTCGGTTACCGCGGGGGTGTCGGCAGGAACCTGCATGGGAAAGTATGGGGCACAGACGCTGAGCAGCGATGCGAGCCCCAGGACCTGGAGGTGGGGGCTGAAGGAGCATCTTGGAAAATGTGTGGTTGGGCCTGGAGGTGAGGTGAAGGGTTGGTGCTTTAAAGGAAAGCCTTGCCAGGGAACGTCTGCAAAATGTCCTGGGGAACTCCCTCACCCCCGACCCCTCGGCAGTGCGCCTTCCAGGCGGCTGCCCTGCTGCTCCTGCGGTCCTGGGGACACGGAACCCATTCCAGGGGCCCATGGTGGTTCGGGACTGCTCCCTCGCTTCAGATCCTGCTCCTTTTATTACGGCAGGATCCAAATCCCTTCGTCCTCCGTGTGTTGTCCTGGTTGAGTCCCTCGATGACACAAGGTATCTGGGCCGTGTCCCCCTTCGCAGAGGCTCTTCGGGCGGGGCCGCATAGGCGGCGCCCCCCGCCTGGCCGTCCGCGTCCCCCGCCGGGTGCTCCTGCCAGCGGCCTCAGGCGCCCGCGGTAGCGCCTGGCCGTCGCCCCGGCCTTCTCCTGCACCCGCCCGCGGGCACGTGTGCTAACCCGGTGCACGCTTCCTGGCATAACCGAAAGTCACATTTAGGTTTTGTTTATTTTCTTGAGTTTAGCACATCTTTTCCCGCAGCGAGCAGAGCTGCCGTCAGGGTGTAGTCAGAGGTGTCCCCCGTGCGGCCGCGCGGCTGACTGACCGGCCGCGCCGGCCCTGGAGCGCCCCAGCAAAGACTTCGGCGCCAAACCGCGGCGTGACCCCGTGGGAACCCGCGGGCTCTTCCCTTGCGGCCCAGACCCTTCGCGGTAGCCCCTCCCCCGAACCTCCCAGGAGTCGTGTCCGCGCTTGTCATCTTGGCACCGGGCAGCCCCGAAGCCCTCGCCTCCTTGCTTTTCGGCGAGCCGTGGCAGGGGTGAAGCCCGCAGGGTTCCGCAGACGCGCCGCGTCCCCCCGCCCGTCTGCGCCCGCGGCTCCCGGTTGCGCCGGAGCCCCACGGCAGAGTCCTCTCCACTCGCGAACCGAAGGTGGGAGATGGGCCACTCGTGGGCGAAACTGGAAGCGCTGGATTTTAAGGGAAATCGTTGCTCTGGTGCTTGCTGTCACTTTTCCACGTTGGATCTTCTGCCTTTCACGGAGCCTTTCCTCTCCCGCTCCTTGCACGTTGGTGGGAGAGGACCCCAGCAACGCCCTCTGCCCGAGAGTGTCCTGACAGGAGTGTGGCGGTTCCCTCGTGTCCCCGTGGCCGCACCTGGTAGCTGTAACGGTTCGGTCCAGAGTAGGATGTCCAGCTTTTCGTCCTGCTTACATTGCTGGACAACCCGGGGCATGATCAGAAGCTCTGGAACTGAGCTTCACAAACGCTGTCTTGCATAAGCACTTGGCCTTGCATCAGGCTGTCCGTTTCCTGTTCTCAGATGCTAGACTCCCTCTGCTGGTCTCGAGGCCACTGGAACTTCCTTCAGACCACGTGGCTCTGCATTCACGAGGACACGGTCTGGTTCCCCAAGCCTTGCGCTGTGTATGTTGCAAAGAAAAACAAGAACTCTTCCTGCCTGTGGGAAAATGATTTCCGTTCTTGGGCAGGGGTGGCAAGGAGTGCATGTGGTGGAGGTCCCTTCTAGTGCCCCCCTACCTCACATCCTGCCCCTAAAATATTCCAAGACATTTTAACTCGTTCGGGGTGCCCCCAAGTCCAGCATTTCTCTGCTTGATCGTCGTCCTTACACTTGATTTCTTTCCCCGCCAGCCCCTGCCTTCGGTTCAGCCTCCACCTCCCCTCAGTGCTCACGGCCAGGGGCATTTTTTATAGCACACATAACCTTTAAACCAAAAAGAAAGTACATTGCTTATAACAAAATGAATCTCTTTTCTGCTTTTATTTTGAAAAGTCCTCCTTGTTGTTTAATGTGGAGGATATTCGTGCTGAAAGCCTGTTCCAAGTAGGCATTTGTGCATCCCAGAGGAACTTTTGATTTATTTCCTTAACTCTGCCCTCCTTTCTCTGTGGTTCAGAAACCTTTAATGGTCTGTGAAGCTCTGAGACTTCAGTGCAAAACAGTAGTCGTTTTAAGAACCCCTCCTACTATATAAAAGGCCTGCCAGTTTCCACATGCTGGGTTTTTGACTCCCTGACAGGCTGACCTCTCACAAATTTTGGTTGTACAGCAGGGCATCCAGGGTTGGGGCCTTGATAATGGTTTTGTGAAATATTTTTTTCTCCTCTCCTTCTCTTTGAAAAGTTGTAATGAGAATTCCGGGCTCTTCGCCAGCCCGTGGGATGTGATACAGTAGAAATGTTTCTGGTGCCCTTTGTTACTGTTCAGCTTTGATTAGGTTTATTTCCCGTAAGCTTAATTTTGCCCCCCCCCTCCTTTTTATGGCTCAAGAGGTTCGCTGAGCCAAGGTTATATATTTTATTACGCAAGCTGCTGCGACCTTATGGAGCCACTGCACTGGGCCTTTGTGGCAGAAAGACGCGGGGAAGCCACTTCCCTCACATCCTTGTATTTCTTCTTGCGAAGGCTGCCTTCTCCTGATCGTTCCTGATCATGCCTGCTTGTGGAAGGCAGCGACCAGCCCTGTAGGCTGTGTGGCTTGCCCCTGTGTCTTCTACTCAGGGCATTCCAGGAAACCCTGTACGGCATGTCTTGAGATTTTGAAGTTAGAAATCATGGTAGACCTCTCTCTCTCTGGGGTTTCTGCCTGGTGGAGGGGACAGGGGGTTGCCTGCAGAGCAGCAGTGAGCAAACAGTGACATTCCTTTGATCTTTCTTGTGGTTCTCCATTTCAAAAGAAGTGGTTGCAGCTTAAAAAAGTTTTTAATACTGCTTTGACTTTGTATTTATAGCTCTTTTCATCCTTGTAGATGAGAACACTCTGCAGACATTTCATAAGTTCTCCTGATACCCTCTGTGGGTACTGGGGTTCTTGCACAAGCTCAGGGGGCAAACTGAGGCACAGTGACACTAAAGGGGCCCTTGGTCACAGGCATCATCTAGGTCGGGAATGGGAGTGAGGCAAGAGCAGAGCCTAATTAGTATGGGTGCTTGGGTTTGGGGCCATTCTTGCTTTTTATAGGAGGAGAGTGAGATTTTATTATTGTAGAAATTCTTTATTCACAGTAGGACTCCTTGGCTAATATACCGTGAAGAAGTATAAGTACATGTAACTCTTCTGTGTCCAAGAGCTGTTGAGACATGGGCTCTGGTACGCTACTGGTGGGGGTGAGGAGGTGCAGTGAGCTTTTAAAACTCTGTTTTGAATTTGGGCATAGACAGTGGACCTGACGTTGAATTCAGGTCCAGAAGCTGAAATCGGAGTTTGTGCCATTGCAGAGCTGACTCCCCAGGCTCCCGCCAAGGGGATGTGATGGGAGCTGCATTCCTGAGAACAGAAGTCAGGGGTGTCGAGGGTCACTCAGCTTCTCTCTGCCGGTAGTTCTGTGCCTTCTCGAGTATCATTCTGGCTCTTAGGACTGGCTTAAAGGCATTTGCTAACTGAGTAGCTAATGGAATGGCCTTCCTTTAGGCACACAGAGAGAGGGGAAGTTGTCCCTGGTGCCGTTGGGGAGCAGAATAATATATACTGAAGTGGTACATATTATTTACCACTTTGAGCACTCCTTCCTCAGTTGTGTCCCTGTTTTCTTTGGCTCTCACCACCTGCTTTTGGCTACACCTCATCAGCTCTAAACCAGTTGAGCCCCTCATCCTTCTTGCTGTGCTCATGCAAGCTTCCTTGTGAAGGTTGTTGGGTTTTTACTCTCCCTGTTTAGAAACACAGATATCTTACATCTACATGGAAGAATTTTGGAAATAAAACTATTTACAGAAAGATCCATGCAAGTTTGACATTGTTTCCTCAAAGCACCTTGTTCTCAGTCCTTAGCAGATACACTGCTCTTCTGAGTCACATACCCCTCCACCTTTCTCTTCCTTCAGCCTCAAGTGTCCTCAAATGCCTTCACAGCTGAGCAGGAAATAAGGTTCCTTTTTTTCCCTAAACTAGTCTTGCAAACAAGGCCAAAGAGGAAATTGCTCATTCTTTAGTATTATTAAGTTTATTTTTAGTGTCGTAGTACTTGATTTATTTTGAAGAAAGAAGAGGGATAAAATGCAGAATCTTACTAAGGGAAATACTGGATACTGTATCTGAAACATTATTACTAAGTTAATAAACTTCTCATGATGAGTGCTTTTTGACCGGCGCGTGCCTGAGTGCATGCGTGCGTGCGTGCGTGCGTGTGTGTGTGTGTTTAATCTAATGGCTGGTCACTCAGCAGACGTTTGAGTTCCTGGTGTGGAAGACTTTTCAGGTAGATGCTGAGGATATACCAAAGGCCCCTGTAATGGGTTTTCCAGTTTACAGGGCAGTATCTCACATTTTCTTCTCTTTCTTCTTCATGACCATCTCTGAAGCAGTTAGGTGACAGTGGCCCAGTGCTGGGACGTGGGTGGTTTGTCATCACTCTTCCTTGCTCAGCCCTCCTGTAAGCACTGTGCTGCTGAACCTTTCTCTTCCCTCATGAGAGCTCATGAGTGATGGGTTTGTGAGCTTCGCAGTAGCCCCTTCTTCCTTCTCACATAAAATTGCTGGCAAAAGGACATGTGCACGAGTTCTTGCTCTGTTCTCCCCTGTCCTTGGACAAGTTACTCTGTTGCCATGTTTTTAGTCTTCTCATCTGTAACGTGGGGATACTATGACCTAATCCTAGGATATTCGTGAGGATTAATTGAGTACGGGCGTACCTTGTGCTACCGTGCTTTGCAGACACTGTAGTTTTTTACAGATTGAAGGTTCAAGTCTTGATGAGTGCAGGAAGGAACTGCAGGTGTGGTGGAACCAGCGGGAGAACTAGAGTTAGAGGCGGAGCCTGGAGATGGGGCTGAATCGCTGCAGTCCCCGAGGTAAGACTTGAACTTCTTAGGGACACGTAAAAAGAAGTGGTTTCTTGAGATGGAATGTACTCCTGATGAAGATGCTGTGAAGACTGTTGAAATGACAACAAAGGATTGAGAACGTGGCAGAGACTTAGCGCAGCAGGGTTTGAGAGGATTAACTCTGACTGTGAAAGCAATTCTGCTGTGGCTACAAAGCTGTCAGACGGCACTGCGTGCTACAGAGAAATTGTTCGTGAAAGGAAGAGTCCATCAATGCGGCAAACTTCATTGTTGTCTTATTGTGAGGAGATCGCCATGGCCACGTCAGCCTTCAGCACCCACCACCCTGAGCAGTCCGCGGCCACTGCATCAAGACAAGACCCTCCACCAGCAGAAAGGTTATGACTCGCTGAAAGCTCCAGTGATGGTTAGCACTTTCAAGGAATGAAGTATTTTTAAGGACGGTATATATGTGGTGGTGTTTTAGACATCGTGCTTTTGCACACTTAATAGAGGAATGTAGTGTAAATGTAACTTCATGGGAATGAAATGAAATGTAACTGAGGAACCAGACAGTTCATTATCGTGATACTCACTTTATTGTGGTGGTCTGGAACTGAACCCATCATATCTGAGTTATGCCTCTACTTGATGGTCAGAACAATCTTAAGTATACGTAGTTGTGAAGCCTAAAATATTTTGTGGGCCTGAAAAGCAAAAAACAATCTTAGTCAAAATTTTACAGCTTGAAATTGTATACAGTATGTTTGGCTAATTTTGGGGGGGTGGCGGTGTTACTTACAATCCAGATTTCTGTTACACTCCTCAAATAATACCAGCTGGGGAAACTCCATATAACTGTATAACCGCCCAAAAATGAATCGTGTGAATTTATGGTCTGTCTTGCTTGTGAGGTTAGAGTGCTGAAATTAGAAGTTGAAATTTGGAATTTAGAATGTTAAAAAAATGCAATTGATTTGGTCTTCCCAAAGTATCAGTCCCATCTCTCCATCTTGCTGTTTTCAAGCTGTTAGGGTTTTTTATTAGAGAAAACAGGGGCTTTCCTTGGCCTGTGCTGCAGAGGATTCCTGCTGTGTGAGTCACCAGGTGGACATGTGTGAAAGACTGGGCCTTCAGCGCCTGTTAGCTGAAGCTTCTGATAGCACTCCAGATTATAAACAGAGCAAATGAAGGGGATTTAAAAAGATATTCTTAAATTTTAGTACATTTTCTTGAGATATTTTAAACTCTAGTTTACATAGTCTTCATTTTTACCAGGACACTACCAGTAAATACGTAAGTAATTTGATGCCACCAAACTTTGATTGATTAAATGGTCTCTGGTTTACTCAGTTGCCTGGTTCTGGCTGCATCAGACTTGAGGGTTATTGTTTTCTGTGGCCTGTGCTATTCAAGTGATGTTCATAACAGAAGTAATGTCTTGTTTGTGCTTAGTTGAGCTTAGTTGGTCCCTTTGTTGAGAGGCACCCGGGATGCCAATAACACAGAACCTTCTGTATCATTATCAAAGCATGTGGACCTGTTAGAGACAGAAATCAACCCCATTTCATGAGTACAACTAAATGAGACATGGGGAAGGGGAAATATTCACCTAGAGCAATTCAGCAGGTTTTTAGATTGTGTCACCAAGACACAGGAAGTCCGCTAAGCCAGGGCTTGCTGTTCTCCTTCTGTGGTTCCCGTTGGAAGAGCCCCAGAGTTGCAGACGCTGTGGCTCAGGCCTCACCAAACAGGACGGTGCCTCCTCCTTGGCATTTATTTCTTTAGTGGGGTTGGAGGTAAGAAGCATTACGTTTGTGTCCTTCCAGAGGAACTTAAGCCTGAAAACCTCAGAAATGTCTGGAAAGGTAAGATACAAAGTAATGCAAAGCATAGGATAATAGGTAGCAAAGCAGTATCATCTTGGGTAAGTTGAATGTCCTGTCACTTAGGGACTAGTCATGTGGAAGTCGTGTCTGAGTCTGTCCCTGTTCCTTCTTATCCACGAGCTGACCGCACACCGCTCCTCATGCTCCCCACTTTTCGTTATCTTCTGTAGTGCACATCTTCATTGGGTGGTACAAACTGTGTTCTTGACCAGGCTCTACATGGTTGAGAAGTTTACATTATTTCTCTGAAAGGGAAGCCCTTGAAAATGATCGCAGAGATGGCATGTCGCGCCCGCAGCAGCTGCATTTCTGTGCAGGTAACTTGCATGGATCAGAGTGCTGCTTCGCTGGCCGAGACACTCCTCACAGATATCCCTGCAGGCTTTGTAATTTTCCAGACCAGATTGCCCAGCCGATGGGAGTGTTTTCACGACATTCCTGCAGCAGATGTTTACTTGTGCACTGGCCTCACAGATGCTGGCCGACTCGGTAGGGTCTCCGAACCCCTTGTAGATGGACTCCAGCACTCGTGTGAATCATGACTACTCTGTTACCATAATTAGAGCTGCTGAGGGAGGATGGGGTGATGTGGACTGTGTTCAAAGCAGGTGTTCAGTGTTGACAGGGAAGAGCAAATGTTTTATCTTTGCTGTTGAGTTTTTAGAAAGCTGGAAATGAAAAATGAGACCCAGGGGAGAGGAGAACGGGTGCTCCTTAAGCTTGTTACATATATTCAGTATCCAGGTTAGGTAAAAATATTGGGCTAGAAAGAGAAAAGAATTTGGTTAGAGTAGACTTTTTTGATTTTTCATTTGAATGCTATTTTGCTGATTGCTGTTTTTTACAATCTCCTCTGTAAGATTTTTTTAATCTCAAAAGAAAGAGGCATTATGTTTAACTTGTAATCTTTGAAACATATAAATGGTTTTTAAGGTAATTTCCTAAAAGATAAGTCAAGTTGGTGTTGGATTCTCCTATAATCATTCATAAATATTTATTGATAGTCTACATAATGCTGAACGTGGTGTGAAATGCTAGAAGTGTGTATCATTCCACAAGAAATAGATTTCCTGGTTCATGGAAAATTTAAATCTATGAGGAAGACAGAGTAAGTGAATAATCCCTCAAGTATGTAGTTATAAATCTTGCTAAGTGCTATAAAAGAAAAGTACTGCATGTATAACAGGGACCTAACTGCAATAAAGAAGTCTGAAGATGTTTTGTTTAAATTACGACCCCAGAGATGAGGGAAGGTGGACTCAGGAGAACACCCAGGCCACGCCGGGACCAGTGTATACGGAGGCCCTGGAATAGGATGACCTTGAAACTCAGGTGGAACTTAAAGAAAATAAGTGTGTGGAGCTGTACAGAGCAAAAGGAGACTAGCGAGCACTGAGGTAGAGGTGATGGGGACCAGTCAGCCCCATCGGGGTGACCTTGAAGGAGCCAGCAGTAGTGATAACCTGTCTGGAGGCCTCAGCTGGGTCAAGCTCTGTCCTGGGGCCTTTACGTGCGTTGATGCGTTGGCCTCATATAAGAGGCTGTGTACTTGCCCAGGTTTATAAAGTAGCATAGCCAGGATTTGATCGCAGACAGCTTGGCTTTAGAATCCATACCCTTCTTTTAAAAAATTTTTATTTATTTATTTGAGTGAGAGAGCGAGTGACAGAGAGCACAAGCTAGGAGGCAGAGGGAGAAGCCGACTCCCTGCTGAGCAGGGAGCCCGATGTGGGACTTGATCCCAGGACCCTGGAATCATGACCTGAGCCGAAGGCAGAAGCTTCGCGGGCTGAGCCACCCAGGAGCCCCTAGAATCCATATTCTTAAACACCTCATTATGTTTTTATGTGGAGAAACATGATAAGCCATTAAAGAATTTTCGAACAGGATAAGCTATATCAGATTTGTTTTATAAATATATATGAAGGTATGTATTTACACTATATTACAATATACATAACAGATTTATACGTACACATATGTATATATGCGTGCACACACATACATACCCATGCGGTATGGGTTGGAGGTCCGGAGTGCCGAGTTGGGAAATCAGGCGGCAGCCTTGGCCCTTGTGTGCTTGTTTGCCCCCTTGGACTCCATACAGTAGCTGCCTCCACTGGGTCAGACAAGGGGAAGAGTCTTAAGCATATGAGTGAGACGGCAAGGGGTTTTTGGAAGTAGCTGTGAGTGAAGAGCAGGCCGGTGGCGTGGCACACCCAGCAGGGCTGCGGGGTCAGGGCTTCACCTTGTCTCCGTGTGCATGCTTCGTTCTTCAGGTTTCACATAAACATGCAAGTGGGTCGGTGTGACATGTGTCACTTAACTTATCACATATCACTTATAACATCATTCTTTGTATCACTTAACCCTGCTTGTCCTGTAGATTAATTTGGAAACTGTTGACATCTATAGAACAGTCATTTTTCGCCTTGTCTGGAAGCACAGCCCTGCTTATTTTCAGCTCATTCAGATAATTTTGGAGACTACCAGAGGATGCACTTCTTGTCACCCCTCTCAGAAACAGGTGGTTTCTAAGGGGTTGCCGATTTATAAGCACGACTTCAAGATACCACAACATCCAGGAGAACGGGATCCTAACACTGGGCCGGCGAGAGAAGGCAGGGTCTCAGACCCGAGGCCCATGTTTGGATTCAAGGAGCATGGACACAGGTAGATGCAGGACACCAAAATGTGAGCAGCCCTGCAGTGGCTGTGCTGGGCGCTTGGGCAGCTGGCGATCTGGAAGAGTGAGGGCAAGTAGAAGAGGAACTATCTGGGCTGCATCAACAGTTCGGGGCAAAGGAAACCCTTATCCTGTGGGCTGTTGAACAGGAAGTACTTGCCTGTAACTGTCCAGTTCTCAGTAAAGATGATAACCCTTTTTTCAATGGCAGAATTGGAATGTTTGACAATCTTCCGGTTTGTTGTTGTTGTTTTGGTAAATGTTGAGAAATTATGAAAGAATCTTGTTTTTTAAAAGATTTTATTTATTTGACAGAGATCACAAGTAGGCAGAGAGGCAGGCAGAGAGAGGAGGAAGCAGGCTCCCCACTGAGCAGAGAGCTGGATGCAGGGCTCGATCCCAGGACCCTGGGATCATGACCTGAGCCAAAGGCAGAGGCTTTAACCCACTGAGCCACCCAGGCGCCCCTGAAAGAATCTTTATAAAATATGTGTTTGGTATAAAAATAACTTAGTGAATTCCTGTGTAATACCACAAGTTTGAGATCGCATGCAGTGTTCCCTCCCCGGTCCAGTTCCTTGCCTTCTCCACTGTTCTGAATACTGTGTTATAATCCCTTTCCTTTTCTTCATGGTTTTGCCTCAAATATTTGTATCCTTCCACAATGTATTGTTTACTTCATGTTTTTGAACTTCATGGAAATGGAATCACGGAGGAAGAATAGATACCTGAACCTTTGTTCTTTTTACTTATCTTTATCCCAAGATTCAACCATGTCGTGTAGTTCCCACTATTTCACAGTATGGTAGGAATATAATACATTTTACTTCTCTTTTCTGCCGTTGATGGACATTTTCCGTTTGCTTCAGGTTTTTTTGCTTTTTGTTTTGTTTTGCTATTGCATACAGTTCTGTGAATGTTCCTGTACCTGTCTCCTGGTGCATGTGTAAAGGTAATTCTTTAGGGTGTACCTAGGAATACCATTCCCGCGTTATAGGCATGCATATCTTGTAGTTAATAAATGAAGGCAGTTATTTCCAGACGCATATAAGAGTTCCGTGTTTTTATATCCTTGTCAACACTTGATAGAGTCACACATGAAAATGTTCGCCAGTATTGTAAGTTTGAAGTTTCTCACAGTAGTTTTAATTTGTATTTCCCTTACTACAGTGGACATCGGACATCTTGTAATGCCTTTATTGCCCGTGTTTCCTCTTCTGTGACGGATTTATGTAAATCTTTTGCTCATTCTTCAGTTGAACTGTTTTTTCTTTTTGATCTGTAAAAATTCTAGGTGCTCCTTATTTTAAATATTGTGTGTTGCAAATACCTACTTCTGATTTGTGGCTTATCTTTTGTGTTCTTTATAGTAGAATTAGCATTTTCTTAATTTTGATGTAGTTAGTTTTATTAGTCTTTATGATTTGAGTCTGTATTGTTTAAGGAATCTTTCTTCATGTATGTAAAGGTAGTCCCTTCTATTTGTCTTTTAAGAGTTTTAGAATTTTTGCTTTTCATATTTTAAGTCTTCAGTTTGTTGGAATCGGTTTAATTGGGATAACCAAGTGTCCCAATACCATCTTTTGAGAGATCCAGCCTTTCTTTGACTAATTTGTATTACCAGCCAGATATGTCAAAAATGAAATTTCCAGAAATGTTTGAATCTACATCTGGGCTTTTTCCATCGGTCTGTTTGTCTGCCCCGGGTCAGTATCGTACTGTCTAGCATTCGAGTAACTGTTGACATTTGGTGCGGCACTTTCCCACCAGTTCCTCTTTTTCAGTAATATGTTGGTTATTGGCCCCGTGCTCTTCTTAAAAGTTTTAGAATTTCTCGCTCCACAAAGTAACCATTTGGGATCTTAAATGAAATTGCATTACATTGCACCTCTAGATCCTATCCATGGAGTTTCTGGATGGTCTCTCCAAGTCACATTATGAAATACTTCTCTACACCGTTTCCTGCATCCCAAGTTGCAGCCTTCCCTTGAGAGAATATAGAATAGATTTAAAAACCTTTGTCTTCTATGTTATATCTTTGAGATAAACTTTGAAACAATTCAACCTTAAGAATTTGGGGCTGCTGTTCGCTTTGCTGCCTCCAGAAAGGAAACTCTGGCTCTTTGGGATTCTGCCTTGACTGCATTTCAGAGCCTGGTTCTTTGGAGTGAGTGGGAAACCTTCCTTGTGTGACTTTGCTGTCTTTATGGGATGGTGCCACATGGGCTAACAGGAGCTCCTGAATGCTCTTATTATTAATAATGCCCAAATGCGGGAAGTGTATCTTGGCTTCGAATGAGAGAGGTTCCTGGGAAGTTTTCTTGGCTCTCTTTTCTCCTTAAGATTTATATAGGACGCAATGGCTATTCTTGTGTGTGTGTTTGTGTGTGTCTTTCTGACTCAAGGATAATTTTTAAGCAGAGATCAGTTAACCATAGTGTCACAACTTTTCTTAAATATACTGGTATTTTGTCTGGTTGGAACAGAAGTACACAATTAAATTGATGAAAATTCCTTTCCATACAAGCTTGGAAACTGGTTCTCCTTTGCATTTCTTTTGACTCCTTTAAGCCCAGTGGGGAGGTGGGGGTGGGTGTAAAAGTCTTCCCTTCAGGAGATGAAAGCTCACCAAGTAGCTGATCAGGCCTTCTTAGGCCTGGGGTTTGTTTTGTACTGTGTTGTTTTATTTTGACACCAGGAACCAGAAGGATGACATTATCTGATATTCTTTAAGGTCCTTTGGCACCGGGAATTCCTTTGTGAATTAACATAAAGCAGAATTTAAAACTCTGCTATAGCCTACCCCACTATTAGTCTTTAGGAATTAGACCAGCTCTTCCTCGGTTTGTGACTTATCAAGGGCTGTGCTTTACTCAAGACTCCCTAAGTAGCCCTGACCCTCTATCCAGGCAAAGAGCAAAGAGGCAGGAGACAGCCAGAGACTCTGGAAGGAGGGGCTGTGAGGCGTCATTAAAGACATTAATAGTTAACTTAGTCATTATGCAGTGGTAGGTATTGGTATTATTCATTGAACTATATGTATAATCCATTTTGATTTGATTTTAAACAGTGAACATGTTAAATTTTAAAGTGCAATTAGAACAATCAGAGGCTGCGACTGTGCCCCCCTGCGTGACCCCCACCCCCATACTTCTAAAGAGTAGCATGGGTCCAAGGCCACTCTTGATCTGGTCTTGCTAAGAATGCCAGGAACAGAAGATCGGAGGACCTAATATCCCAGTGGCTGGCAGAGATAGCCTCGCAGAACTGCTCTTGGGCAGGCGGGCCCTGGAGGGGAATGTGGGCTGGAGGGACCGACTTGTCAGAGACTGCTTTGGATTCACTTTTAGATCGTTGTTGAAGTGATCATGGTCGTGTCGTTGGTTGAAAAACGCACCCGTGACCGGCATGTTGGTGGCCAGTTGCTTGCACCCCTGTTTCACGGGGGGCACTTGTCACTTTCAGTTCTCAGTTCCACCCACAGGAGTGAGACAGGGTTTAGCTGGGGCTTTTTAGAATTAAAGTCATGAGACTAAAAAACATGCAGCTTGACTTCTTTATTAGCAATCTGGAATTACTTTCTGGAACATTTGAGTCAGAGCCTACAGAAGTGCTTCCTGTGGCCAGAGGGAGCATGGGAGACACCTTCAAGGCATCTGCTTGTGGCATTGGAGCCTTTGATCCAGATTGTATGTGACAAGAATTTTTAAGTGCTACTCATCAGACCAATTTTCCTTTTATCTGGGGTTAGTATGCAACCTCTTATCTCTGCTCTTGCCTTAAGCAGCTAACACTTGTCTCTTGATTTGCTGCCATGTGTGAGTTGCTGTTGAAGTGATGGCTGGAATTCCCAGGGGAGGACCCCTACTCCTCTTATTAACACTGTGTCGGACGTAGGTGCTTTAGTACTGCCCCCCCTGTGCATCCAGAGTAGCACATTAATTTTCTGGACCCATCAGCACAGTCCCTGAGGGGAAAGTTAGGACTGCAGGTAAGGACACATGTAACTCAGGGACAGGCTGAACTTTACAAATGTCCGGTCCAGGCTTACACCATCCCCTGGCTGCATGGTACAGAGGGGCAGAGGGATAACCACATAGTGGACTAGACTCTAGAACCCAGGTGCCTTGAGCCACTGGGCCCCAGGATGTTTTGGGGTGATTTCAGTGAGTTGTACGACATTTTTCTCCATCCTCAGCTCAGCATCCGAAATGCAGATTCTCTATAGCTTAAACTCTTCAAGAATCTTCTGCATTTTCTTTCTGCTTGAAGAGTTTGTGTTATAAGCTAGTGATTTTCAGTCTGGGGTTTGTGATGCTCTGGTATATTCCACATTGTCCTAAGAGAATATTTTTAAAGTTCAGTAATAGAGTTTATTGTAATTAGGTATAATTTTTAACATAAGTAAATGTTCTTTGATGCTTTTTAAAAAGTATTTTTTTTAATTTTTTATTCTTTATAAACATATATTTTTATCCCCAGGGGTACAGGTCTGTGAATCGCCAGGTTTACACACTTCACAGCACTCACCAAAGCACATACCCTCCCCAATGTCCATAACCCCACCCCCCTTCTCCCAACCCCCCTCCCCCCAGCAAAAAAAGTAGATTTATGGTGTCTTGAACTTAAATAATGGGATGTTGCACGTCCCCTGGCTGGACCTTTCCAATCTGTTCATCAGACCTAATTCGATATTGAAGTATAGAGATAGCAGGGAAACCCACGGTAGTCTGCTGAAGATGAGCAGGTACATTGTTTTGGTTTTGTTCTAATTCCTGCTGAAGGGGTTACTGATACTATCTGTTCTGATTCTCTGGCTGATTACCTAAGAGTGGAAGCAAAGGCTGCACAGAGAGGATTTCTAAGTTGCCTCAGTGAGGCCATTAGATAGGTGTATGTTGTCCTTATGGTTCTGTCTAGGGATATTCTGGAGAATGCTGACCGCTTTGAACTGTGCTGTCTTCGTCCTGTGAATTTGCCCCAAACACCATTATCACTCACGATGCCTAGCATTCCCTTGATCTCTGACTGTGTGAAGTGCCTGTAGACATGCTAGACGAAGTCCGTTACAGAGACTACTATTCTTGGAGAGATTTCTTTTTTTTAATTCAATTAATTAAAATGGTTCCTTGAGTTGAACTTAGTTTTGAGTTTCTAGTCCTTTTCCCAAGTGGAAGCAGAATAAAAATAGCAGTCATTTATCCAGCACATGTGTCAGGTCCTTATTAAATACTTTGATCCTACCCCCAACCCTGTAAACCATCCCTAGTTTACACAGGAGGAACTGGAGTCTCGGAGAGGTTAGTTCACCTTCCCTTGGACACACAGCTAGCAAGGAGAGGACTGGAAAGAAGGCAGTACAGGAATAGTACAATCCCCACATGTTGCCCTCCGGACTCCGGAGGTGGATTCTGGCTCCCTGTAGTGTGTCAGTTTGTGGTGAACATAGGTTAATGGGTACAGATGAGAAGCAGTAATTTGTAGCAGCGGACCTGAGACGTGTAGGTCTCCTTTGGCCACGCTGCTCCTGGCATTGCCAAGGCTCAGCTGTGAGCTTGTGACTCCTGGGGATGGATGTTGCCAACCCAGAAGTACGGCCAACTCATCCCTGAGGCCAGCATAAGCGGCCGAACTCTTCAGATCCTCGCTCCTTCTTAAATACAGTTGTATTCTGTTCACCCAGTGCGGCTCAGATCTGCTTTTTAAGTCAGAGTTTTAAAATATTTAATGCATTTGCTATTTCGAGAAACACTGGGTTGGTTTGCTTTCTACAGCTTGGGATTTGGTGCTTGATTTGTGACTGGGCCACAGTCGTCTTCCCGGCGGGCAGAAGAGGCCGCACAGCCGCTGCCGCTGCCGCTGCCGCTTTCGGGTCCGCCCGTGCTTAGACACTGGGGACTCGGGAGCTCCCGCGTGCGCGGCTCGGTGACGGTGCGCCAGCCACGGGGCCAGCGCGTCCCAGCCGTCTGCTCTCCTTACGATGGCGATTCAGCGAGTGGGGGCTGTCACTCTCCTCGGTTTCGAAAACGAAGCAGCAGAGGCCCGGAGGGCTCAGGTGCCGGGGATGCCACCGCGGTGGTGACTTCTGTGGCTCAGGTGAGGAACTCCAGGTGAGAACCTGTTCTTCCTCCACAGCCACCTCTCCCTTCGCCACCGTATCAAACAACATTATCAGGTAAAAGCAAGGGGAACCCTCATGTTGCTCATTTCAGTTTTTGCTCTGTTTTAACTCTGTCCAGCCACAGTGTACACATGGCATGTTGTAGACGCTCAGATTCTACTTGTAAGTTAGCAAGGAACTAAACATTTCAGTGAACTCTGTTCTGGCGCACGCCCGGCCCCCTGCGCTCACGTTTACCATTGGACCAGAATGACCAAGCCAGGGCCCAGGCTGGAATGTGAATTTTTCGTCCGCGCGGTGGGCGCTTTGTGTGCCGCCAGTTCTGCCGACGTTGGGATCCTCGTGGGCGCAGAGCGGGGCCTGGATCATCGCAGCCAAGCAGCCAGGCTGGCGCCGGTCCCGGCCGGGGGGGCCAGCAGGGGTGCGTCCTGCCGCCGCCCTGCACGCTGCGCTTCCCTGCTGCTGCTCTCGGAAGGGTCCATCGGGCCCTCTGGTTTGAAAGCACAACCCCAGGACCTTTCGGTGACTGCTAGCAGCCCGTGTGCACCGTAGCGCCCCATGGGGCTCGTTTGCTCCTGAGACAGAGTTTGGAGCCTTCTTTCACTAACTCTGAGAGGAAGATTTAACTAGAACCGTCTTCTTCAGTGCACTTAAGACCGGCCCCAAATACTCTCACACTGTGAAACAAGGAAACAGCCAGCCTTTAGAAAATGGAAGTTACAGTTTTAGTGTCAGTCAGAATGTTCCGTTGGACCAGAGTATAGGTGTGATCGGCCAGGCTTGTGCGGCTCCTCACGTGAGGGGTTGTGGCCCAGGAATTTGGGGTACACGTCGGTGTGCCCAGGGAGCAGCGCCGCCTGTGAGTCACTGTTCTCATTTCACATGTGCACATCCCTTGGGACAGGAAAATAAGTTTCATTTTTTGGATTAAGGGACTCTTCTGAGGCTGTGGTTTGTTGTTGTTGTTACTTTAATATACACAGTTGTGTGGAAATCCTTGATAATCTCGAGTTTAAATCATCCTAACTAGTTTCCCATGTGTTCATGTTTATCTTATGTCTGAAAACCTTCACTGAAAGATGATGGAATTTCTCATTTCTAAGATTGAGAGTATGTAATTTTTATGAACATTGATGATTTTTTTGTCTTGTATCTTCCGTGTGAAAGTGTAATTCTCACGTGTGTGTAGGCTGTGGTAGAACTCCGTGCAAATCCATGAGCACTTATTGAGCACCTGTTCTGTGCCGACCACGGTTTTGGTTGTTGCTGGGGATACAGATTGTGGAGCGAGCACATCCCTGTTCACATGTAGTTTACAGACCAGCTGGGGAGGGGAGAAATAGGGGATCAAACAAATAGATGTTGAATTCCCGTTCTCCCAGAGTCAGTGACATAGGCGCCATAAAAGGGTCACAGCTAAAACAAGAGAGAGATGGTATGCGTGGAAGAGGCTCCTAAGAAACCGGCTCTGTGGGGTCAGCAAAGAGAGTGTATATGAGGTGGCATATAGACTAGGTGCCCCAAAAGATGGCTGGGGTTGCAGGAACTGGTGGGGTTAGCTGGCAGCAGCCGGGGAGGGGGGGGCGCGTCGCATGAGCCTGCAGCAGGCCAGAAGGCAGTGCACAGGGAAGAGCCTCCAGTCCCCTTTCTGAGGATACATGCAGTAGGAGGGAGAAACTTCCAAGGTCCTGGCAGATGGCAGAGCAGCCTTTTCAGGACCAGGCCCCTGAGGGACATCTCTTTTTGGGAATCCTGCTCTGTGCCCTGACCTGGGCTCCTCTGTTGGCACAGGCCCGAGTCTGAAGTCACCCCACAGAGGAACCTCTATCTCTGTGTTCTCCTCTACTGCAAACGGTTTGGGCTTCTTTGGGGAAGTAAAGCAGAACTGGGTAAAGGCCAGTTTCTGAGGCTTCCTACAACTGGAAACTCAAGCTTTTTAAAGCTCTTGAATTAATGAAGAGTTTGTTGACTTTTTAAGAGTTGTTTCTGGGATCTCAGGTTTGAGTACTAAGAATGCAGAGCTCTTCCGTCAGCGTCCCTCCCTCTGTGTCGTTTTTTGTTAGAGATGGTGGACGTTTGTGGGTGACCTTTTAAGGACACATGGGGCACACAGAGAAAATCTTTTCCTACAGCGAGCTAGGAACACACTCATGTCCCCAACCAACCAACTCAGCATTAACTCGGGGGTGGTTAAGCTGTCCCCCGGGGCGAGCTTCCCCTTACGTCTTCCTGCCATACGTACCACATGTTGGCCTGAGGGAGAAGGGGGTGGATACAGTGGGATGAGTGAAGTTCATGATGACAACATTAGTTTGTTTCCAGAACAAGAGTTACCAGGATTTTTTTTTTTTTTTTTTTTTTTTTTTGAGTTACTGGGATTTTGATGGAAACCCAGGGCATGCTGATCAGCATTTTGAGCCCTGTGGCGCTGGAGGAAAGCTGTCGCAGTCAGCCCTAGAGCGCCTTCCCTGCCACGTAGTTTGTTTCAGAGATCTAGATCCATCTAGCTTTTTCAAGCTGTGTAGTAAATGACCAAGGACACTCCCAGCTCTCCTCCGGATAACCAGCCCCACAGGGGAGCAGAGCCTTCCTCAGGTCCCTTGAGGGTGAGGGTGCCGCTGCAGGAGTAGCTTCGCCAAGCAGCTGAGTTAAGGAAGGAGTCCCCAGAGAGCAACCGTCCGTGCACTTTACAGGCTGCACACTTGTGCCAGCCCACGTTGGGCCTCCTGGGCCGGGGGCTGAAGGGCATGGCCGCCTCGGACAAGAACCCTTGACGAGACCCAGACACCAGCCGGGAGGAGCGCGCCCTCCGCGCCCGTATCACGGGCTGTGATGAGGGGATCGGCGGTGGTTTTCATAAACTACCACCCAGACCCCTGGGGCTCCCAGCCTGTGTGTTTTCTGAACAAACTACAGTGTGCGTGTTGGTATGAGTAACCTGGAAGCACTTCCTGGAGACCCCCAGGACCACCAGGCCGCTGCGGTCAGAGTGCCTCAGACATGTGCTCGTTCCTGAAATACGGGCTTGATGTTCCATCCGTCCCGTCGTAGCTGGACCAGAAGGATTCAGTGGTTTAAATACAAGTCTGGGGAAGTTCGTGCTTTGTGTTCTTCTGACACCTGACTGTCCCATCTTCCGCTCTTCTTCCTTTGCGCTGAGCTCCTCCGGGGAGCTGGCTGTCTGACATCCAAGGTGTCTGTGAGGTGTCAGTGGAGGTGGGCAGCTTCTCCCAAGCCGTGGTGAAGCCATGGTGAGAGACCTGTATGGAAATCTGCCCAGAGCAGCTCGGATCCGCCGGGACACTCAGCCCCCCCCTGGAGGGGCCTGAGTGCCTGTACAGTGGCTGCCTACTTGATCGTTTGCCCACACTGCTGCGCCTCTTTGGCACCTGTTCTTTCCCCCCAGACAAACCCTGCTGCCCCCCCCTGTCCCCCCCCCCCCCCGTCAGCTTTGTAAGCTCTTCTCAAAGCCCAGAGCTGTGGGCTGGTGGGCATCCCCTCCCCTGCGCCTCCTTTCCTGCAGGCTGTCGGGGAAGCCCTGTCCTTGGGCGTGGTATCTGTGCGCTAGGGTTGCAATAACAGCGTCCCTTAGACCAGGGGCCTTAAGCAGTAGATACTTGTTCTTTCACAGTTCTGGGGGCCGAAAGTCTGAGGTGCGGGGCTTAGGACTTGAGCATATGATTTGAGGGGAGGGCAGGGACACCCAACTCAGCCCTTAACGGCTTCTGTGAAGGCACCTGCTGCCCCCTCACCCTCCCTCCTGGATTTCTTTACGGCTAAAAGCCATGATGAAATGACTGCTAGCCACGTGTGTTGAGACCTGAGTACATATTTGGTGTGAGAGCTTGTTTGGATTTTTCTAAGATCTTTGCCTTATGTTGAATCCAAAATTCAGGGAAAAGAGAGGACATGTTTCATGTCTGCATCTAAGGAGGGTGTGGAATTGTAATTGTGTCTGTGTGGCTTGAAGGGTAATCTTTGCTTCTGCTCTTTTTATTAAACAAATGTGATATGATAACAAAATTAAATACTCTTTTCCCTCCTTTCTTTGAGATGAGGAAGCCTTTCCTTTATTTCAAAATTCAACTTGCAGAAATGGATTGTACTTGATAATTTGCTATGCATCCATAAAAACCATAAAATAGAAGAAGCGATGTTGCTGGAGTAGCTGTTCTCATTTCCTGGCAGTCATTACATGCTCCCAATACAAAAACATTTTTCTCCTAACTGTCTGTTCTGAGCTCAAAAATGGATTTCCCTCTAGCCTCTGTCATTCAATTATCACCTCGGGAAATGCATAGAGATCTAACTGATGATCCCTTTAAGACGTCCTGCGGCATACCACCCTCTCTCATCCTTCATCTTTTGTCCTGTTCCCGTCAGTAAATGTTACATTGCCAATGTATATTTTATAGTGTGACCCTGACAGTGTCACTTTGATTCTGTGCAGGGATAATAAGATTGCACATATAATGAAAGGCCGATAAATAGAAAAATGTTTATGAGATGGAGAATAGCGCTTTTAACAGTTTTATGGCTTTCTCTTTTCCTCTCTTCTCTTCTCCCCCTTTGCTGGTAGAATTGTGGTTTTGTTACAGGAACAAGAAAACATTAAGAAGGGTGATGTGGTAATAGAACTGACGGCGGTGAAATCCCACTTGCCCTGTTGCTGAACTCCAATAAAATGAATTCAGGAAATAACGAAGTATTCAGCTTATAGGAAAGAAAACTGATTTCAGTGAATGAATTCTTGGGAGTTTGGGGGGCCCCTACAGAGAACACAAGATTCCCACTGTTGGTATAATTGTACTTAAGATAGTAAGTCTTCAACAGCTCAGTAAAACCAGAGACAAAGGCCCCTGCCTGAGTTGGCCCCCGTGTCGGGGTCCGAGTTAAGTGACAGCCACTCTTGTGGCTGCGTCAGGACTGCCCAGGCTTCTGTGCCACAGGTGGGTTCAGGCCCCACATGGGGCGGGGGTCCTTTGTTCCAGGCTGGTCTAGACTGCTTTGTGGTGGCTGTGACCTTTGTCTTCAAATAAGTCATTTCCAAATCTCTTGTTCATTTTTTACTGTGGTGGTTATTCTTGGTTAAATGGAAGAATCTTCTATGTTGCTCAATCGATAGGTTTTTAGTGGAGCTGCTTGGAGAAGTGGTAGTAGGAAGAGGTGCGGGAGACCCATCCCGTGGCCCTCGAGTCCTCTCCACGGGTTTGAGCACGCTTCAGAGCTACCATTTTAAATAGATGCTTCCTGGGAGAGGTAACTTGGGAAAGAGACATTGTAGCATTTCTTAAGGGGCCCGGCCTGGTCAGGCTCTCAGGTCAGGACACCTGTGAAGCTCATCTGCGTGGCACGTCTCTTTGGCATATGTGGCTTAGAGCCAAATGTGGCCAAGAGGGCTTCGCCCATAGCGTAAGCCATTGGATGGCTTGAGGCGCGGTGAGCAGGTTGTGAGGGTGCTTGTGGGCTCCTAGGGTCTGTGCGATATAGTCCTTGGAGTTTGTTCTTGGTATGGGAAGTAGAACATATTTGTCTAGGCTTATGTGTAATTCTGATTGTGCCCTTGGGTCTACCAAATGTGTTTCTGAACCTGGTACCCTTGCTTTGGCCAGGTGCGGCTCTGTCATTCTTGGGTGCAGCATGGGGGGCTGGCTCCACCCTGAGGTGGGAAGGCTGGCTGCTCATTGTTGGGGATGCACAGTGCCCTTTTTTTGCTCCTCTGCCTATTCAAGGTCCATGGAAGAGGTTTAAGATACTTTGTAGATGAAAGATAACCCAAATTTGAGCCTCTGGCTTTAAAACCTATATATATATACACACACACACACACACACACACACACTTCTTCTCAATTCATAATGGGACGGTTAAGAGCATAGGACTGGAACCAGACCCTCGGGGCTACCGCTTGAAGCTCTGTGAGCTTGGACATGTGGCTTTGTCTCCCTGTGCCTTGATTGTCTCATTGTAAAGCAAGGATAATGAAGATATTTATCTACTAGGGTAGCTATGAAGACTGAATATATTAAGTTATAGAGGACACTTATTTATAGTGCTTAGCTCTCATCGTAGATGTCATAGCCCAGTAACAGTGATTGTTGGTTTGTAGGTCTGCTAAAGAGGAAGTGGATTCCTCAGCCACACCCCCTGCTGTCAGCCCCTGGCACCCATCTTCAGAACACTGCTTCCAAGCACCACACACACTGGTCCCTGGAAAATGAAACAAAAATAAGAGCAATGTAGTCATTTTTCTTAACACTAAATACCAGATTAAGGAACTCTTCTTATTTGGGTATTGTCTGTCCAAACTTTTTTTAGAGATAAAATGTCATTTCTTTTATGAAATAATGGTACGATCAGGAAGCAATTACTTATTTGTCTTTTTTTAAAGATTTCGTTTATTTCAGAGAGAGAGAGCGCGCGCACAAGCAAGGGAGAGGAACAGAGGGAGAGGGAGCAGCAGGCTCCCCACTACGCCAGGAGCCCGATGTGGGACTCAATCCCAGGACCCCCGGATCATGACTAGCCGAAGGCAGATGTTTAACTGACTGAGCCACCCAGGTGCCTCCAGGAAGCAGTTATTTTTAATGACCTTACTTGAGAACAAAGTCAGTAGTCTGATATCTCTTTCTCAGAAGTTAATTTCTTAGAATTAATTTCAGGTGAATTTTAATGCTCAAGAAATATTCATTCCATCAAATGTTTACTGAATACTCATTATATTCAAGATGTTGTCTTAGATCTCTGGGGTACTCAAAAGAAGTAGACACAATCCTGGGGATGTTGGACAGGTTCATTCATGGTCATGATCCAAAGGGGAGCCTGGGTATACCAGGAAAGAGGCAAGTGCAGAAAACTGTAGACGTGCAGATGTTGTGATGACCTCAGGGGTTAGAGGAGAGGGTAAGTAAGACTTCTGGGAGAACGTGGGATCTGTGGTGACCTGAACCCAGGGTGGTGAGGACTCCGATACAGACACCGAGGAGACAGTGGTGAGGGGTTTGCAGGGCTGTAGCCCACAAGCAGAAGGCACGCGCTGAGGGACGGCAAACTGGCTGCGGCGTTTGGCATCAGCCAGGGGCTGTGGGAGGTGGGCAGCGCAGGAGAAGGGTCTTCTTCGGGCAGAGGGAAAGTCCTGGGAGAGACAGCAGAGCAACTGGACCTTTGTTTTGTTGGCCTTGTGGCGCCTTCATTGACTTGCAGCGGAAAGTGACAAGGTCAGAGCTGGTCTGTGGGAAGACTTGAGCGTGTCTCTCTGGGAGAGGACAGGCCAGCCTAGGACCTCCAGTCTGGACATGTGAATGGCGGTGTAGGACCAGAGAGAGAACCCACAAGTGGCTGAGGTCAACAATGAAAGCAACATAGAGTTTAGGAAATCTCATTACAATTTTGGCAAAAAAACAAACACCAAAAAAAAAAAAAAAAAACCCATCGCCAACAAAAAAGAAAAACCCCTACAAAACTTTATTCATTCTTCCCCAGTGTATAAATAGTGGTAATCATCATTTTAAAAATTATTTAACCTCTCAACTAGGATTTCATTTTTAATATTTATTTATTTATTTGAGAGCAAGAGAATGTCAGTTGAGTGCAGAGGGAGAGAGAGAATCACAAGCAGGCTCCCCACCAAGTGTGGAGCCTAACCCCGGGCTTGATCCCGTGACCCCGAGATCATGATCTGATCCGAAACCAAGAGCTGGATGCTCAGCCAACTGAGCCACCCAGTTTGCCTGTCAACTGGGATTTTTTAAAGAGATGTTGGGGGAGTGCCAGGTTCTGGAACATCTCTGTGGGCATGTTAGTGTGGCCTCTTCTTATACCCTGTTAAGCCCAGGAGACCTTCACGCACTTCCCAAGTCATCATCTTCCTCCCTTTCCCTTACCTTGCCCCAGAAGAGGAGCTGGAGGTGGGGCTGTTGCCTTGCCTAGAAACAGGCTGCCGTCTCACCCTCGGGCTTCCCCTTGTGGCCACGCTAGATAGCTGCCCTTGCGGCTTCTTGCACGAAGAAGGCAGTGATCCTGCTGTGTGCCTTCAAGCAGATCCTCATTCTGTCAGATGCTCTCTGAGACCACAGAGTTGCTAGTTAACGATTAGCAGCAGAGCAGCTCCTTCAGGGATTAGGGCATTCGGTTGGTTAACAAAAGGAGGAGCCCAGGAGAGCACTGCTTTAATTATCAGAGTTGACACTGGAAGACAACCAGTTGCCTGCTGGAAAAAGATCTGTAAAGGTGGCTGTTCCTAAACATAGCTAGCTGGTGGTTCTGCCCAGTGCCCAGCTTCTCACCTCAGATGTTCGGAACAGCCGTCAGCACCAGCCCTTGAATCCTCAGGGAGTAAAAGGAAAGAATGACTTGCATAGGAGTCTCTGCCAGGAAATTTGACTGCCTTACTTCACTGCCCTGAGTTAGTAGTTTTTGCCAAGAAACGCAACTGTAATTCCCAGGCAGGGGTGGTCGTGGAGGTCAGGGTGGCCAGGCTCAGCTGCAGGGTCAGAGCACTCCGATTAGAGGGCTTCCTGGGGGATATGGCCCATGCAGGCTCTCCCGACCCGCTCCCAGAGCCAGAGCCGCATTCGCATTCGCCTGGGACCATGACCACTTTTGGGGCCCCGGGTCGGGGAGTGAAGTCTGAGACGCAGCTTTGTGCCATGTTTCCTTCTCCCTCCTGCCCCTGCTGGGTTGGGGACCTTGTTCTGTAACTTTTCATTGCTCGCTGGAACTTCTCTCTGGAAAAACACACCTTAAAAAAAAGGAAAGAATGAAAAGAAAAAGGAAGCTTTAGATTTCTCCATTCCAGCCAGCCAAGTGGTGGGATTCTACACTCCTTTGTACCTCGGCCCCCAAGGGGCCGGATGGAAACTGAAGGGTCTCCTTCAGCAGAGGTTTTGCAGGGCAGTGATGCCCTGATTCTCACCAGCTGCACTTGAGCGTGCAGAATAGGGCATTGGGAGGAGAACAGTTAGTGTACTCTCTCTGCATATTCATGGTAAAATATTTATTTGGCGTCAGAACAGTTAATAATAGGTCTTAAAGAATTCACATAATTTCTTCTAAATGCTTACTTTCTCACCCACGCGGTGGGCCCTGTCCCATCACATTGGCTAGCCGGGGCAAGTGGGCTTGAGGAGCTGTGAAGTAGCTTTGGAGAGAAGCTCTGTTTCTACTGCCCTTATCCGAGAGCGGCTTCCCAAGCCTCCTCCCCACCCCCCACCCTGCTCTACCCCACCGCCTTTCTCTAAGGACGCCTGTTGAAGGTTTGGTGCAGAAGAGAAAGTGAGCGGCAGCTCCCCTCCCCAGTGGGGGAAGCATTTCTCTACTGGGGACCTTCGCTGTGGTGCGGGGACCCAGATCAGAGTCCTTCCTGCCTCCCTCCCTCCCTGCCCCTCCTCGCACAGACCAAGGACTGGGTTCTCAAGGCCTTCCTTGACATAACTGAAGTCAACAGTTCTCCATTGTTCCCGCTGGTCACAGAACCACTGTGAGAATGGAAGGTAACAGAGCGTGACTGTGTCCACCGAGTTGAGAGGAACGTGTGAGAAGAGAGTTCTTGCCGAAAGACTGAGGCCTGCCTTGGCCTCACAGTAGAGGGCGGGCTGAAGGTACCCCATGGTCTGCATGCTGGGGTCACTAGACTTCATCTTCTGCCTCACACCCCCCACCCCTGCACCGCCTTCCCCACCCCTGGATGTCATGCCTTTTTTGTGTGGTTGTGGCAGGAATAATATGTTGTTGTCACAAGAATTGGGACTTAGTCCTAGGTTGTACCCTTAGGTTTCTCCCGTGGGACAAAAATAATTGACTCCCTTTTCCTGCCTCCGTATCAGCCTCTCAGAGAGCTCGTTTCTGGAGGTGATCGCGGGCTGAGGCGTAAGAGAGCCTTGGGGGCGGGGGACTTGGCTGCAGTGCTCGCCCCGCTCCCCTGGCAAGCCCTTGACACTTGCCTTCCAGTGCCTGCTCGCTCGCTGCCCACCTGCGCGGCTCGTGCCTCTGTGCCTTCCTCTTCCCAGGGTCCCAAGACATGTAGCTTATCTTACTTTAAAAATATTGTGTGTGTTGTATGTGTGTGTGTGTGTGTGTGTGTTTATCAGGCAGGAGGGGTTACAGGCTCCCCTCCCTTTGCAGTGCAGTGCCTGTGGGAAATTAAATAATAATCACGTTTGTGGACATTGTTTTAACTCAGCGAGTGGCTGTAGGTAAGACGGGAGGGAGACCTGGTCAGGCTGCCAGCTGCCACCGTAGTGCCCCACCCCGCTTCTGCTCTTGCGCACACGCGTGCAGTGGGATGCTTGCTTACCCTGCTCCCTGAAACGTGTCGCCAGTCTGTGGTTCACCCAGGGTGAAGCAGAGCTGGGCCCAGCCATGCCAGCAGAACTTACCTGAAATGAGTTTATACCAGGAGGCTCTTGGTAAGTGGTGAACAGCCTGAGCCCACCCCCACTCAGTTGCTTCAGTTCAGATGGTGTGGGGAGGGCGGGCATGGAGGACATTGCGCTGATGTTTTATGTGGAGTAAACTTGATGGCCTCACAATCCGACATGAGGAAGCACAGAACTACAATGGTGACCGCAGAGAAGGAACCAATCCTCCTACTTATTCCAAGTGGCTGAACCCTAGAAGCTTCTGGATTACAGGAGTGGCCGTGATTGAGCTGTCTGCTGGTGCCTGGCGCCTTTGGTCAACCTGACTCTCTCGTCCCGGCCCCCACCCACCCCGATCGAACGCAGGCCGAGCATCTTTAGCTCCATCCTCCTCCTGTGCCTGGCATTCCCCACCCCATGTTTTCATTTTGGTGGAAAATCAGAGAAACTTCATGGGTCCTGGTTCTCTACCCCTGAGTGATTTGCCTGGGGAGGAGACCTGCTGTGCAGAGATCCTGCCTCAGGGCAGGGAGCTGGTGCCTAAACCCAGGAGCAGATCATGGGCTTCAGCCATCACTGCCCCCTTACACCAAAGGAAAGGCGAAGAGCTTGGGGTTGGGGGGGGGGGCTGTGTGTGAGAGAGAATCTGCTAAATATAGACCAGTGGGTTTAAACGCTTCTCTTGGCAAGCACTGCAGCCCATAATGCTGTCAATTGGAGAGGACTTCGCCCCCTCTCCTTTCCTTTTTTGCCCAGGCACTAACCCAGTTTAGTCGCTCGTGCTGCGTGCAGTTACAGCACGGAGACGTGAGGTGTGCTGGCTGGGAGGCCTTGTTGTGCGGTGGGTGAGAGCCCCAGGAACAAAACGATAGGGTCCGGGTCCGGCCATTCATGTCCACGTTGCTGCCTCTGTGTTTGCTTGCAAGCAAAGGCGGGAGCTAATTTGCAAGGCTGCCTTTGTAGAGCTGCCTTTTGATCAATGATTGCCTGTGTTAATGTTTCAGCAAGCTATTGATTTCTGCAACAGCTTTTGTTCCCTGAATTTATGTGCAGCGGGTCTCTGCAGCACACACTATGCATGTTTGATTAAAGTTCAATTGACTTCGTTCCTGGTGAGGCCTCTGGCTGCCTCATTCCCTATTTGTAGAACCAAAGCTTTTCCCGACATGTTCTTTTGTTTGTGCTCAAGACCTAGCCACCCATGCAGTCACCAGTATGCTGTTTCTAATCCTCCTAGATCCGCTCCATTCCAGTGTTTAATCCCTTCGTAGACATTGCAGTGGTTGAGAGGCAGCTAATAAAACCTGGCCTGGATTTTTTTAAGTCAACTTCACTGATGTGTAGTTGGTATGCACACCATTTATACCATAAAAATATACCCACGTTACGTGCAGTAAGGGCACAGTTCAGGGAGTTCGATAACCGTGCTTCCGTGCAGATAGCACCACTATCCGTTCGGACGATGCTCCCTTCTACGCAAAAGGTTTCCTCGTGTTCTTCAGCAGGTAGTTTTCTACTTCCTCGTCCTCCAGACTAGGCAATCCCAGCAAACTCGTTTGTTTTTTGGGATTGTAGATTTGCCTTCTCTCTCTCTCTCTCTTTTTTTTTTTTAGATTTGCCTTTTCTAGAATGGAATCAAACGGTCCATACCTCTTTGTATCTGGCTGCTTCTATCCAGTGTGATGTTCTGAGACTCAAACCTATTACCAGGTTGATCAGCAGTTGGTGCATTTTTACTGCCAACTAGCACCTAGTAGTTGGGCGCACGGTGACCGTTTATCACTTCTCCCACTGAGGGGTGTGGGAGTGTTTCCAGCTCTTGGTCTGCAAAGAGTAAACTTTCTGTGAGCGTCTGGATGAAAGTCTTCGTGTGAGCATATGTTTTTATTTCTTTTGGGTAAACACCTAGGAGTGGGATCAGTTGCTGGGTCATATGGTAGATGTTTGTTTAGCTTTGTAAGAACTGCCAAAGTTTAAAAAGTGGTTGAACCATTTTATAGTCCCACCGTCAGCGTATGAAAGTTCTAGTCACTACCCCATCTTCCTATATTTGAAACTTATGTTTTCATTTTCCAAACTAGTTTATAGGCTTGTAGTGGAACTCCTTCTGGATTGGTTGTTTGATCCTTTGTAGTCCTCTAATAGAACCTGCTCTGGACTCCTTTTCCTTGTTTTGTTTTGGTTTTAAGATTTTCTTTTTTTTGTGAGAGAATGAGCACAGGCAGGGGAGCAGTAACTAGGCAGAGGGAGAAGCAGGCTCCCCGCTAAGCAAGGAGCCCAATGCGGAACTCAGTCCCAGGACCCTGAGATCCTGACCTGAGCCAAACGCAGACATTTAACCAACTGAGCCACCCAGGTGTCCCCTCCTTTTCCTTGTTTAAAAGGTTTTGTTGTTGTTGTTTTTGTTGTTGTTTTGTTTTTGTTTTTGTTTTTTTAAATTTGAGAGAGTGCATGCGGAGGAGTTCATGAGTTTGGGGGGAGGAGCAGAGGGAGAAGCAGACTCTGCGCTGAGCAGGGAGCCCAACTCAGGGCTTATTCCCAGGAACCCGAGATTGAACCTGATTCAACTTGCGTTGAAGGCAGACGAGTAACCACATGAGGTACCCAGGCATCCCTAAAAGCTGTTATTTCTTAATTGCTGACAAAATGCTGATGTTTATTTCAATATTAGGTTTCTTTGTTTTGTTTCTTTTGTTTTCTAGTTTTCTCACACAGTCTGGGAGTATACAGTGCAGGAGTGGAAGTTAAGGTTGAGAACCTATGCTTTTTTCCTGAGCCTTTCTCTGTCTGGCATCTCGCTTTGGGCCAGTACCATAGCCTCAGTGAACTCTGGCTTCCCCGCTTTTCATCTGCCAGCTATGCCATCTTTTAAAGCCATTTGAAACTCTTTCAAACATTCCTATTTGAGACATTGAAATACTTTTGACCTTAAACAACACAGGTTAAATGGCTCAGGCTCACTTACAAGCAGGTTTATTTTATGTCGTCCAGTACTGTATATATATTTTCCCTTTTTATGATTTTTTTTAGTAATTTTTATGATTGTCTTTAGTTTACTGTATTGTAAGAATACAGAAATAATACATAAAACATATGCAGTGTGTGTTAATCGACCGCTTATATCATTGGAAAGGTTTCTGGTAAACAGTAGACTCTTAGTTTTAGGGGAGTCAGAAGTTGCACCTGCACTTTGGCTGTGGGCGGCAGCAGGGGGGCGCGGGTCCCTCGTAACTGCAGGAGGCACTGCTGTGCTGCAGCCTAGTGCCGCGTAGAGACGTGCGGGCAGCTGTGCCAGTGCCACCCGCTGGCGCTGAGATTTTGGCAGATACCCTGGTAGCGCCTTCCACCTCACTTTCTCTCCCATTTTTTATTCCTTCTGTCTCCTGTAGCTTCACATTTCCTCCTACATCCCAGGCCTCTCATCTGCTGGCCCCTAAAATGACTTCGGCTAGAGGAGGCAGTGGGAGGTACCACTTCCTTCCAGGTTTGGGATTGGACCATGATTTACTGTACTGGTTGTCTTTTTGAACTGATAGAGCATGTCACTTTAACAGAGTGTTGAAGGCTGACAGTGACTTCTCTTGGCTTCTGTTCTGTATTTTCTCATAGGAAAACCAGAGTCAGATCAGTTTTATGTCAGCACAGGTCTCTTAATCCCCAGTGGATTTAGGAATTTGTTCCCTCTAGCCAGCCGACACCAAAAGATCAGTAGAGGTAAGTGACTTTCCAAGTCAGGAAAATAGGAAGGAAAGAAGAGGCAGGAGCCAGGAGGTTTTCAGTTCATGACCTAGGGGCTCAGAGTGCTTCAGTCACCACAGGGACAAAGGTAGCCTGTGCTTGTAGAACAGCGCGTGATAGCCAACAGCTCAGAAATCCAAGGGTAGGCATTCCTGCATTGTCACTTCTTACTGTTTCTGTCTCGTGGATCTGAAAAGGGCCGGGTGAGTTTGCAGGCTCTTCTCTGGTGGCGGCTCCTGGCCTTCTGGGCCTGGGGTCATACTTCATCTGTTCGGTATTGGCAGTCACTAGCATTCTGTTAAGTAGCCCTTGCAAAGACTGAAACATACTCACGGCCCCAAGAGATACATGGTGTGTGTAGGCTTCTGGAAGCCAGTCGGAAGCTCCTCTGGGATCACAGGCTCCTTTAAGGATCTGACGACAGCTGTGGTCCCACTTCTTAGAAAATGCACAGGCATAGACTCCGACTCTGAGCAGTGAACGTTCAACACGCACGTGCTACCTGCTTTGCAAAAGCCATTTCCCCACTTAAAATCTGTCCACTTCTCTACAAACTCACTTCTCATCATTCTAAGGCTCTAGCCATCACCAGCGTCTGTCTGTCGCCTGGTGTCTGTGCTATTTGTCCACCGCCGTCTCACTGGC